>NC_068955.1:21368036-21674036 GCF_026419915.1 Harpia harpyja | reverse complement strand
TAAAAATCTGCTTAACAGGTACTGTATGATACATTACCAATCTGTGCATAGATTGTACAGTAATTCCAGGACCTGTGTTTCTAAAATATTGCTTTCAAATTTATATTGTATTAAAGTATTATTGCTGTATCTCTAGTTGTAAATTGATCCTGTTGTCTTTGCATTTTGATGATGATTTTTTGGATGAGGGGGTTGGCACGGACAGGAATATAATTGATACTAAAAGAGTAGAGGTTCCTATAATACTAAGCCTGCCAACATGACTCAGTATATTGTAAATTTACATGAACTTTCTTATATTTCAGAATAGCATAATTTGAAACTAAAACAAAAATGTAAATTAAAGCTTTGCATAATTTGGACTAAAAGCTGTAACTTTTAAGTCCATCCTTTTGCTAGCAAATAAAATGTGGCCTGGTGAGGAAAAAATTGCTTGGTCAAATCCTCTTGTAGACATACAGTGGTGTGCGTGTGTATGCTACAATCCTACACCTACTACAAGGATGAGTGACAGTTGGATTCCTCATGTTCTGTGCATGGCAATGTGCAATACC
The DNA here is from genome assembly GCF_026419915.1 of Harpia harpyja. Taxonomy (NCBI): domain Eukaryota; kingdom Metazoa; phylum Chordata; class Aves; order Accipitriformes; family Accipitridae; genus Harpia; species Harpia harpyja. The sequence goes on along the minus strand of NC_068955.1, from coordinate 21,673,482 downwards.
ATCCATCTGTCCAAATTTTAACCTTTACTTAGACCCAGTCAAAGAACAACTGAGATCAATAAAAAGTACAATTGAGCATTTTTGTGTTTCCTGAATTATTCCCCCCCCCGGAAATTTTTCAGTTCAGTAGCTAAATACCTAATTCTGGTCTACTAATTATATATGTACACCAGTAGTGCTGCCTTTAATCATATAAATATTTCCACTGAACCAATAAGAGCTTTGTAGACTGATGTAGAGTTAGGAAATTAATCCTTGTAAGACTTTAAAAAATTACTGGTTTTTAAATACTAAAGATGTAAGTTTCTGAAGGTATGGTCAGCCATCAGTGTTGACTCTCGCAAATGGGTGTATCTTATGTACAAAGCCTGTGTTGTCTGTTCCCTTCTTGAATTAAAGAACTAGCTATATTACCATCTTATTAACAATATTCTTAGTATTGTGCTGAAAAATAGACATTGTAGCAATATTTGCAACCTGTTGTAATTGTTTTGTCTGTCGAAAGGAAATGCAGCAACAAACTATGTTGTTCTTAAAAACAATCTGTTTGCATGATCCTTAAATTACTACAGTGTGTTTTAACAAAGAAGATTTTTGGCAAAAGATGGACTTGCAATGTATGACAGTTTGTATAATAAGGCTTATTTGTGAGGGCAGAAAATTTCCAAGGAAGGCTTGTGATCATAAAAATGCTTTGCATTTTTTACTAATAGCTTTTGCAAGGATTTTATTTACTTTTTATACTTAGCATTTTATAGTTTTTGAACTGCTGAAAATGCTCCTTATCTTCTTTTGACAGGTTTAGCATATTACATATATCTTTCAGAATAAATGTACCCTCCAGTCTTGTGCATATTATCTTGGTATTGACTTAAAACACATACTGTGTTATATAACTTAAGGTGATGTTGGTGAAGCTACTGTTACTGTATATTGTTTCTTTCCTTACAAATATTGTTGGTAGTCTGGCATTGCTGACTAACTTTGTTTCATGAGATAATATTCTAAGATATTAGAATAGCATGATATTATTAGCCAGCATCTTTAAAATTTTCTTCTAAAGCCAATTAAGATATGCTCAGTTCTTCTAAAGTCCAGAGTTGAAAGCATTGGAAATTGTGTTACTGGACTTTTTTTCTATCTAAAAAACAGATGCAACAAGTGTAGGATTCTTTCCCAACTCTCTTCTTTCACTTCCTCCCTTGTATCTGTTAAGTCCTCCTTACTGTTTCAGTGAAGCTGCAAAAGAACTTCTGAGCACCTGAAAACTGGGATAGGACCACATTCCTGATCTTGTGAAATAAAATAGGTATCAGTTGAAAATTCAAGTAGATAATGTTTCTAAGCTAGACAGTTGGACAAATTAAATGTCTAGCTTGAATACTATAGTACAGTGAGTTTTGAAGCAGATGTTTAGGCCCATTCAGGTAGACAGGGCAGGAATACCACCTTGATGTTAAGCATATGTGAAAGTAAGCTGTTGAATGGAAATAATAATCCTGTTTGAAGTTGAAAACTTCAATTCAGTTTTGAGTTGAATTAATTTTCAGTCTTCTGATAAAGCATACTTTTTGACCCGGGTTTTTTAATTTATTGACCTGCCATTAGACTTAAAACATGGGAAAAGATAATCAGAAAGTATTGATCATAAATCTATACTATAATTTGCTTGTGTTTTTAAAGTGTACTTCCCCAAACTTCAAGATTATTTAAGAGTCAGAATGCAGCCCTTTAAAAGCAGCATTATTTGCTAGATCAGCATTTAATTTTCTGTAGTCATTTGAGACTTTCATCTGGTTTCCGATCTAGAAAGTTCCCATATTGCTATATGGGAGCATCAGTGTGGGAGCCTAAGAAATTATTTCAGTCATAAAACCTAGTTTAGGAAGCACTAACAATTTACAAAGACTAAATTTTTTTTTTTTTTTTTGGCATTGTACCATATTTGCATGAGTTTTAAGTCATGATAATGAACTAAAGAAAAGTAGTTTTTCTGAGAAATCAAAAGTTCACAGTGTATGAGGTTATCAGCAAATGTCAGAACTCCTTTGTGAGAGCAATTTCTGTAATTTTCCTTCTTTCTGCAATCTCCCTCCATTTTCCAGTTGTTTGGAGATGAGAGGAATTGGAATAAAACTTTTTGTTTTCATTTTTTTAATCAAAGAAAAAGTGCTTTCTTTTTAATGTTAAATTTTTATAGAGAATTAGAACATTTTTTTGGTGGCATACTCCCATAATTTTTGCTTGTTCATTTTTCTCTCTAGGCCTCGTAGTCCTCATAGGAGACATTCTAACCGTGCCACTAGGAATCCAACAAGTTCATTGACTTCTGTTGGTAAGAAGTGATTATTCATATAAGTTAGGAGTTTTCTCAGAAAATGTGACATACAATAAAGACCTAAATATAGAGTCTGGCTGTATAGACTACAGCTTCTTTCCTGTGCATACTGTCTGTAATGCATGCACAGGGAATACTGCTAGCATGTTGAATTGTGATCATGCATTTACGATCATAAGTGGATCGCATGCAGACAGATCCAGGGAAATATGACTGTTAGTTTTATAAAGTTGTTAGATTAGTGTGTTAGCTTAACATTTTTAGAAGGCTGGAGATACACATGCTTAAAATTCTTGTTGTATGCAAAATACTGTTCAGTAACACTGGTTTTGTTACTTTTTAGCAAGGAGCTTAACAGATACTTAAGTCTCAAGTTATGTAGTTTGGCAAATATATCAGATTAAACTTCAAATGAAAACAAGCTATCCAGGGGGAGATTTTCTTCATTTCTTCACTTTCTAATGAGTCTCTTACTACATAATTAGTTCTATTAGTTTTCTGGTAGCTACCTGTGGAGTAAATTGTTTTTCAAGGGGACTAATGGTATGGATATGGATTTATGAGTACTACAGACTGAGATAAAAGCTCATCCTGTTAAGTCAGTGGCAAAGCTCCCATCAGTTCTTAGTCTTGGTATGTTTGCATTTGGATTGTTAGTTGTCTCCATTTATGTATTTCTTGTAAAGTAAAAGTTGAACAGAGTTGATGATAGAACGTTTATACTATCGCACATAAAGGATGAAGGAATAAGCATATGAGACCTCCTACCAAAATCAGGGCGGGGAGTGGGTGGGTGTACATTTCTACATCAGAAATGTAGAATAAATGTTTAAAATTATTTTTATCTTTACAACAATGTTACTTTCTCCAGCCATTAACTTAATTTGAGCCAATTATCACTGCTTTATGCTGTGCATGAAAACAGTTTTCTGTAAAATCATCAACATGTGTGATCATTGCATACCTTAAAAAAAAAAAATACTGGTTTTGTGACAGACTTAAAACCAAGCTTATCAGGTGACTATTCCAATACTCCCAGAGGCTTTTAAAGGGAAGCACCCTTTCTACTATTACTAAGGAACCTAGTTCTTAGGTGTCTTGAAACAGATGCATCTGTTCCTTTTTTTCTTTACTAAAGCACCAGCAAACAACAGAGCCCTGCTACCTCTCTGATACTCAAAATACTCAGAATAAAAATTATGTTTTATCAACTTAGATTGCTTTTAGTAATTGAGATTCTATTAAGGACTCTGATTAATAAGTCCTCTTTGTGTGATTTTATTAAGAAACTTAGATATGTGGAGTTGTTCTTGACCAATATATTGAACATAGGCATGGAGGTTCATGGAGCATTTCTGAATTTTCCAATAGTGAAGGGATTCCTGGCAGTCGTAGCAAATATTTCTTATAAGAAGCACTGAGCTGCTGATGATACCAGATTGTGCATCCCTAGGGTTGAAAAATGGCTACAGCTAAGATTACTTTCCCTAAATTATAGTTATGTTTCTACTTTCTCTTATATAGGAAGTATTTCATGAAGAAAAAAATTAATTGGTACCTCTGAAAGTAACCCAAACTCTCTCTGCTATTAACAGTGTATATACCTTATTTTTTTTCTTTCTGGTGGTCAAAACAGAGAGGCCAGAACCCTTTCAGGCAGAATCTAATGTATTATTACACATTTCATTTCCCTTTTTGTGGATTTATGAGGGTTAGTTTGCTGGAATTAATTTGGTATTTGTGACATGACAAAAATACCATAATAATTTTATATATCTGGGATCCTGGGCTAGTTTCACACAGATAGAGAATTGGAGATTTTAAAATATAGTCAAACGTCCTTAACATTGCCTTTTTCTTAATAAGATAATAAAATATTTTATGTAAGTAATATTTCCACTGTTGTAGTAGAGTTAGCTTCTCAGCCATGTGGAGATAAGGTGCTAACTATTCATATCAGTAACAGTCAGAATTAATCCTTACTAGTTTGTGATTCTGATGCTTTTGTAACTGGGTACTCAGTTGCATCAGTATGCCTGTAAAAATGTAGCTGAGAGAAAGCCCACTGAAAGATTGTTAGGAGGCTTTGAAGAGTTGTGACTTCTCGTGCATTTGCTCCAGTTTTGTGATTGATCCTTTAAATTTGTAAGATGTGGGTTTTGGCTGCTTGCATTGAAAGGGAAACTTCCTTTATATGTCCTGTAAAACTAAGATGGAGATAAGATCCATGTAAATCAGCTCAGATCCACTGAAGGGAACTTGGAACACTTAAAATCTATCCTGCTTGCCAGCAGTTGATTTCAGAGGTAACTAAACTTGTGGAAACTAAATAAATTTATGGAACTGTACTGACAGAAATCAGACTTATACAAAAGAATGATTATCCCTCCATTATCCCTCCATATTCAGAGATGCAGCAGCAAGAGCTGCGTCCCCCACCACCACCAATTTGGTATCCAAATTAGGACTTTATGATCTGGATGAGTGGACAACTGGACAGGTAAAAAATTGGCTGGATAGTTTGGCTCTGACGGTAGTCACTGGTTGGTTGGTCATATGCTCCCTAGATGTTAGCAAAAGGAGAGGGTTCTCTGAAAGAAACAAACCTTTCCAGATGTCATTCTGCTGAAGACAGAGCTTTGCTTCAAGCCTGCTTTCTGTTTCAGCTGCTGTGGCTGGCCTTTGGCTGTGTCTTGGAACCCACTCAAGAAAATGAGTTGTGCTTTCAATCTTTATCAGTGACCTGGAGGAGGATGGAATGCACTCTCATCAAATTAGCAGATGAAATCAAATTGGCAGAGATTAATTAATATATGCTTGAGGGCAGTGCTGCAATTCAGAGACCTAGACAGGCTGGAGGAATGAGCCAGTAGGAACCTTATGACATTCAGCAAAGACAAATTTGGAGTCCTACATCTGGTAAGGAATAACCCCTTCAGTAGGTACAGGCTGGGGGATGGATGGATGGAAAGCTGATCTGCTGAAAAAGGCCTGGAGGCCTCGGTAGACAGCAGGTTGAACATGAACCAGCAGTGCGCCCTTGCAGCAGAGAGGGCTAACAGTGTCGTGGACTGTACTAAGAGAAGCTTAGCCAATAGATCAAGGAAAGCGTTCATTCCCTTTTACTTAGCACTCATTAGACTGCATCTAGAAAACTGCATCTGGTTTTGGGACCTCCAGTGAAAGAAGAGTGTTGATAAATAGGAGCGAGTCCAATGGAGGGCCACAAAGATGGTTCAGGGGCTGAAACACTTGCCTTTTGAGGGAAGTCTGAAGGAGCTGGCCTAATTTAGCCTGGAGAAGAGATGGCTTTAGGGGAAACCTAATACAGCCTTTCAATACCAATGAGAAGATTATCAAGAAAATGGATCCATGCCCATGGCAGGAGGACAAGAGGCAATGGCCATAATCTGAAACAAGCGAAGCTCTAAGTGGGTATAAAGAACAACTTTTCACTCACTATAGAGTCAAGCATTAGAACAATCTGTCCAGAGAGGTTTTGCATCTCCATCCTTAGAGGTTTTTCAAGACCAGATTGTCTTGAAAGACCAGCAACCTGGTCTGATTACACCACTCATTCTGCTTTGAACAGGTTGGACTAGATGACCTCCAACAGTCCTTTCCAACCTGAATTACTCTATGACTCTAAGATGTTGCTTTTATAAGTTAGGCATTTTCTAATTAAACCTGTTACAAAATGTCTCCTGTTGGAGGTCTGACTTGGCTGAAAGAAATGTAATTTAATGGACATGTACAAAATCATAAACTTGTAGACCTGAAATAATCAACAAGTGATTCTTTGAACACTTGTCATTTGTAAGCAGGTGCTGAGATGGGACGCAGCAGGAGAAACTAAAGGGAATTCATGGGAAAAGAGGAAATGGCAGCAAAGAGGAAGGGAAATGGAAGTGGTGAAGAGGCAGAAGGCAAGGGAAATATAAAAAGGCAACAATGTTGAGTATAGTGAGGAAAACTTATCTGTTCAAGGAAGACAGAAATTACCATGCCTTGCAGCTCTCCTCTTTTGCTGGCCCAAGGAATGTGCCATGGGAGGTCCCTCTCTCAAACTTTCAACACACAAATCTTAGTGTAAAACAAACAGATATTCCATTAAAAATAGATTGCTTTAAGAATATCCAATCTGTGGGCATGCTTTTTGACAGCCTTGAAATTGAACTAAATTTATGAAAATTAAAAACAAAACACAAACCATTCCCCCCCCCCAAAAAAACCCCCAACAACCCACCAAAAAACCAAACAACCCCACACCCACAAACAAAAAACCGTTGAGTTTTTGCTGCTTACTTATGTCCTTATATTTTCTGGAGACTGATTGTTCTGTAATGGCTCTTGTCAAATTAAAAAATATTTTTCTCATATTACATGATGACTTCCCTCTCCCTCACCCAAGCTGTTCTTTAGTAAGTTGTTCTTATTGCAAAACAGTGTTATAAATGCCCTCTTCCCTCATAGAGGCAACAAGCAGGGGAGAGAGACAGTCACAACTGATATTTCTTAGAGCACATTTTGTTCACTAAGCTGTTGTTAATTTGATCAAGTTGTTATTAATGCCAGATAACTCTTCACACAAAACAGTCACTTATTCACTCATACAGTTAGTTTACTCACACAGTCACAAATTTTCTCATAGTAACCTGAGAATAAATGTCTGACCTGCAGTCTGTTGTTGATGCTAGTGTGTGCCAGTGGCCTTGTACAGATTAAGCAGACTCTTGGTGATCTATTTATCAGTTCTTGCAGATCCAACAAGCTTACTAGTCTGCAGAGTTTATCAACCCATGAAAAACTTGCACACACTACCTTGTCAGCATATATGTTTCCTGTCTTTGGCCTGTTGTCTTCAGGTAACTGTTTCTCCATACAAGCCTAGATGCTTATAGAAGCCATTCATACCAACTCACACAGAAAGGGCCTTTCTGACAACAGGCTACATTCTTTGCTTAATCATAGCCTGGAGAATTGTAAAAATTAGTGCTCAAAGTTTAGTGGTTTTGACTAGTTTGGAAGCCAGGGAATAATGGGTTCTTTCTATAATTAAAAATTGTTTAGAAAACAATGCATTAACCTAAAGATCTAAGTGTAAGGCAGTGGCTTTCAGTTTGTGGTCCATGCATTCTCCTGGGTCACATATCTAACATAACCACGTAAGTGGGCATGAGGAAAAGCAATCTCTAACAATGCCTTCTTTAACCATTGGATACTCTAATGGGATTTGCAATTCCTTTGGAAAATTCTTGCAGGTCCACCACATGGTAGAGATTGATTTGCTTTTTGAAATAGCTTTATAATTTTCAGACTTTAGCTATTCAACTTCTTCTGCCTGCAGCTTTGCCAGATGCAGCTTTACTGTTGCTTCTGCATTTGTGGGAAAAGCTATTCTATCTGCATAGAATAAAATCTTTATACTTCCAAACTCTGCACTTTATTTTAGAGATTATTTGATGGAATCACCTGTATGTTAAAACTAGTGGGCATAAATCTTTGCCAGGTGAGTTTGTGGGATCTTAGTCTTGAAAAAATGGACACACAAAATCCATGGAAAAACAGAATCTACGACAGAAATGCCGTGACAGCTAGCTGAGATGGATCTAATGCCACTTTTACTAATGAATTAGAAAAACTGTATTGGGGACACAGCTGGAAAAGCCAGTTTCACATATCAGAGCATCTTTGATCATAGTACCTTAATCTTAGTGGGTTGTCTGTGTTTTTGAGGACTTGCTCTAAACTTGAGAATATAACAACATCAGAAATGAGCAGACATTAATGTTTGTTAAATGCAAGCTCAAATCTAAATTTATAGATATGTTTTGTACTTGTCACTCCAAAATTCCACAACATATCTGGAAATATGAGGTACAGCTCTTAATTCCGACGTTTTCTACCCAGACAACAGCGGTCATGTGATTGATCTGGTAAATGATCAGCTACCAGATGTCAAAATATCAGAGGAAGACAAAAAGAAGAACCTTGAATTACTAGAAGAAGCAAAGAAAGTGAGTGAGAGGTTTCTAATGCGCAGAGGCAGAAAGTCAAGAAGCAGCCTTCCAGAATCACCCACAGGTAGGTGCAGATTCATCTGCAAAGGCACAAATAAGCATCTACTGTAATGCATACATTGCTACTGTATAAATACACTTTGTTAATTCAAAGGTCAGAATCCCTCTGCCCCTCCTCACAATTCCATATAAAACAGAAATGACCAATTTCTATATTCAGATGTAACAGTGGAAGATGGTGTAAAGTTTTTAATTGCCTGAATGACACACTGCAAACACTGTAACAGGAAAACATGAAGTATTTCTACTGAAATCTAAAAAATGGTCACAAATTTCTGTTTGTGAAGATTTTCTTCCTAAAGTTCCTATTGTACATAAAATGAAATATTAATGGCAAGATTCATACTGCTGAAAAAACATTCCCCTCAGACATGATTACACAGACTTTTATTCTGAACATAGTCATAAACTAAGCTAAATGGACCAGATCCTCCTTTCAAAACAGCAGAATAAAATGTTTTGTTCTAGAATGTCAACTGAAATTATTTTTTTCCCCTCTTCATATGAAGTGTTTGAGAACTAGGACAAAATGCCATGTTATCTTGAAGTAGGACTTTCATTTAGCTCTGAAATGTCAATTCAAAACAAAGTTCTCTCTTAAAATTGGCTTGACACTCTCTGGAGGAAAAAACAACTATACTTTTTAAAATTAAATCTTCCTTTTTTTTCCCCTAAATTCCTTGTGAATCCTTCTCTTGTATCTATTTCTCTGCAGTGCTTACAGTATCAGAAAACTGAGTAGAATAAGCATTCTGTGTATCAACAGAATTGTATTAGTTTATGGCAGGTATACAAGATAAAACCTACTCTAAGTTCCTAGTTGCCAAGTACAACATGACAATTAAAATGACTTGTCAGATTTTGGACAAACACATGACTGATGATTACGAGATTCACATTTTAATCTTACCTGAATTTTAAAAATTCAGAGGCTACAAGCCTAGAAAGTAAAATTACCCTTTTTTTGTTTTTGTCTTTGTTTTAATGAAGCGGTTTCCCCTACACTTAGTCCTAAAGTTTCACCAGTAGCATCTCGGAGCAACTCTCTCACTCTTCCAGTTCCATCAGGTAAAATGATCTATGCAGGCTCAAACTTTAACTTACAAAAGCTCACCAAAAATATATTTTCTAATATTTCTTGAGGAGAAGTCAAAATCTGTAGATTCAAGCATCTCCTCCTGAATATGACAAAGCTCATGAATGCCCACAATATATATTTTTACGTATATATATTTTTTCTATTGTGTTTTTATTCCTGTGGTGCTGCTAGGTTCCATGTTCTAATTTTTTATTCTTTTCAGTAATGGAGTTTTGAGAAGCTTTAATGATCTTTCACTAACTATATTTTAGATGCTATTTAAAAGGAGAAAAAAATTGTTTTCCACATTTAAATTTTGTCCTTAATATATTATGTGGAACTGTGCATGTGTGTGTTTGCTAATGCTGTAGTAGTAAAAATTTTGAGCAAAACATCAGGATGTGCCCTAATTATGTGTGTGTCTTTCTAGGGTCTGATGCATGCACAACCACTAGTGTCGAGTCAGTATCTCCAGGGCAGGTAAGAAGGAGCTGTATAGTCTGCACAGTAACCTGGTTATTACAGTACTATTTTACACTATGCTGTCCTGTTAGTCCCTGAGGAAAATCAAATGTTTTGAATACCATTTTATATGCCAAGACTGGATTATTGATACGTTTTTTCTGCAGAGTGAGGGACTAATAAATGTTTACTCTGAAGACAAAAATCCATGAGGTAACAAGCACTGAAGGATCATAGAGATCTGTTAAGTGTAGAAAATGGAAAAAGATCCAATATAATCCTAATCTATGGAAAAAACTAATCCCTAAAATTACTTCCTAAATAAATGTGACAAGCAGTGTAAAAATTAAGAGATTTGAAGTTCGTCCATTAATATCTATATCTAATATTTGCAGCATAGATGTGAAAGATAACCTTGTAAGGCAACTTTTTTCTTCCTTTTTTGCTAGAATAACAGAACTGTCAAAGAGGATGACAGGCAAACTGCAGAGGTAAGTGTTTCACATCGTGTTGAACAAAATCTGCCTGTTTGGTTTAGCACATGTGACTTATTTATGTGACTAAAAAGGCTAAAAGACTGTTCACTGACTGAAAAGAAAAATGATACCGCTCTAGGAAACTGTGAAGCACCTGCAAATATAGTGGAGGACAATGGCCTTACAGCTAGCCTTTACATCCTATCATGCACCCTGCCCTAGCTCGATTAAAATCGATATAAGAAATACCTGTATAAGTAAAGTAAAAATATCTACTATAGCCACTTTGGTGTATGCTGGTGTTTTAGGCAGACATCGTCTTCCAGATCCCTTTGGTTCAGTGGAAGACGTTACTGTACCTCGTGTTCTGCACCACTGACGGGATGTTACTGCTCGACAAAACTATTGGTGGAGCAGTTTATATGAATGCTTCCTAATTTGTTTTAGGTAATATCAGATGGCTCTTTAAAGAGATTTTGCTGTGAGTGGATTAGGCAATACTTAGAAAAACCAGTATGGCAGCAGAATTTTGGAGCAGTAACTATAAAGGAGAGGAGTAGTAACATATCTAAGGCAGAGCCCACAGTTTGTATGTTGGTTGCCTTAAATTGCTGACATAGCTGCCCTTAGACAAAGGGGCAGATTCTGTACAGATTACAGATTCTGTACCAAAGTAGCCAAGGTATATGCAAACATTCTTTTGCCTGTTCTCCTGTAGAGATTGCAGCCAAATTATAATCTATGGTACTGCACACAAAGAAAGAAGAGAGAAATTACAATATGTGCTTTAACTTAGTGTACAAGCCCATGGTTTTTTCCCTTGGGAAGTGAGGGACTAAAGGAAAACAATCAAAGGAAAGTAATAGTGCTATAAGATACAAGGTTAAAGGTGTGTACTCTGACAAACCTTACATTAAGAGGATGAGAAACTTGACTATATGAGGATTGCTATAATGGACTCTGGAATAGGAGGAGGTTATCTCAAAAGTTCAGGGGAAAGATTCCCAATTCAGTGTGCTTTCAAGCGCCTTTTAAAAATTATTTCTCTTGTCAACAGCGCATATTTAAAAGCATATGTCCCTGAAAAGGAAATGGCTTTTTACAGTGAAAATCTGTCCTTGAGCAGGGGAAAAGAGAAATCTGCACTTGTTTCTCTGTTTGATGTGTGACCCTCTACTTTCAGAATGCTGCAAAAGGATTAATTGATCGAAGGCAGAATGATCAAAGAAAGATTTCTCAGGGAAGGTTGGTTCCTCGTTCTGCCGGTTTTGAAAACTCCAAAGAGAAGCTCTCAGAACAAAAAGAAAACTTTGATCCACGTAAACATACAGATACTTTACCTAAATGCTCCCCTTCAGGTGGTGATGGTGGCAGAACGTCTCTTAACACTTGCATGAATGTTTGTGAAAATGAACTTGGAAAGTCATTCCTCAAGAAAGCAAAAGATAATGATGTTCCTTTAAGAACCCATCTACCAGCACCAGGAATAGGAAATATAGACTCGAAGCTAAAAATTCCTGTTCCAGAAATGAGGGACCATAAAGTTTCATGTAAACCAGAATTTAAACTGTGTGGAGTGCGTCCTCCTCTACTACGGGCTGTATCATGGGATAGCTTGGAGCCTGGACAGAAGGATAAAACACCTTTAAAATTACCATCTGAGGAAGATAAAAGCTTTGTTGTTGGTAATAAACCCACCAATCAATTAAAAGCATTCAAAGACCTTCAAATCCAAGTTCAACCAGTTCGAATGCAGAAATTGACAAAGCTCAGAGAGGTAAGTCATAGTCATCATTTGTATCCTGTTTTAAATTTATTTTCATATCTTATTAAACTTTCAACTTGCTTAGCATTATTTTTATCATTGCAAGAAACATACAGTAATATAATGGGAAACAGTTTCAGCAAAATCATTACAGAATTGTATTGTGTTTTTCCTTTGCAACTTTAGTAAATTGTAACCTGTAACTAAATTGTATGGAATTATTCTATTTCTTAGTTCTCTTCAAATATGCATCAACTGCACTGTGGTATCCTCAATATGCACATATGTATGTGCATATGCAGGTTTTGGCCCCCAGAAAAAAGTTGTAATACTTCTGTCAAGAAAGTACTAATTGCTTTCATTGTGACAGAAAGGTGAGTCTAAAACACAATATATCTCATTTTTGTATCATTTACATGACCTATAAACAGGAAACAGTTGATAAACAATCATGTCATTTGTAAAATGTACTTGGTACTAAGTGACCTATTTTGATTTCTAAAATGAATTTTAGATCTGAAGAATCTTTCCTTCCTCAGGATGTAACAACATTCTCTTTAAAAGGGTCACTTAGGCTTTTTTACTTCCTTTGCTTCCCTGTGATATGCTTTTTCCGCTCCTTTGGAATTGTCCTCAGATTCACAGACTCACAATATATTGACTAATTGACTGATTTCTGTATAAGTGGGCTGAGACCTGTGTATAAACAGAAATCTTTAACTGAAGTTTGTAGATGGTTACTATGCTCTTGTTTAAGGGCTTACAAGCCTCTGTGTATCATATACTATTTGTAAACTTTCTTTGGATTTAAAGATCACTTTTACTTTGTTCAACTGAGTGTTTTTGAGTCTTGTATTGGTTGGTATTCTCCCTTCTAAGGGCAATAGTCCTGTCATTCAAGAATACTAACCTTTGCAATAACATTGCATTTGCAAGATCTCAGGAGACAGGAAATTGTTTTGCTATGACTTTTTGCTTATTGACATTCTCAGAAAATGTCTCAAAGCATCCCAAGTTTTAAAACTGGGTGTCTCTGAGAGCCAGGGCAGGTAAAGGATGGCCAGACTTACAGTTCCTAATTCTAGCATGGTGCAAATGTGTCAGCTACTTGAAGGACAGACTTGGACGGTGAAATCTATGAACTAATCTGTTGTTAAATAATTGTCTAAATGATTGGTAAAAATTAAGAATTAAACCCTAAGAATTAATCAGTGTATTGAAAAAAGTAGAAATGTCATGAAATGATAAACCACCATCATAAAGCAACTACCATGTGTATATAGCAAAAATTACCTTTGAAAGGAGAAAAAAAAATGTAGTAGTTACTTTCCTTAACAGCCTAATATGAATATTTTCTTTGATCTCTAGTAGTTAATATTTTAAGATGAACACAGGGCTGACAAGTGAGGACCTAAAATTCTGCACTTTGGTTAATTCATTCCCATTGTATTGCTTGGGAATGGTAGCTTAGTTATTCGTCTTTTCCTGTTTATATAACACACATATTCTTAGCATATACGTACTGGAAGTTTTGTTTATAGAGACACTTGAACCATATAACTTTAAAAGTCCTAGAAGCTGTTAAGCCCAAATAGTAGCTAGAATCAGAAAATTAATACAACATGATATATAATTCCAGTTAGGTGAGATTTGAACTCTGTCCCCAGTAGGAATTGTCTACTTATAAACAAAAGCAGGTGTTTGTGAATTTTAAACATACTTGAGAATATGAAAGTAGAAAATGAGGAGGTGATAGAAGGAGAAAAGATAACAAAGTTTAATCCTTGAGAGTACATTCTTCCCTACCTGTAGGGAATAGAGGCAGAGTACAGTAACAGTGAAGTATTAACTTCAGCTGTAGCATACTAAGCTTTGGTGTGAATAAATTCTACTGAATTGAGTCAAAGTGGCAAAGTCTCATATATCTGGTTTTCTGAATGTTCTCTCCTTTCTGGGATACTTACTTATTACTACGGCTATATCCAAAATTGCTTTTTTTGGTCTCATTTACTAAAACTCTCATTTACCAAAACTCAATTTTTCTACTTGACTAAGGGGCACATGTTGCAAATCTCTGTTTACATGATCAGGAATTTTTCTAAATAATGCATGTATGAAATTTGAAATATCTGATGTTTAAGGGTGCGTGTGTGTGAATGTACATGTATCCATGCAATGTAGCATCTGACTATAGATTAATATAAATATTTCCATTATGTTTACTAACTAAAGTAAATGTTATATTTAGTCTTCACATGGCAGGGATATTTAAATTGAGATTTCTAGTTAAGTTATTTATAAATGTTACTGTTTTTCTTAACAGGAGCATATTTTGATGAGAAATCAAAATTTAGTTGGACTTAAACTTCCTGAACTTAGTGAAGCAGCTGAACAGGAAAAAGGTGCAGTATCATAAAAGCTGGAAGGAGTGTTTGTTTGTTATACACTGATTTTTATAATTGACTAATATGGAGGGGGAAAAAAAGTCTTTTTCTTCAATTGCAATAGTAGTTGTAATGAAGCAGTCATGGAGGAGGGTAGTAAATGATGAATAAGAGAGACCAATAATGGAAGTACCTGAATTTCTTGATGACCTGAGCCAAGAAGATACTGTAGGTATTATTACAACCAAATGAAAAGATCCATACCTGGAACAGAGTCTAGCTTGTACTTAATAGATGGAGGACTGTCTCAAGTTTCAGTGACTTTCTGAAAAAAAAGTTTCAGCAGTGATGGATTGAATGGATGTGACCTCTGCAAGATATTGTGGCCATAAGGGTGAATTTGATCCTTGAAAGTATAAATAAGAGACGGAATGCTTTTTTCCTGCTTTTTTATTTTAGTATATGTGTGGCAAATATTGAAATGGCATGTTCATTTGTGGTCTACAGCTCTACGTCAATGTGGATAGGTAAGAGTAAGGCCAGAGAAGAGACATAAATGTGATTGAAGGATTGGAAAAATATGCCTTGCAATAAGTGTGGGGGTTTTTTAGCTCAATTTATATTTTTTTTAATAAGGAAAAGGCTTAAAACTCTACATAAATGAGGAAACAGAAATCTGACACCAATTTTTTTTTCCAGTCTAACACAAGCAAATGAGATTTGATGCCTGTAGGCAGCATCTAAAAAAGATTCAGAATAGAAATAAAGAGCAAAGGTATAATCCTGAGGACAATTCAACAACTGGAAGAACTAAATAGCAGTAGTGCTGAGCAATCAGTTGAAAATATTTAAACCAAAGCTGTATATTTGTTTGAAAGTAGTTAAGTCAGGACTTGTTCAGAGTGTTTTTAAGGCCACATTAACTGAAATGGAGATGGTTAATATGAAAGGAGCTGAAACTGATGGTCCAAGATTTGATCCAAAGACAATTTCCATTTTTCCTATGAATTAGCAAAAGGAACAGTATTAGATTTGCTTTGGGACTGTTTCATAAGGCCTTAAAGTTTCTGTTACACAGGGAGATGGCTGAGATAACATCTCATGTTATCTCTGGAAACAGACTCATCTTCAGTCTGAATGAAACAAGATTAGAGAGACTTCTTGTCCTCTTTCTGTATTTAGTGATTATATCTTTGGATTCTTAGATATGGTAATATTATTCCTGTCACTCTGCTAATATATCATTTCCCAGAAAATATTTAGCAGGCTGTGTTTGAAAGTGTAAAATAGTTGCCATTTTACCAACCTGTTAGATAATTTTGGCAGATCTGAAACTTTTGAGTAAAACATTATGAAAAGCTAAGCATTATTTTATCCAGCTTTTCAACCAATGTCTCATGAGCATCATTTTAAAGTCTAGTAACTTGTCTAAATGATAGCCAGAACATTAAGGGTCAACTCCTTCTCCTCAGAGGGGAAAAGAAGTGAGGGGTCAAATCCTTAGTTCATTTGTTAGGGAGACTTGCTTCCTTACATTGTCATAAAAGTCACCTTGTGCTTTTTAACTGCAGTAGTAATTTTGCTTAAACAATAGGAAATAGCCAGATACTTCATTATTACTGTTATGAATCAAATATACTGGCTCCATCATGTTTTGCTATCAATGCCAAGTTGTTGTGCTCGTCTGAGTAAACACAACTTTGCATCTACAGAAGCTTAGATAAGTGGGATGTATTAGATCTGGAGGCATTGTGGTATCAGGTTGGCTTTTTATGGGGACACACATGACTGTTCTTAAGTAAACACTGGAGTTTTTAAATATAAAGGAAATGCACAGAACTAAAATGTAGCTAGAAAGAATCTCCCATTCTTTTCTGTCTTTCATGTTAACGCTCTCCACGTCTATAAAATTTGAGCTTTTTCACACTATTTGTTTTGCAAGTCTAAGAATCTTTCTGTTACACCAAATGGATAGGAGACTTGTACGAAGATACCTTCCCAAGTCTGAGATTCAGACTGGGGAACCTAACTTTCCTATAGGAGAGTCCTGCATTAAATTCTGGCAAGATAGAAGGAGATAGGGGAATTATTATTGTCGTGGTTTAATGCCAGCCAGCAACTAAGCACCATGCAGCCACTCTATCACTCCCCCTCCTCAACTGGACAGGGGAGAGAAAATATAACAAAAGGCTCTTAGGTCAAGATATAAGGACAGGGAGAGATCACTCAACCAATTACCATCACAGGCAAAACTTGGGGAAAATTATATATGAAATTAAATAAAATGAAGATTAAAAAGTTAAGTAATATAAATTTTTTAAAAAGTTTGAGACATATCTTGGTCCTTATGAAAGTGACAGAAGTAGAGAATGTAATTATAACCTTTATGCCCTGTTTCAATGAACGTGCATTGCAAACAAGTACACGTTGTAGATTCATCACCATAAGTGGTGCACAAAACCTGTAGTATAGTACATTATACTAGAA
The DNA here is from genome assembly GCF_026419915.1 of Harpia harpyja. Taxonomy (NCBI): domain Eukaryota; kingdom Metazoa; phylum Chordata; class Aves; order Accipitriformes; family Accipitridae; genus Harpia; species Harpia harpyja. The sequence continues at coordinate 21,656,412 of NC_068955.1, read as the reverse complement.
TTCATCTTGGCAGGTGGCATTTAAAGCCTTAGAAAATGACAGCCCTCTATTACAAAATCTAAGTTAAAATATTCAAGAAATGATATAACTGTACTGGTAAAGCACAAATGGAAAATGTTAGGTTAGATGTTCCGGTAATGAATTTGGGATCAGTTTGGATTCTAGGAAAAATACTAATAAAATAATTATTTCTCAGTGCATTAGAGACTGTCAGAGTTCATATTACTTCAGTCTTTCTACATAAAGGATGGCAATTGTACTGATTACTTTTGTTGCCACTGCTCGAAAGGAAGACAGGGGATCTTTATTTTAGCAGTAAAGGAGAGATGAGTGATGTATCACTATACACTGTAAAGGAAGTAACATTGTGCATGAAGGGATGGACCTTTTCTTCTTGTTCACTTTTGCTCCCAGTAGAGTTGGTGTGAAAGCATCATTGACTTTTTAGCCTAACTGTGTCCTTTTCAAGGTCCTATTCGGCTCTGAGATGCTGACTATTGATAGTTAATGCATGACTTTTCAAATAACATTAAAAGTTTTTTATCTGAAAATGTCTTTAGGCCCTTCACCTCTCCCTTCCCCCACTGAAGAGGAAGAGACAAAGAATAGCTCTGATGTCATGCCCAGCATTCCTGATGTATTGCTGCGAAAACTACGAGTGCACAAATCGCTTCCAGGAAGGTAAAAGCTCATTAGAAGTAGAAAGACATCATCCGGGGGAAGGCACGCTAATGGTTTCCAGTGAACTCCCTTTATGGAGTTCCATTTATAGGGGATCCATATAAGTAGAGAAGTTGCTGCATCTTAAAATGTGCAACACAGTTTTTCTGAAAAAAATTTGGTGAGTGTACCAACTTCCAGTAACTGTCCAAGTTTTAAAATTAGTTTGTAAGTTCTACATAAAAAGTCTGTAACCTAACCTGCATGCTACAAGTACATTTTTGTACAGGTTTTTCCTGTATAAAACAGACCAGTGTCTGTCCACTCCTGGTTTTCAGGATTGCTGCTGCAGATATAAATTTATATTGAAAATGTTAGTATTTCTTTTCCCCAGAAAAGTACCAGGCCGGATAATGGTTTCCACTGGTAAAATTTGGGCATGTAAGAATTCTGCAGGTTTTATGCAGGTGATGATTTTTCAGGAAAATTGAGTTTATTTTGCAAACATAGTTGAAGGACATGCTTGCGAATTCCCTGATCTTGGGCTGTGCAAATAGGCACGTGTCAACAGATTGTTTAACACCTGCCATGGCTCAGGAGTTTCTCCTTTCCATCTCATGCAATCTGAAATAGTATGTCTGCGTGTTATAGATGTGTAGGGCAGCACCATACAAGAAATCATTTGAAACTAGAGCTATTGTTGCATAATGCAATGTAACTATAGCAAGGGAATCCCCTGGTCCATACTCTACTGAGGTAGAGTCATAATAGACTATACCTGCCAGGTGTTTGTCCAGACCTTTAAGAATACCAATTTTCGTTCTGATTTGACTTTACTACTATCCAAATTTAACATTTTCTTGACAGAATTTAAGTGGAATTTTCCTTTTGCGGGGAAGATTTATGTTTAAAATGATACAAAAGTCCATAATTTCAGAAAATATTTTGCTCTGGCCCAAGAAATATAGGGAAGAAATCTCAAATGAAGCATTTATGACCACATGCCTTGCATACCTTGTACCACTGGTAACTTTAGAGACTGAGCATATTTTATTTTGTATTGCATTAGAAAAAAGCTAAGCTTCTTCAATATTTCTGCATAAGCCTCTTCTTTGAGAGAGATAAAACCATAACCAAAAATGCTTATTAGACATTAAAACAATTCCAAACATATTTGGCCAAAACTTTTCCTAAATTCACCCATGTGTTTTTATAGTATAAATACCAGAGGCCTTCAGTCATTTGAAGCAGTCAATAAGTGTTCTCTGGGCAGATGAAATAAATGCTTAACATTTGTCATGAAGGAACTGTTACATACAACATTTTATATAAATGAATGCATGACATGAAGAAGTTCTAGGAGACCATTGCTTGATCGTAATCAACTACTGAAAAGAAAAGTAATTTCATAGCTAAGTACAAAATAAGTGAATGCTGAACTTGCTTTGAGGGTCAGATAATATACAGAACTTCTGTTTTTCAGGTAATATTCTTTAATCAGTTGGCTTAATCTATTGAACAAGTACACACATAACTTTTCATTCTTATGATAAATTTCTCAGAACGTTCCCAGCCAAAGGAAAGACACAAATTTTAGCATCCTGTGCTGTGTTATATAACATATACAGATGCTTGAACTTCCTTATAGAAGGACTACTCCTTCTAGTAGGCTTCCTCCTAGAATAACAATAAGTAATAGGAATACTAATACTTTAGGCACAAAATGGTTTTCCGACACAGGGGACAAACTGGCCTCCCTTTTTCTAGTCACTACTCTAAGTATCAATATTATTCTACCCAACAAGAAAAATCTGCTGCTCACTGATGCCAGATGCATTGATTTCTATATTTGGGATTAATGGTGCAATGAATATTACAATAATATTTGAATTTTCTGAAAGTATCCTGTCTGCACAGTACATGATAGGTACGTCAACCACAATTGCTATCACTGGCATCCACTAGAATTTGTATATACAGCTCCTGTCATTTCTTTCAGATGTTTCTCATCTCTATTCACTTGCATAAAACTGAATAGCTCTCTGATGTTTTGGAACAACTACAAGGATTAAGAACCTGTAAATTCAAACACATGGGATGACTGCCTTTAAGCGAGGTCTTGCAATATAATGTTGTCTATCTCATTTCTTTTATAGTATTCTATGAAACTGCATTTTGGTAACTTTTTCTAGTTTTTGTACAGTCAGTAATCATTCTTGTGGTGGAAAACTCATAAAACTCAAACGTATATTTTGTCAGTGTCAGAATCATGGTCAGAATCATTGTTAGCTAACTTCTAACGAAGTTAGCGGCCAAAACAGCATAGTTCAGTATACAGTGAGCTGGGTTTTGAATTCTGCCCATATGTGATCAACATCATGAGGTTTCACCTGTTAACAGAAGGAAAATGGGTAAAGATAATAATCCAAAGTATAGCGTATTAAGTCACCCGCAACTCCAAAAGGGTAACTTCTGTCTTGCTCTTGTACTCGCAGTTTATCACAATGTAGTGATATTTGCAGTTGCCAGAAACTTTGGTATGTTTTCGCCAATACTCAGGTGATACTGTGCTGTTGCTTTTAAAAAAACCCCAGGGGGTTTAGTCATAACAAGTACAACTGAATTAATTAAATACTGGTTTCACCAAAATAAACCATAAAATATTTAAGGGGAGGATGTCTTTTGTTGTTCTTCTTGAGTAAATATTACAATAGCTTTGTTTTTAGAGACAAAGCTAATTAAACTGAATTTTTTGCTTTTATTTCTAGCTCCCCTCCACTTACTGAAAAAGAAGTTGAGGTAAGTATGTTCTTAAACTCATTATTTTAGACATATGCCTCAATTTTAAGTGGTTACTGTAAGTCTAAGGGTGGTTATTAGAACCAGGTAATGGGATATTTTTTTTTGCAAAAACTATTTCTCAGAAAAAAGCCATATTGAGCTCAATCAAAACAAAAATTTTATGAAATATGGGCAATTGTCCCAGGCAATATAAACTGTAAAAAGACTTAGAGTAGGAATAAATAAAACACTTGTTTGTGCATTCTTTGTAATAAAATATGCATTCATTTTGGAAATCACTATAATCTACTTAAAGTAGTAAAAAAATTGAGATTAAATGAGACCAGAAACTAAATGAGTTAAATTGCATTTTCGTACTGTCCAATAGGAGCTTTGGGGCAGTTTTTGATGATATCTTGCAGTTAGTTTACATAATTTTTACTTTTTCAGTTCAAGCCAATAATTTTTTTTTTTGTAGGTTGCTCTTCAGCTTGCTGGCTTTGTTTCTTCTCTTTTTTCATATACTAGTCAAGAAAAAGATCTTTATTTACATAGCTCCAATCTAATGGAACTCTTGGTGCCTTGTGCTTTGCAAAGTCTTAATGCTAAGAAATAATGCATTTGGTAAAGAGAGAAACAATCTGTAAAAACAGGGTGCAAGAGAATAAAAATGTTAGCACTTAATCTTTTGCTGGCTTCAGTGATAGGTGTTTATCCCTTAGGTAAAACAATGCTAATGGTGAGCTCATCCCTGGACTTCCTCTGCACAGATTATCTGTTTTAAAACCTTGGGGACCCTTGGAGGAAGTCCAGCTAGAAAACAGATCCATTGTGATTCTGATACTTCTGGTAGGCTGCTTCCTTCATTGTGTCTCTGCTCTACTGATCTCCCAGAAAAACATTCAGGAAAAGAGGCAGCAACACATTTATTCATATTTTAGAGGAAGTAAAGACAAGTAATTTTTTTTAAACAATCTAATTTAAAAAACATTTTCAATTTTCTGTTTCAATACTTACTTAAGCACCGAAGTTTGTTAAACACATACCTTATTCATAACTTGTTATTGGAAATTACATTATTGTGACACTTATTTAAAAGTGCCTTTTTTAATCCAAACAGAATGTATTTGTACAACTTTCCTTGGCCTTTAGAAATGATAGTTATACCTTGGAATCTAGAATTAACCAAGCAGAGAGAGAAAGAAATCTCACTGAAGAGAATGCTGAGAAGGAACTGGAAAACTTTAAAGCAGCCATTACGGTAAGAAAACAACAATAATTCTTTTTCTGAATTATAGTGGACATGAAAGTGCACACACATTTGAAATATGTGTGGCTATGCTTGCTGATACCTGTTGTAAATTCAGCCCCAAAACTTCATTTTCTGCTGCTTGAGCTCCTTACTGTAAGCTGCCTACCACTCTACACAAGAGAGAGCATTTTCTGCCAGAGTGGGTGTCGTGGTTTAACCCCAGCCAGCAACTAAACACCACGCAGCCGCTCACTCACTCCCCCCCACCCAGTGGGATGGGGGAGAAAATCAGGAAAAGAAGCAAAACCCGTGGGTTGAGATAAGAACGGTTTAATAGAACAGAAAAAGAAGAAACTAATAATGATAATGATAACACTAATAAAATGACAACAGAAATAATGAAAGGATTGGAATGTACAAATGATGCGCAGTGCAATTGCTCACCACCCGCCGACCGACACCCCGCCAGTCCCCGAGCGGCGAATCCCTGCCCCCACTTCCCCGTTCCTATACTAGATGGGACGTCCCATGGTATGGAATACCCCGTTGGCCAGTTTGGGTCAGGTGCCCTGGCTGTGTCCTGTGCCAACTTCTTGTGCCCCTCCAGCTTTCTCACTGGCTGGGCATGAGAAGCTGAAAAATCCTTGACATTAGTCTAAACACTGCTGAGCAACAACTGAAAACATCAGTGTTATCAACATTCTTCACATACTGAACTCAAAACACAGCACTGTACCAGCTACTAGGAAGACAGTTAACTCTATCCCAGCTGAAACCAGGACAGTATCCACCCCTTATTCTATACCATTGATGTCATGCACAGTTCCCATACCTTTAGTTACATCCTGATCAATCATCACCTTTCCATCCCTTTAAGACATATGAGCAATGATATATATATATATATGTATACACACACAGAGATATCATTCCTTTAGTTCATGGGTCATGTTCATAAAATGTTCATTGAGTTCATTCAGTTTCCGACTCTGGGCTCCATCTGTCATACCAGTCTTTCTGGGCAGGAGGGATGGTGCAAAGTCCTCTCAGTCGGTAGAGCAGAATTGGGCTTCAGTGCAGTGTGACAAGCAGGTGACATTTGGCGCAGCAGGAGGATGGTGTGCACCGTTGGATTGTTGCATGCTGGAGTCAGTTCTGGTTCCATCACTACTGCGCTTTGCTCAGTTTTATCACAGTTCTTTTCTTGCTTGATCTAAGTGATTCTTACTATAGTACTATGGATATAGCACATAATTATAGTAAGGATAACATACAGTAGCAGGGTTATATAGCAACTAATATACAGTTTAATTCTGGCTGTTCTCACCTAAAATTAAATCCCCTTGAGGCACACATCGGACTTCCCCATCTTTTCGCATCACCCACCAAGTGCACCCAGGCCCTTGAGCAAAAGCAATCCCACGAATGGGTTTACCTTTGCCTGAGGCAGGAGTAACCCAGACTGTCTTCCCTAACATATTTTTTATGTGCACTACAGGGACTTTATCCCCTTCTACAGTATGTAAAAATTCTGACTGGGCAGGGCCACCCCGATTGGCAGATCCTCTGGTGTTGACTAACCAGGTGGCTTTTGCTAAATGTGTATCCCAATGTTTGAAAGTTCCACCCCCCATTGCTCTCAATGTAGTCTTTAACAGTCCATTGTATCGCTCAATTTTCCCAGAGGCTGGTGCATGATAGGGGATATGATACACCCACTCAATGCCATGCTCTTTGGCCCAGGTGTCTATGAGGTTGTTTCGGAAATGAGTCCCGTTGTCTGACTCAATTCGTTCTGGGGTGCCATGTCGCCACAAGACTTGCTTTTCTAGGCCCAGGATAGTGTTCCGGGCGGTGGCATGGGGCACAGAATATGTTTCCAGCCACCCAGTGGTTGCTTCCACCATCGTGAGCACATAGCGCTTGCCTTGGCGAGTTTGTGGGAGTGTGATATAGTCAATCTGCCAGGCTTCTCCATATTTATATTTCAGCCATCGCCCTCCATACCACAGAGGCTTTAACCGCTTGGCTTGCTTAATTGCAGCACATGTTTCACATTCATGGATAACCTGTGCAATAGTGTCCATGGTCAAGTCCACCCCTCGGTCACGAGCCCATCTATATGTTGCATCTCTTCCCTGATGGCCTGAAGCATCATGGGCCCACCGAGCCATAAATAGCTCACCCTTATGTTGCCAGTCCAGGTCCACCTGAGCCACTTCAATCTTGGCAGCCTGATCCACCTGTTGGTTGTTTTGATGTTCTTCAGTGGCCCGACTCTTGGGTATGTGAGCATCTACATGATGTACTTTTACAACCAGATTCTCTAGCCGGGATGCAATATCTTGCCACAGTGCGGCAGCCCAGATGGGTTTACCTCTGCGCTGCCAGTTGCTCTGCTTCCATTGCTGTAGCCACCCCCACAGGGCATTTGCCACCATCCATGAGTCAGTATAGAGATAGAGCACTGGCCACTTCTCTCTTTCAGCAATATCTAATGCTAGCTGGATGGCTTTCACCTCTGCAAACTGACTCGATTCACCTTCTCCTTCAGCAGTTTCTGCAACTTGTCGTGTAGGACTCCATACGGCAGCTTTCCACCTCCGATGCTTTCCCACGATGCGACAGGATCCGTCAGTGAACAGGGCATATTGCCTCTCATTTTCTGGCAGTTTATTATACAGCGGGGCCTCTTCAGCACGTGCCACCTCCTCCTCTGGTGACATTCCAAAATCTTTGCCTTCTGGCCAGTCCGTGATCACTTCCAAAATTCCTGGGCGACTGGGGTTTCCTATGCGAGCCCGTTGTGTGATCAGTGCAATCCACTTACTCCACGTGGCATCAGTCGCGTGATGTGTAGAGGAGACCCTCCCTTTGAACATCCAGCCCAGCACTGGCAGTCGGGGTGCTAAGAGGAGCTGTGTTTCAGTACCAACCACTTCTGAGGCAGCTTGAACTCCTTCATATGCTGCCAATATCTCTTTTTCAGTTGGAGTATAGCGAGCTTCGGATCCCCGATATCCTCGACTCCAAAACCCCAGGGGTCGGCCTCGGGTCTCCCCAGGTGCTTTCTGCCAGAGGCTCCAGGTAGGGCCATTCTCCCCAGCTGCAGTATAGAGCACATTTTTAACATCTTGTCCTGTCCGGACTGGTCCAAGGGCTACTGCGTGAACAATCTCCCGTTTAATTTGTTCAAAGGCTTGTTGTTGCTCAGGGCCCCATTTAAAATCATTCTTCTTTCGGGTCACTTGATAGAGAGGGCTTACAATCAGACTGTAATTTGGAATATGCATTCTCCAAAACCCCATGACACCTAAGAAGGCCTGTGTTTCCTTTTTATTAGTTGGTGGAGACATAGCTGCTATTTTGTTAATCACATCCATTGGGATCTGACGACGCCCGTCTTGCCATTTTATTCCTAAAAACTGGATCTCCTGTGCAGGTCCCTTGACCTTACTTTCTTTTATGGCAAAACCGGCTTTCAGAAGGATTTGGATTATTTTCTTCCCTTTCTCAAAGACTTCTTCTGCCGTGTTGCCCCATACGATGATGTCATCAATGTATTGCAGGTGTTCCGGAGCTTCACCTTTTTCCAGTGCAGTCTGGATTAGTCCATGGCAAATAGTGGGGCTGTGTTTCCACCCCTGGGGCAATCGATTCCAAGTGTACTGGACACCCCTCCAAGTAAAGGCAAATTGTGGACGACACTCTGCTGCCAGAGGGATTGAGAAAAACGCATTAGCAATGTCAATTGTAGCATACCACTTGGCTGCCTTTGACTCTAGTTCGTATTGAAGTTCTAGCATATCTGGAACGGCAGCACTCAGCGGTGGCGTAACTTCATTCAGGCCGCGATAGTCAACTGTTAGTCTCCACTCCCCATTAGACTTTCGCACGGGCCATATGGGACTATTAAAAGGTGAGCGAGTTTTGCTGATCACTCCTTGGCTCTCCAGTTGGCGAATCAACTTGTGGATGGGAATCAGAGAGTCTCGGTTGGTGCGATATTGGCGCCGGTGCACCGTCGTGGTAGCAATTGGTACTTGTTGTTCTTCAACCCTCAGCAACCCCACAATCGAAGGGTCTTGAGAGAGACCAGGCAGGGTAGACAGCTGTTCCGTGCCCTCCGTCTCCAAGGCAGCTATACCAAAAGCCCATCGATACCCCTTTGGGTCCTTAAAATACCCTCTCCTGAGATAGTCTATGCCAAGGATGCACGGAGCCTCTGGACCAGTCACAATGGGGTGTTTCTGCCATTCATTCCCAGTTAGGCTTACTTCAGCTTCCAATACAGTTAAGTCTTGGGATCCCCCTGTCACACCAGAAATAGAAATGGGTTCTGCCCCTTCATAACTTGATGGCATTAAAGTACACTGTGCGCCGGTGTCTACTAGAGCCTTATACTCCTGTGGGTCTAACGTGCCAGGCCATCGAATCCACACAGTCCAATAGACCCGGTTATCCCTTTCCTCCACCTGGCTGGAGGCAGGGCCCCTCTAATTCTGGTCAGAGTATCCAGTATTCACTTCTCGTAAAATTGGCTCAGAAGTCCCTTCAAGAGGATCAGAAATAAGATCAGCCCTTCTACTCTGTTTGGAAACCGGAGCGGCATTTTTCCTGGTAGAATCCCCTTTTGTGGTGTTTTTTCCTCGCAGCTCACGAACCCGTGCATTTAGGACCGAGGTAGGTTTTCCATCCCATTTCCTCATGTCCTCTCCATGATCACATAAGTAAAACCACAGGGTACCTCGCGGTGTGTACCTTCTATATTCTCTCTCTTGGGCAGAGGAGCGCTCACTCCTAATAGCTGAGACATTGGTCCTTACAGGTGGGCAACAGGACATCTCCTCTTTGAATTGCTGGAAATCCTCGGACAGCTTCTCCACAGCCGAAATGCAGGCTTGTAGGGAGGAGGAGAGATTTTCTTCGTATTGACGGAGTTGGCGAGCCACTTCATCCACTGTCGGTGCCTCTTCGTCTTTCCAGGTCATTATTGCCAGTGAGTTGGCATAGGACGATGGTGCGCTCCGTACAAACTTCCGCCACATGGGTCGTGTGCATTGGACTTCGTCTGGATCTTTGGGTAATTGTGGGTTGTCCGGATCATGATGAATTGTCTCTAGCACAGCTAATTCCCTCAGATATTGGATACCTTTTTCCATGGTTGTCCACTTGCTTGATTGACATATAACATCTTCCTTAAAGGGGTACCTTTCCTTCACACTTGACAGGAGTCGCCTCCAGAGGCTGATGGCTTGTGTCCCTCTTCCAATTGCCTTGTCAATGCCACCTTCCCTGGCAAGCGATCCCAGCTGCTTGGCTTCCCTACCTTCTAATTCCAAGCTATTAGCCCCATTGTCCCAGCATCGGAGGAGCCAGGTGATAATATGCTCACCTATACGGCGGCCAAAATCTTTTCGCATATCCTGCAGCTCACTCAAGGATAGGGACCGGGTTATTACCTCTGGTTCTGCCTCTTCCTCCTGTTCCCGTGATGACCCTGGTTCACCTTCATCCTTCGCTAAGCGAACTGATTTTTTTGTATATTTCTTTTTATGTACGGGGGCAACTGATACTGGTGCAGGTTGGTCCGCTGGTTCAGTTGCAGTACCGCTCGCCGGGTCTTGGATAACCGCAGTGTCTGTTGCCGAGGTTTGGGTAGCTGCCGTGCTCGTCACCGGGGCTGGAGGGGCCGCGGTGCCTGTTGCCGAGGTTTGAGTGACCGCAGTGCTCATCGTTTTGTTGTTAGGTCCAGAGACCTTCTCTTCCCCTTGAGGGTACTGTGTGGTGTCGAACAGGGCTCGATAGGCATGGGCCAGGCCCCAGCACGTTGCAGTAATTTGTATCTCTCTGGAGCTGCCGGGGTGACAGCATACCTTTTCCAAATATTTTACTAGTTCTTCTGGATTCTGCACTTGTTCAGGGGTGAATTTCCAAAACACTGGAGGTGCCCACTTTTCTAGGTACTTGCCCGTACTACACCACACACCCTGCCACTCATAATTATCCAGCCTTGGGGCAGATCTCTGGGTGATTTTCTTAAATAGTTGTTTAACCTTAAACGAGAGCTGAACCACATTCAGAAGCATGCTAATTCCTAGCAGTAGGGCTAGAACCGTGCTGGTCCCAACATCCCAAGAGTATTCAAATTTTTCAAAATTCTCAAACACCATTGTAACTGGACTGAAGGAGAAAGGAGAGGGGAAGAAAGGTATCCCACCCATAGACTGGTTTTCCAAGGAGGAAAGGTAAATGGTATAATTATTAATAGTTTCCCACAGATGGCTTCCACAGTATAAAGGTGACAATGCTGAGTGCAAGTACCGGATTAATCCCACAGCCGACGACTTTATCATACCATAAACCAGTGTTGTACAATACATCAAAGCGAAAACCTTAATCCACCTCCCACGGATGATAAGCAGCAGAAGAGGGACTACATACAGCAAGCGAGGTGATACATAACAGAACTTTAAAAACCAGAGCAACAACTCTAAGAACACATAAATCAACATAATGACCAGCGACTATTAAACCGATATAATGAATGCTTATAACAAATTTGTTTTAACAAGCTCTGGTCAGGTTTGTCGTTATCTCAACCCTTCGAGCCCCACGTTGGGCGCCAAAAAGGACTGTCGTGGTTTAACCCCAGCCAGCAACTAAACACCACGCAGCCGCTCACTCACTCCCCCCCACCCAGTGGGATGGGGGAGAAAATCAGGAAAAGAAGCAAAACCCGTGGGTTGAGATAAGAACGGTTTAATAGAACAGAAAAAGAAGAAACTAATAATGATAATGATAACACTAATAAAATGACAACAGAAATAATGAAAGGATTGGAATGTACAAATGATGCGCAGTGCAATTGCTCACCACCCGCCGACCGACACCCCGCCAGTCCCCGAGCGGCGAATCCCTGCCCCCACTTCCCCGTTCCTATACTAGATGGGACGTCCCATGGTATGGAATACCCCGTTGGCCAGTTTGGGTCAGGTGCCCTGGCTGTGTCCTGTGCCAACTTCTTGTGCCCCTCCAGCTTTCTCACTGGCTGGGCATGAGAAGCTGAAAAATCCTTGACATTAGTCTAAACACTGCTGAGCAACAACTGAAAACATCAGTGTTATCAACATTCTTCACATACTGAACTCAAAACACAGCACTGTACCAGCTACTAGGAAGACAGTTAACTCTATCCCAGCTGAAACCAGGACAGTGGGCTACCATTGCTGGAAATGCATAAAGGATGTTGCCCTACATCTAGCAGACGTCAGGAATAAATACTATGAATTTGCTGTTCAGTTCTTGGAATAAGCCTGTGACAAAGCTAAGAGCATTCAGAACTGCAATTTAAGCACTGATCATGCTCTCCTGGGCAAGACCTTCTTTAGTGAGGTGTCCAGTTAGGTGAGATACTGAAGTGATCTGAAGCCTGAGTCCTGAGATTTGTGACTTGAAAGACCTCTTAACTGCAGATATTAGAAGGCGATATAGGAAAGGAAACAGTGAGGATTACTTAAGGAATACATACAATCTTAAGATGAGGTTTTGGGCCTGAATACACTTTCATTCCAGCTGTCCCTGATGTTCTTTTTATCAGCAGTAGATTTCAGTCCTTGCCAGCTTTCTCTGGATTTTCTAACTGAAATGACAAATATGTCTTTGAGATGTATCAACTTATGTGCTGTGCACAGTTTTTTCCAAAAAAGGAATGGATGCTTAGATACCATGCTTCTAAATGAAATACCTGTAGACCCAATTTGCATATTACAAGGAGGTGCTGCCATACTTTTGAGAAATAGTTAGGAGAACGTGATTCTCCCATTTACTTTATCAAGAACATCATCAGGCAAGAAAGGATACAATTAAAAAAAGATTGTGATATTTACATCTTTTCATCCGGAATTTCAAATCTGCATTTCCAGATTAATTGTTCCTGAAAAAAAAAGTTTTGAATATTTTGTTGCTCTTCCTTCTGTTCTCTGTTTAAAGAGCAAGCAGAAACAACCTATTAAATCTCAGGGTTTTGTTTATTATAGTATTTTGTATACATACACATTGTTACAACTAGTGTATAAGGGCTCTTGAAACTGAAAGCAATTAGTCTGTTAGATTTGACGTGTATTTCTGTTAAGAATCCCTAATTAGGCACCAAGGACCATGTTGCCAGCATGGGACATGTGATCAGCTTTTTCCTCCTTTATGCAGTTCACAGTCTACAGTCTGGCTTTTACAAGCTTTTTTACATAATTTATAACAAAGTGGAAACTGCCATTCATATGAAAGCTTGTGTTCTATACAGTGGAATAAAATAACAAGCAATTAAATGAAGTGATGGCTTCTGTATAATCTGTATCATATTAGACCTAGACTTGTTCCAATCTCAGTGGGAGGTTATCTTAATTTCTGTAGGACAGGCATATGTTATATGGCTCAATGACAGTTTACCAGTCTTTATGATTTTTTTTTATCAATCTTGTGATAATTGATTTTTTATTCAAAAACGCAACTTCAAGAGAAAGCTGATTTACATGAACTTCAGATTTGTTTGAGAAAATAAGCAACTTACAGTTGCCAAGAAAAACCTGAAAATCTGAAATTCTGTGCATGGTTTTCTCAAACAGATTCCCTTATGCCTTCTTGGGTCTTGCAGTCAAATTTTGGCTGCAATTTGTTATCACACTAGCTTCCGTGATAAATAAGTTTAAGAATTTTTTGTTGTTGCAATTGTTGTCATTGCACCAGATTCATCACTCTCTTGGCTGTGTTTCTACACCAAAAGTTTGCACTACAAATGCAATTTCTCAAATGACTCGACTCAAAAATTTACTGCACATCACTCCCTTCTTTTAAAGGCGGGAAGAAAAAGAGGAGGAGGAGAGGTTATTCTTTTCACACATCATTTCAATGTGTTGACTTACTGTTGCAGTAATACAAGTGGGGGGTTGCAGAGAACTAGGGCACAATGCAGCTGGTCAAAGGCAGAATTGTGTGAACGGCAACACAATGATTAATTACTAAAGACAACCTCAATGCCAAAACTGGTGCATCCTGAAAATGCACTTTAAGAATATAGGAATCATCCAGCATCACAAAGTCTGCCTGTAAGTCTGAAGTAAATTGTATCAGGTTTCCTCATACTAAACTTTTCTGTGAACAGAAAACTCATTCATTGAAGAGGTGTTCACTAAAGCTTTGGCTAATAAAACATCTAAATTCACTCTTGCTTTGATAACTAATCCCAAGGAATTTATATGGTTTGATGCTTTTCAGTATTAATCAGAGCTATCGAAGTGATGATATTAATCCAGTGCATAAATGTTCATATTGATTGACAAAAAATGGTTAAGAAATTGCAATTGCTATTTGATTTACAGGCCATATTATTTTTTATTACTCTTACACATTTTGAATTCTTGAGACTATAATGTCTTAGTTTCCAAGTAAGTGAAGTATCATGGAACTGAAAGAAAATGGCCTTCTTAACACCTTGTGCCCAGTGAATTAAAATTTTCTTTGTGTTTTGGCAATCATTTTAAGTACTAGTTCAAATAAACTTGGCATTTGTAAAGTCCACAGGTTTCAAGGCATGATTCATCATTACTTTCAAAACAAAAAGTCTTGCAAATATGCTTAGCCCCCTGTAACTCCTTGAAGGGTGTGCCTGCAGTATGCAGTGAAGCACCATTCCAAAACGGAGCAGCAGCACTCTCTAGGTTATCTATGGTGGTAGTGATGGCACTCGTCTGGGGCTAATTTGTCCATGTGTAGTTCTGCCTAGGCATCTCTACTCCACTTCTGTGGCTCAGGCTACTTCATCTGAAATAAAAGTGGCAAGACGTGATGATAAAGCTTATGTATTTTCACTTCAGTCTTCAGCTCATTTATGGCATCACTATGAACACAGAGAAGCTTACCAGAAGCTATTGGAGGATATTGCTGTTCTGCGGCGTTTAGCTGCTAGACTATCTAGTCGTGCTGAGATGGTTGGAGCCGTTCGCCAGGTAAGAACATCCTGGTGTCTAACATGTATCCTGGCTGCACACGTTCACTCTTTCTCTTTTTCAGCCTTAGCTGGAGGTTATATTAGCCCTTTGAATTTTATTTGCCATTTTGACAGATTAAAGATATTTATTGTAGTGTCAGATAAGACACCATTTCAGTCTGGAAATAGAATTCAAACAGAAGATTACCCGTGAAGCTATTCAACATCTGTACAATAGGAGCATATATATTATCCAGAACTATAGCTGCATCACAAGAAACTTACTTAAAGTCAGTGCAGCACAAATAGGAAAACTTTTCTGGGTCAAAAAGCTCATCTAGTTCAGTCACCTGCCCTTGGCAATAGCTTAGTCAGACAACTATAAAGAGTATAAGAACAGAGCAAGTATAAATGAGAACACAGCAATACCCCCCAGATTCAAGACTGTTGCCTCTGCCCACTAAAGTAACTAGACTGATGGCAGTGACTAAGACCTTCGAGGATTTGAAAACAAATGTACGTATACCACCTAACTAATAAGACAGGCACACAGGCAGACTATATAAATATATGACAAAATAAATTATGATATTCTGTGGATATGTATGAATGCATGTGCATTTGTGTTCTAATTAGCTTAGGAATTTTCAGTCATGGAGGTACCAATATTTCTTTAAGAACAACTATTCCAGATTTAGCCCTGACAGGGAGCATCCACATAGAGGCAAATGATTTGTTTGAGAAATGTAGCGGTTACCTGAGTATTCCCCTCTTTTCTTCCTTAGGAGAAGCGTATGTCAAAGGCAACAGAAGTAATGATGCAGTATGTGGAAAATCTGAAAAGAACATATGAAAAGGATCATGCTGAACTAATGGAGTTCAAGAAACTTGCCAATCAGAATTCTAGCAGAAGCTATGGTGCACCTGGTAAAAAAAAAAAAAAATTAAGGGTTTATCTTGCCTCTATACAGAGAGGTGTTGGTGCTATTAATGATAAATGTGAAGTATCATGAAACCTGTTCATGAAGCTCTGATCTACAGGAGTAGATTTCAAAAAGTTACAGATATAACAGTTAAAATATTTCATGTAAGCCATATTTAATGCTATTGTACAGTAATTTAAAATCACTATCACTTACCAAATTCTGATGAGATCCAATGACATTTTTATTGGCCTCTTGCACATATGTGTAGCTTTTACAGTTTTAATGCAACTACCTCTTAGATGACAGGTGATGGCAAAATTTCATTATTAAAAAGATTTTTTCTTTTTGCAACCTTTTCTTTCCTAGTTTGCTGGAAACTGAAATATGAGTATTTTCTTTGTATATGGAGGTAAATAGTGGGCTTTTGCCTGATCTCAGTAGAGATACTAATGGTTCAATATTTTGCACTTATTTCAAATTTCTTTTGCAGGTGTAATTGAGACGAGGACTGTATGACAGATAAATATGCAGTAACTACAGACCTTGTTTGAAATACAAGCAAGGGCTCTATTAGTATTATTTATAGATATTCATATAGTCTAAGACTGTTCTTTATCTACTGTTTTTATGCAGAAGATGGAGTACCTCGTTCATCTAGATCCATGTCTCTTACTGTTGGAAAGGTATTTCTACAATATAAAGAAAATGAAGGGAACATTTTATGTAGTGAAATTTCTTTGTCTATATACGCTCACTTCTATAGGCTGTGTTCAAAACATAGTGCTGGTAAATTCTCAGTGTTGTTCATGTAATTTAGTGCAAGTGCTTGTAATTTTGAATACATGATTAAGTATGTCTTTGTGCAATAATGATAATGCTTGCCGTGAATAAAGGGACCTATTTATTTAAGAATAATTGTATTCCAGGACACATACCTGTGCTCCAGAGAATGGCTTAGGTCCTGTGCTTTATTCTAGTTCCTCAGTGAGGAAGCTGAACATTGGATCAAAACTTACTATACGAGTCAGGATTCCATGATCATACCATTTTCATTATCTTAAGAATTATGTCATGTTCAGAGTACCTTAGATGTAAACAGTTATTTTTACGTGGGGCTTATTTTTCAGTTAGCATCCAAGTATCTTGTTTGGTTTGACAAAGCATTCAGAGTGAGAGATTATCTCAGATTGTTTTGGCTTGACAAATTAATAACTTTAACATGGCCAGTGTTCCATTTCTGCAAAAATCCAAGTGGTTTTTTTATTTGCTTGGGTTGTAGTTCTTTAGGTTTAGTTTATTCCTGCCACCTCTGAGTGTTGGGTAGAAAGAATTAGAGCACAGAGCATGCTGAGGGCAAGACTGGGTTTCAGAATGACATCCAGATAAGTTGAAAAAGAAGTCCCCAAAAAAGATTAAATTCAACAAGGACAAGTAAAAATATTAAATATTTGTAAATATTAAAAATTTCCCCCCGAATAATAACGAGGGGGGGGAACCCGCAAACACTAGAATGAACTGCATAACATGGCTGCAGACCCCCCAATATAGTTTTTCAGAGGCTCATTAGGTAAACGTCTGTCATTAATGAATATGTATAGTTGGTTTCGTCTAGAACCAGAATCATGGAGTAGGTGACTCCTCTATATTTACTAAATCTGTGTTTAACTACTTTCCTGTAAAGTTATCTAGAGCAGAATCTTAGAAGTGTTTGGATATGCACTAAGATGAAGCTGTTAGATGCTATAAGTGCTTGCATTTTTTACTCAGTTGGAAGCATAGATTTTACTAGGCTGCTTATCACAGGATGAAGCATTTGGTTACTTACCTAATGACAGCAAAAACTTACATGATCTGTACTTGAGCTAGAATGTATTGTGTACAGCTAGCATGTGTTTATCATATAAAGAATTTCCATGGTCTTTGGGAAATGTAAGCAATGTTGCATGATGCTAGATAGATATCTAACAACTCAAGGGTGGGGAAGAAGGCACTGCTCTTTAGTGGAGGGAATGGATGTTATTGTTTCTGAAAGTTATAATTTGTAGGTTTAGAAATAATTATGTATCTTAGTGGGTACAGTATATCATAATGGGTACAAAGCAAGAGAAAAGTTTCATATGTAACTTCATTATTTTCAGGTCATTGTGACACTGGCACTTTTCCCAGTATCATTATACACCTGGTTTAACCAAAGATAATAGCCTCTAATAAGAACTGACAATATCAACTCAGAACATACCTGTTGTGTGACTTACACTATTGGGCTTTCAGTGTGGAGGGAAAAGAGTAGCATCCCTGTACAACACCTCATTTCACACTAAGCACTTGCCATACCAGACAGTACTAGAGGAAGTTTTGGGGAAAACCACAGCCCTAACAGCCATTTATCTTAATTTTGCTCCCAACTCTCCTTTCCCCCAAGGGACATTAATCTACATCTTTGCCACACCCATTAACTTGCAGAATTGTTCTTCAGTCTATCTTGTTGTATGACAGGAAAAAAAAAATTTTGTTTCTCACAGAATATGCCTCGGAGGAGAGTCAGTGTTGCTGTTGTTCCTAAATTTAACTCCTTAAACATTCCTGGTCAGTCACCAACAGCTTCACCCACACCTTCAATGCCATCCCTGGTAAGTAAAACCCACATTTTAAATACACTACTTTTTGTCTAAACCACTTTTGCATGGGGCCAAGCCATAGTTACTAAAAAAATGTAAGCCCTTTCATTGGTTTAACTTGTTTTGACTTCATCCTAGAGAAGGGGATGGACAAAGGTTATTTCTGTTGTGTAAGGGACATATGCTTTCAGAATCTACCACCATAAATGATCACTTTGGACACAGAGCTGAATAGGGCAAGCTGGTGATTCAGAGGCATTAGACATTAGTTGAGGCAATTTGCCTTTTAATCTGTAGTAACACACTGGGAAGTTTCAAGTAGTAAAAATAGTTGTCCACTATAGGAGAGAAATTTTAACTAGAAACCATAGAAGGTGATTGGACTGCTTCTCTTCATTGCCAAAAAGTCCACTAAACAGAAAAACATATATTTAATGTATAGAAATGTATGTGGTACAAATTTAGAGGTTCTGTGATGATCTGGGATTAGTGGAGCTATCAGCCTCTGCCTTGACTTTTTGTTTATAAAATTTTAATAAATTAAATGAGGATCTAATCTGAACCTAATAAATCTATATAAATGCTTTGGAGAAAAACTGCAAGGTATACCAACTGTTCAGAGATGAGCTATGATGGCACATAACCTGAAAATTATGCAGTTTTCTGTTAAAAACGTAGGGCTATTTAAATGAGGGGGTTTGCTGAGAAGCTAAATCCATTTTAGTTTTAAGAAAACAATCTGTTTGTGCAATTTAGTTATTATGTACTCAGAGTCAATTGTTTCAGGAACCAAGTGTGGTTTTTTACCATGATTTATTATGATTTATTTTTGTTTAAAATTTTCCAGCGAAAACTCAGCTAAGAAACTTATATTCCTAGGATAATATGGAGAGAAGCAATAGAGTAATTTTACAGTTCAGTGATCAATATATGAAGAAGAAAGTCTTCTTCAAAATAAGGAAGGTAGAAGGGAATGTCACAGAAAATGTGCAAGTCTGTAGTTTACTGTGGTTAGTGGGAGTAATTTGGAAGCTCCATGTTACAGATACCTTGCTCATGGGTGTGGGAAGAAAACCTAAGCAGCACATTGCCTTTGTCATTTTACTGAAGACTCATTTGAAATTAATTCATGGATGTAACATATATTGCTGTTTTTCACTTACAGTCTGAGTCACCTAGTAATGGAAGAAGCAATCTAACATCTACTCCTGTTCTGCCAGCACTTTTAGAAAAGTGAGTTTTCTCTAGGTCATCTCATTACTTATTAAATCCTAGTATGAAATGAAAATGATATAATTAGTTATATCAAGGCATAAGGTATTGAAATCAGTGACACAATATTGACTTAGGTTGATTCATGATCTGGTAACTGTATTTTATTATGTCACCATCATATTGTTCTTTTCATGTTCAAAGAGTTTACACGCAGTATCTCAGAACTAAATCGAGCCTGCTACGATCATTGGAACTCATCAAGTAAAAAATGCAGCAGATTATGCATTTATGCATTTGAGTAGGCCTGCCTTCAGAACTTGACAAAACTAACAGTATTACATGCAATGCACATGGCTTTTATCTATTTATTTATTTAATATATTTCCTGGAACAAATTAATGCTGTATCTAAAGTTGGCTATGAGCAACCCTGGTTATGAATATTCCTTAACTTGACCATCCCAGTAATAGAAGTTTGTGTTTTGCCCTTACCTTTTCAACATGTTGTCAGCTGGGAAGAGTCATATTTTGAAATACTATGATATCCAGTGTCATGTAGCTTTTTAAATTTATATGAATAAACATAAGTATACAAAATTTAAAAGTATAATTTATCATAATATTAGATCATCAGAATTTTGCAGAAGTCAAAACAATTATTAAATTGAGTAGTAATTCCTTTTTTAGTATAAAATGAATTGAACATTCAGCTAAATTAAAGCATTAGGTTTGAGATTTTAGTTTTAACAACCTGCGATTTTAGTTTTAACAACCTGAGATTTTAGTTTTAACAGCCAGAGAAGGCTGCATTTTAAAATGAAAAAATAGATACATGAAAGAAGAGATTTTTTTTTTAGCCTAGTAACAAGCAAATACCTCAATATCTATATTTTTCTAGTTCCTATAAATTGCAAAAATATTTTTTATTAAAACATTGGCCCTTTTGACTCTATATTACTTACCATTACTGTAGATGTCCTGGCTGGATTAAGGTGTGCTGTTGTTAGGCGTTTTCCATAACAGTTTCATGAGTCATTCCATGGGTTTAAATAGTACCACTTTCACAGCAAAATAATAGTTATATGAACAAGGAAAGCTAAGAATTGCTCTGCTGGAAAGCATGTACATCTGCACATTTCTGGAAAGAACTTTAAAGTTGTTTCAGTTGAAATTCATGTAGACATGTAATTTAATTTTATACAAGTTATTCAAATGTAAAGCCCCTATATTAATAGAATACAAAGGTGGGCAATATGAAAACATGTGAGACTGGGATGAGAAGTGAAGGCATACTCAAGCTGTTCTACAAGGTCTTCGTAAACAGTTACCATTATGGATACAGGTACTGGTGCATTTGCAAACCCATGTGTGTATATACTTTATTCGTATGTATAATCAGCCCAGAAAGCAAAAATAAAAAATTGTCAGGCACTTTTCCAAATACTTATCTCTTTCAGGAAATGTTGCACATTCTAAGGAAGTTGGTTGCTGATGTTTCAACAGTAAAACTTACTAAAACATCATGTTGATTTTTGTTGTTATTGTTACTACTACTACTACTTCAGTAGTTTAGACTATTTACAATATCACAATAAAATATCTGCAATACTAATTTAAATTAAAGTTTTTTAGGATGCTTTAAACGTGCAAATTAAAAGCTTTAAAATATGTAGATCTCACATCACTACAGAATATTGAATTTCATGTGCTTTAGATTAGTGCTGAGGCAGGACAATTTATCTTATGTCTTTGTTTTATCTCTGTGCTTTACTAAGAATGAAAATATGCAACAATTGGGAAAACAAAAACGGTGAACTATGACACTAGTTGTTACAATTCAACAGAACTCTGCAAGATTTAGACTGTCTTTTGAAACTGTACTGAAACTCTAAAAAAACCCCACCCAACCAAAAAAACCCTTATCAGTATTTCTTACTGGATCTTAAGAAAACAAATCAGGTTATCAAGTAACAGAAGTAGAACTTGAAATTCAAGTTTGAGCATAAGTATGTATGCATGGGCCAGCTGCTATAGTAGTGTAAAATTATATAGTTCAGCAGTTTTGTATATTTAAGCACTTGAAGCTTATACTCATGATTTGTTTAAAGTCCAAGTGAAAATAATGTCTACTGTTAATATGACTTCTTGAGAGAAAATCCATTGCCCATAGATGGGGTCAATCAGGACAAATTATTCTGCCATTGATTTTAGTGCCAGAAAAATAAGGCCTACAAAAAGGGTTAGATTCTAGAAGTTGAAATGGGATCCACTGTTGAGCTTATTAAACCTTGACTTTGATAGATTTGCTAAGTCATGTGTGAATCACTTAAACTCTTTGTCTCAGACTTAAATAAATAAGGACAGGTGAGCACTGCAGAAAGAGAGCAATATACAATGGCTTGTTTTTAGGCTAAATGCCGGAAGCTTTTACTTTAGAAAAGTTTTAGTGACAAAAGCTATGTATGAGTTTGTATTTTTTTAACCTCTGCATCAGTTCAGTGTATAAAGTCAGCAGAAGGGAGTACCTAAAAGGCAAATAAAAAAAAAATTTTGTTAAATTAGTATTCGGTATTATTTCTGTTATTTTCCTCTGATGTAGCAGGCTACAATTTCTAAGATGATTTTTAGAAAGTTGAGGGAAGTGTTTTCAAGAATAGCAAATAAGTGCCATGGACAAGCCAGGAAACAAATGCTCTTTTCTTTTTTAAAGAAGAAACAAAACGCAAGTTTTAATACCTTAGAAACATATTAATTACTGCTCCTAAACAACAACATTTGGAAACTAAAATTTTGATTAGTGTTTAATTTTTTTGTTTAGAAAGACATTTCATTTCTCCGATGTACATTGCAGAAGAAAAATCAGGAGTCACAAAATTGCGTGTTATTGTTCTTGTTCAGTAGTATACTCCAAATACAATACATTTCAGTGGTGTTATTTTCTATTTGTCTGTTTCTTTTGTCTTGGCAGTGGAAAGACTAATGGAGAGCCTGAGTGTGAAAACTCTACTTCTGCGCTGACACAGAGTGGGTTGGAAGAGATCAATCCTGAAACTAAAGCCAAGATAGAAGAGAAAGCATATAACAAAGGGTGGGAATATTTTATGTGAACTAAATCTGTAAATGTGCTACCAGATGAGGACATATGTTTTTTATAATGTCATTTAAAATGCAAAATGAGTGACATCATCCATATGAGCTCCTAGAAGATGGTCATAATTGAAGCAATGTGGGAAACAATGCGAGTGAGCTTCACTCATTGTATTTGCATCATAGCTTTCATCCTTTATTGATGTTAGCCAAACTGTGGGACAGCAGTTAGAGATTCTGAGTTGGGTGGGTGTTCTTATGTCAATAGTGTTCAGCTTCATGATAAGATAATCCAAAACAACTTTCTAAAATGTTTATTCTGAAAAGTATACATGGAAATGAGTAAAAAGTATCAACTCTTGCAGTAAACCTGTGTTGTTTGTGTCACAAAGTGCTTTACACAGCATGTTTTGGGGCGATTAACAGCGTGGGGATCTGTTTCTGAATGTCAAGCAAAGAACTTTGTACTATGTGAAGAGTGAGACAAAAATTTTGATCTGTGGAATCCAACAAGCCATCTATCTTCAGCGCTGATTTGCATTTATTCTCTAGCAAAAAAAAATATCTAGAGGGTGTTCAAAATTATTGAAAAATAATAGAGAAATACTTACCAACTCCTTTACAACAGACAAAAGTTGTGCTCTGCTGAGGACTATAACCTCTTTTTCAAGATAAGTTTGGTAACAGAGCTAATATAATCCTCTGTTAAGGAAGGGTGGCTGTCTGTGTGCCATACTCATGGTCTTTAGCTAATTTTTACTCTTCTCCAAGTGCTGCAACACTGCTACTTGTGTATTATTGCATGTAACAAAACATAAAGCTAATTTTTCATCCCATAAGAACAGGCTTATATAGCGTGCTAGATTAAGAAAAATGTTTTTTGTGTTAAAGCTATCAGGAAGGCTTGAAGAAAACCAAAGAACTTCAGGAACTGAAGGAAGAAGATGAAGACACACCAAAAGAAAGTCATGATGAACATGAAGAAAGTGAAAATGAAGATGAGATAAAAAACCTGAAAAGCAGGTGAGGCAGTGGTGTAATATGTCCGTACAAGAGGAGCCACTTTTTTCTATTTGTGCTACCCAACCAAGTATTTTATACTATTATCTTCCAAGTGTTTTATTCTACTACCTTGACGTGTTTTCTTCCAGTCTAGGGAAGCATATTTGAAATAACAGTATTTTCACAGAAAGGCATATTCTAAGATAACATAGTTGCAAAATGCAAAACTTTTTATTTTTGATATTTCAACTAAAATTGTATGTTGACATCAAGATGCTTCATCTTGATGGGGTTTGATTTTGATTTGAGGTAAAAAATATTCCACAGAAGTTCTTAGATGCCAGAATGTATCTCTCAGTAGGCATGCATTGTCTCATGAAACTTGTAATTCAGGAATCTGATGCCCGTATTTGTGCCTTATGTCATTCCCAAAGGGTCTTCACAGGTGAGTCTTTCAGTACATCCACAAGGTGAATGCAGATTAAGATAAGCTCCTCAGTTATGTTGGACTTGCTCTGACTTGGACAGGCAGGTGCTTGCCCCCTCTGGTAGCTGTGTAGGTGCAGCAGAACAGCACTGTGCTGGAGTTCCTGCCTTTCAGCAGAGTGACATGTTTATTGCGTTCATCTCTACCCAATGCTTTTTGTCTATACTGGGGACTTTTGAATCATCTGCTTATTGTCTTACCTGAAGCATTTGATGCCTAACTGGAAAACTTTTCTGAAATTGTCAGCTTTTCTTAGAGTTAATTTTTGAGTCTCCTTGGTGGTTCTACCACTCAATTCAATATATCTGCAATTTCCTGCATTAGAGAGGAATTGAATGCTCGCCAAAGCAAGTAATGTGTCCAATTCCAAGCTAAGGTAGGGATCCTTACCTGGTCCAGAAGAATTAATTTCCTTTCCATAACCATTATGGTTATAAACGTCTGCTAATTTGAGATTTCAGCCATGTTCAGAAGGGCAGCTATCTCACTAGGCGTGAAACTCTTAGGAAGAAATGTTTACAACATGTTCTAATGTTTAGTTTAGTTGAGCAAGCTATGAACAGTGCAGAATTTTACATCACATCAAGCTCTGAGATTTGCCAGTTGACAGGTGGGAGAAGTAGAAGTCAAGTTTACAGTCTTCAGCCATCTTGCAAATATCACACATATCTGAGCATACAGCTCTTCTTTCAAGAATTTAACAGTCTGATTCTTCTTTGACAAGGTGTTTGTATTTGGAAGAAAGTTGGTGCACTGTACATCTATGAAACTTCTCAAATTGAAAAGCTTAAGATAATAAATTTGCATATGATTAATATATAACAGTTTTCTTTTAATTTTACAGCAGACTTGAAGTCATCATTAATTATTTACATATACTGTACCCCAAACTGTGTAAACACTGGAATGTGGTATGGCTTGTAGTGGCTGCGATAATCATTTTTGCTGTGGTGTTGGGAATATACCATTCATACAACTCCTGTGATGAAAAATCAGAGGGACCTGAAGGGAAGGCCAGCTGTTCTGCTGCCCATCAGTATTCCTGGTGGAACTCAGGATTTCAACATGAGCAACGCACTGAATAATAAAGGAACAATCATGTATTTATGGTACCTAAGCAAGTATGCGTATTAGAACACTGTTTTTAAAGGTAGTGCTTAGTCATCCTTATGGCTGTTAAATGTGATCTGTTAGACAAGTGAGTTACTCCACACCATGAGGTTTGGGGATACATTGTGAACGTACCTTGCCAAAATGACAATCTGATAAATAATCTTGTCTGTCCTCTTATTGTAAGTGACTGATACAAATAAAGTAATATTGAATCATAAGGTTGTGGCAGTTATAAGCAACCAGCATGACATTTAAAAGAATGATTTGCACAGAACATTGACATCTCCGCTATAATTTTGAAGAAAATCATAAAACCTGCATTTGCAGTTAGTGCTTTATTTTGCATTTCCTGAATTTATTGGTGATTGTTGAAGTACTAATGCCATTTAAGTCCTTTGAGTTTTAAAAGTCTAATTCATTTCCTTATTCATGATTATTGCGTAGAAATAGAAGCTCTTCTATGGAACGTTAGAATTATCAGACCAAATGCTGTGCTGATAAAGTAATTTTATAAGAGGAGTTATCTGTATGATTATTTAAATGGAATACTAAGTACATGCATAAATGTGCTTTATGATATACTTTAAGAATGGGACCGCCACTTTTTTTTAAATGGGATACACAACAAAACCTAAAATGAGCTTTAGGTGGCACAGTTGATATCGTCAAATAAATCTCAGAACTTACGATATATCACAGGGACATGCTTTGCAACAAATTTGTGTATGCCACTCAGAGTCAATACTGGTTACAGCAAAAAGTAGTTGCTGTCTAGAAGATTAGATGTGTTGCCCAAGCCCAAAATACAGCAGTCTTGGACATGGGAAGCAATCTTCAATACTTTATTAAAAAAAAAAAAAAAAAAGAAAAGAAAAAAAGAAAAAAAACCTCTTCAAACCTCTGTATACTAGTGATCACACTAAATGGACTCTGCCCTACTGCTAATACTGGAAATAGATATCCTTTGAGATCTGCATTAGGAACACAGTTCCGCATACAGCCAAAACCCTACCAGTGCCTAGATGAATCAGGACATGAAAGCAGTGAGGACTTTAAAGTGGTCACTGCATGTTTTTCGTAGTTCATTTTCAGAATCTGATGCCAAGTATATAAGTGTTCTGATATGCTTTCAAATATAAACTATGAGGTCATGATAGATTAATCTTTTGCCCAGATTTTTCAACAGTTCTGCCTATTTGGGAGTTGTGAGTTCTTACACAAGAATGTGAAAGCCTGAAATTTTTAGACAAGCAACTTCAAAATGGTGAAGCCATTACCTGTAAAAAACCACACCGCCTAGGGCTGAGATCAAAACATGTCACTTAAGGTATACCATATGTACCTGCTGAACATCACTTCTGATTGAAGATGAACTATGTCTTTCCATAGCTATATGCTTGAGTCTAACCACAATATCAAAATCAGTGTGATTGCATTCTTCTGGTATTTTCTGACTGATTAGCAAGTCTGTTTGCCAACTGAAGGATGAGTATGTTATGAAGGACTGTAATTTCAGTTCAGATGCAGTTAGTATTGTCTTGTTTTCTTTTGGTGTAAACACTGAACCTCAAGCTAACTATCAAAGAAAACAGGTTTCTGAGTCAGAAATTTAATTCACATATCTGGCACCAGTAACATATATCCTGCTGGTGAATTTTGTTTGTTACATCTTTAGCCACGTGTTTCTTAAGAGACATTTATATGGAGAAAGAAAAGAAAAATTTAAAAAAATAAATTAAAAAAAAAAAAGCAGACCACTACCACTTTTTTGGGGGCGGGAGAAGCGGGGGGGAAGTGTATAAGCATTTGGGAGGTTTGTTTTTTATTTTAAAGTATATATTGTTGAGGAATATTTAATAAGTGTGCTTAAGGAAGTTCAAAAAGGATAATGGGAAAGTGTCATTTGGTCTAAAATTGTAATTGGTAAAGAATAAGACAGAAGGAAGTTTCTTGCAAATTACTTGGTATCTGTTTGGTTCAGTTAGAATATCTGACTGTGAAGAACTACTGTGACATTTCACATACTTTCAGTATTTGAAGAACCTTGTCAGTTGCTCTTTGAATACTTTATTAAAATCAGCTTCTTTAACTTAATATTCTTTACAAATAACATTGATAACTTAATAAGGCAATAAAAATTGAAGGTGAATAGTGCTGAAGATTCAGAATCGTCTATGCCAAAAATTATGGCACATCTTTGATTATGTGATTATGGAAATGTTGGGCTGCACTGAGGAAAAATAAACAACAGTGACTATAATCTAATTAATTAGCTCTTATTTACATCTGTACTGATGTGGGTCCAACACCTTATTTTAAATACATGTAGAAAGTTATCGATATCAATAGGACTCTTGAACTGCTTAATGTCAAGCATGTGCTAAATTTTTTTTGCTCAGTGGGTGAACAAGGTCTCCATCGTCTCTTGAAATTCAGCACACTGGCTTTTTGTGGACTTAGGGCACAAGGGCAAATTTCCATAAGTAGATATACTGATTTGAACTGAACTACTTGCATGTCTAAGGCAAGTATAATTCAGCCACAAAATTATTAATTGTTGCGGGGAATGGACTGAAAGAGGCAAGAGATTTTAATGGGGATGAAAAGATGAATATAAAGTTTATTTTTTAAAAAATTGTTGTTCTTTTTATAACTACTTTGAGCAAACTGTCCACTAAAAATAATGAACCACAATGACTAACAGCACATTAAATATTTTTGCTTATATTTTTCAGTTAGTTAATGAAGACACCTTTTTTAATAGGAAACTAGATTGAGCTCAAAAACTATTCTAAATGTAATTTTATCTGTTGGATATTAGTTTGCTTTATCCAGAAAAAAACCCCAACCTCTTCTGTGTTCAAAGATCACATCAGATAACGAGAAATAGATCTATTATTTATGCTATTAACACAAATAGTTTTGTTGAGGTGCAATATTTATTTTTCTGCTTTAACAAGACACATTTATTGTTTTTCCTGCACAGCACAGATGTTTCTAGTAAAAGAATTTTAAAAGGGCACTATTTTTGTGTATCATATTTAAATTTGTAATATTGTAAGATTTTGCACAAGTGTGCTGGTATTGTACTGTATAGTATCACATACTTGAGTTTTGAAATAAAAGTATGGTTTCAAAGTCCTCAATGTTGCTACCTTAATGGTTTGTTTTTTACATGTACTCTGTCTGCATATTAATGGCTATGTTCTTATGAAATACATACTGCCTTGTCTATACTGCATAATGTAGTGCCATGTTACACATACCAAAGATCTTGTTCTTAGTCTTTCAGTTCTTCAGGAAAATGATGTAGAAGAAGCAAGCAAACTCCTGTTTCAATAGAGAAAGTGTTTGTAAGCAGGGTCATCCCTGTCATACCCTAGAAACAAGATGAGAGAGGAAACTGAAATATCCTGGAGAGAGTTTAACTCCTGCATCAGAGGGAGGCTGCATGTCACTGAGGAGGTTGAACCCAGAAAGCCACAAGGGAAATCTGTAACCTAAGGAGATTGAGTGAAAGGTTAGGATTCTTTATTTGCTTTGTGCTCTTGTAGGCTTGGGAGATCTGGGAAGCCTGGGCTTTGTGGAGAGCTGAACTGCCACACCAGCAGGAAGGAGACAACGCTCAATTTTCACAAAGAATAGAGATGTTACTTCTGAATCTCTGATGGTCTGTGTCAGGGAGAAAAACGTTGGGACAGCAACAACCTTGAAAGGAATTACTGTTACCAGGAAAAGACCCTGACATTTGTATTTTCCACATAAACTTTTTTTTTTTCAACTTTTGTCCTCTCCTGTTGTTCAGGCTTCAAGGTTCCTTTAGAAATGATTGTAGAGAACAGTTAAGTCTGTTCTCCCATATCAAAAGTTTTCTGTTTAGCAATCCTCATCAGCATTTTAAAACATGCTGGCATGAAATGCTGGGAATTTTCCTTATAGGTTACTATAAGTAGGTCAAATGCTAATTAAACATTCAGTATAAGGCTGTTTTTTTATCACCACACAAGTTGTGACGAAGACCCACACACAGGTTAAAGACTTTTTGTACTGTTACAGTCCAGGTAAGTGATCTTCCACACTGTTTTCGAACAGCTGAAATATAAAAAGGAAGAAACTGACCAAAAATAAAAAAAAAAAAGTTATTTCAGTCTCACTTCATCATTCTAAATTTTTTTTTCCCTCTCCTAATCTGTAGTTTGCTCTTACAAAACCATGTGAAGGAGCTTATATTTTTGTTTGGTGTTACAAAGGTGTTTATCTCATTTTTCCAGCTAAAAATCCTACTAAACATCAATAGCATGGACAGAGTTTGACTAAAGGAACTTTGCCACAGTGAGGATAATAGGCACAAAGTGTTAAAACTTGGAAGGACAATTAGCATGCAATTTTAAAATGTCAGAAACTCAGCTTTTGACTACTTTTCATGGTAGGAAATACTTAGCAGTTCAAGGTAAGCATGGAGATGGTAAGATTTTATTTCATGTTCTCAGTGGTTTACAGCCACAGCCTACTAGTCCGTGAGAGCTACAGAATAACTATTAGTTTCTGCTCCTACATTGTAAATGCAGGTGAATCCACTTAGAACTTGCTTCAGTGAGATTAAGTCTGATTACACTATTTCAGGTTGCCATCATTTTGTAGAGGCAGGTAAGTACAACTCAATAAAGGAGTGAATAGAAATTCGAGCAAGAAATTTGTCTTAAGATCTCAAGGAGCTTTACCAATATTCAGTTCCAAACCACAGCCCAAACGCAACCCGATTTTCATTTCTTTATTGCTAATGGATACATCATTTCATTAACCCACAGCATTTTCCAGTCAGCCTGTAGATGCCTGTCTATGTTATAGTATACCCATAACCATGTTGTATGCTGCTGCAAGAGATTGAGCCTGTGCCCAGATAAAAGTTAATACTATCTTAATACATTAAGTGGGAACTTTCTACAATGCAAACCGCAGTTTAAAGAGGTAGCTACTGTTATGCTTGTGTTTACAGGACCTTGAAAACAGCGTGGGGATGTAGGACATCTAGAAGTTTACTGAATCACAAACAACATGATGTAACAAAATCATCCTGTTGCAAAAAAAAAGGCTCATACCATTCTGAACTGTATAAGCAGGTAAAGTAATTTATTAAGCAGTACTTGGCATTGGCAAGGCCTCAGCTAGAGAGAAAGAGTGAGCAAGCTGGGGTTTCTTAGCTGGAAGAAAAGTGGGAGCAGAGGCATAACTCTTTAAATACATAAGATTGTTGCAAAACATAAGGGAAGAAACTATTTTTCATGTCCATTTCCAACAGGAAAAAAAGTGATAGGTTTACACCACAGTGTGGGTAAGTCAGTTTAGACTAGGGAATACCTTTTAACAGTAAAGGACAGCGAAGCACTGGAATAGAGCGTTTGAGGAAATGTTAGGAATTTGTCACTGGAAGTCTTTAAGAACAGGTTAGACAAACATCTGTCAGGAATAACATAAATACAGCTGATCCTACTGACAGTAAAGGTCACTAGCTGATCTCTTGAACTCCATTCCTGCTCTGTGTTGGAATCTCTGCAAAAAAATTGTTTCTTTGCTAAGGCTTCCTGAAGGTTTTTTAAGTTATAGCCGTGAGGATCATCAGTGTTTTGAATCAATATATTGGAGTTACTGTTTGTTGGAACTTCACAAAAGGCAGCAGTGAAGGGACTGGCTTCCACCTCTGTCCCTACAGTCTCACAAGGAATCCCATTTACAGTAGTGTATCTCCAAATCTGTTCAAAACTAAAAGTATCGTATTATCTCTGTGTTATGGTACCTATTTTTGCATTGGAACTCTAAGGCAAAGGAAAGTAAAAGTACTACATCAAGACAAATAGGATAGTGGGGAATGGATGCCCTTCCAATTCCAAAAGAAAAGTCCTGCCTGGCATGCTGTGATACAATAGAGAATTTGTTTTATTTACCAGATGAATAGACAACATGAGTAATGAGCTGTTAATCAGTAAAACAGGAAAAAATAGCAAAAGAAAAACTTATTTCAAAGCATTTACTGACTTAGTAGTCTAACAGTCTTATCTCCCTTCCTCAGCTGTGTTTTCTGAGTCAGCAGTAGTTAAATTTTCCAGCAAGCCCTACATGAAAGAAAGTGTAAAGGGTGATTAGGGATTTCCAGTCAGTGACCTCACCTTTGAGTGGGACAGTCAACACATTTGCTCTGACATTCTTTCTATGAAGCAGTGCGGTGACAGCTGAAGTTGCTTTCAAGAAGTCATCTCAAAGGTGGTCTGACAGTATCCAATACCTTAACTTTTCTTAGCAAAGGAGACAAATCACCTTGAATTTCTTAATTTTCCAAGTTGGTGGCAATGGCAACTTATTTTGGAGTTACCTCAGCAGTGTTTTTTGTCTGGGTTATGACATTCATGGCTCAAAATTACTTTATAACAGGTATGTAAAATT
Organism: Harpia harpyja; assembly: GCF_026419915.1. NCBI lineage: Eukaryota > Metazoa > Chordata > Aves > Accipitriformes > Accipitridae > Harpia > Harpia harpyja. Next base: position 21,624,849 of record NC_068955.1, on the reverse strand, counting down.
CCACTTTTTAAAGTCTCCTAGTTGAACAGTGAAGTACTTGAAAAAAGTAGCTAGATTTACAAACAAAAATGGGGGCAAGGGAGCATGTGTAAATGTGTTTCTGGCATAGGAAACCACAGGGTTTTGAGAATACAGTGCAATGGAAACTACTCTAGCATATAGGGGAACTTTCATTGTTAGTCTAATTCAATTACAGTCTAAATGCTGTAGCATTATTGTCTAAATGCTACAGAACTGTTTGTTTTAAAGATTTGGTATTGCATTTGGGATTAAGTTCAGATCTATTGAAATGTGATTTTATTTTCTATTATTTAAAATACCACAGCAAACAGTTTTGTACAATCCTCAGAGAGCAAAACATGCATGAAACCAGTTCTGTGTGTCTGTGATAAAATGCTACCTTTAATGCAGTGTTTTGCTCTGATTTGGCAATATCCTGACACTGTCTTAATTTGCAACATCGAAGGAAATGTGTGGCAGGGATCTCGCAGTTCATCTCCAGGGCAGTCATGCCTGTCTCTGGTTAATACAGTGCAAAAGTTCCTATTCTGTATAAACTGTCTGTGAAAAAATTAACATAGGGAATTGCCAACATCAACTTTATCATACAGTTCTTAGATAACCCTCCTCCCTCAAACGTTACTATATGAAACTATTTTTTCAGTCAGGGTCATATAATAGCCCTTTCTTCTATGTGTTAGTGAATTTTGAATGTCTTCTCCTTCAGGTTCCATAATGAACTTGATGCAATCTATTCTAACTGCAGTAGCTACTAGGATATCTGCAGATACTCAATGTACATCAGATGTTTCCAGATATTTCACTGTAATTTGCAAGGAATAAATGCTTGTTCCACCTATGTAAAAGAACATACACCATTGTTGCAGACAATTGATATTCTTATCTACTGAAAGGCTTTTGAAGGAAACCTAGACTGTGAATTAGATGCTAAACTCAAATCCTATTGAAATTCCACAGGATTGGAGTACCTAACAACAGTAGTCTCCTCCAGCAATCCCAACCACCAAATAATTTTCACTGGGGAAATGGAGAGCTTGAGTCTTAAGACTATTCCTTCCAGCTGTTAGGACCCCTCTTACTTCCCCTCCAAGCCTCCCTTAGGGTACCTACTCATGCATCCTCTGCTCATTGGTCCAAGAGCTCCAGTTAAGCTCAGGGCTGATCTCCAGCTGTGTCTTGGAGCTGTGTTGTAGCATGCCCTGTCCCCTCCTGTAGTGACTTACTGACTGGGCTTCACAGACGTACTCTGGACTTAAGTTGTAGGTAGCCTTCTCTCCAGGATGGACTTCAGGCATGTGTTATAGGTAGCACCATCTTCTGCTGTTCCCAAATGGACTTTCTGGATGAACTCTGCATCTGACTCATTGTCTTGCTCTCTCTGTGGCTGCCAGTGAAACCTGCCACTGTCACCACTGTGGTCCTGTTCAAGTGCTGTGGGACTGTGCCCCGGTGGGTGAGGGCACTGTCCTGCCTGTGCTGTGGTCACCCTCAGCTCCTGGGTCTTCTTTCCTTGTGCAACAGCCTCATTCTTGCAGCTCCCTGACATCAGCAGCCAAAGGAAACTCTCTCTAATAAATCAGAGTGAAGGCTTGGTGCAAGGCAAAGAGATAGAAACAACAGCTTCCCCCAAAAAGCAATAAGATAACTAATGCACAATAAAGCCAATACCCATAGCTTACAAAAATCGAACAATTTTCTTCCTGTCCTATGACAACTTTGTCTTGTTGTGAGATTCTTCTGTCTAGGTCTTCCCACCTTTCTCAGTATAACAGATTTTTCATACAAGACCCAAATACTGAGGAGAATGTCCTATTATTAGTAGGTTAACTAAATAGAGCAAAGCTTAAAGTACAGCTGTGTGCAGCTTGAGGACCAAAAAGGGTAATATGCTTCTGAAGGATTGGTCTGTCTCCTGTACAAACTCAGTCATCTTTAGAACAGAGTTCAGAGGTGATTTAAGAACTGATGAAAAGACTTGAAGAGGCTACTGTTCTTTTTCTGGATTTCTTCCTTATACTGTAAAAATGTCTGGAACTTAGATTGAAGCTGATAACTTTTCCAAAACATTTATTTTACTTCACCATTTTGTTTTAAAAGACTTAGTGAATTCTAAGGTACAACTTTGGTCAATGTCCTACAGTCACTTTTCTTATCACTTAAGACTTAATTTTCTGGTACTGAATTTTTATATTATGCTATGTATCTATAATGCATTTCTCATGTAAAAATACTTGTCCTGTAATTGAATGACTAAAGACTGTCATAGTTTACAAGTATCTCGGCAACTTTCTAAGGTTTCAGGAAATTCCATTCAGTCAGCTGCTCAACTTTATTTGAAATTTGTAAAGTTGGTCATTGAGAAACTTTCATTCTCCACATTATATTTTTTAAAAGTTGTATTAGCTCGTATCTAAAGATAGGAAAATAATTGACCAAGTAAGCAATAAGAGTGAAGTCTCAGCATAAAAAGTAGTAAGGGGAGAAAGGAATTAGGCATAAACCCTAGAGGAGGAGTGGGGTCTTGAAAACAAAGAAAGAGGAATTGTGGGATGTGCCTCAGCAGCGGAGACAGGGAGTTATTCAGGAAACCAGAAATGATTCTCAAGAGGACCGGGAGAGTTGCCTGTTAGCAAAGGGAATCAAGAAAACTTAACACTAGAACAAGTAGAGTAGAGTAGAGTAGAGTAGTTGGAAGGGACCTACAATGATCATCTAGTCCAACTGCCTGATCAATTCAGGTCTGACCAAGTTAAAGCATGTTGTTAAGGGCATTGTCCAAATGCCTCTTAAACACTGACAGGCCTGGGGCATCGACCACCTCTCTAGGAAGCCTGTTCCAGCATTTGACCTCTCTGACACAGAAGTGTTTTGGCCAAAATGAAGACATACAAGAGGACATTCATGAAGACAGGCTGGCTGAAAGGAAGAAATTTGACAGTGTGAATCATCTTCACACTGGGACTACTTGGATAGACTTGAGGTCCTTGATACCTACACACACATCTTCACTGAGCAACAGGGGTACTCTGCATCCTCATGCAATATGTTTGGGCTTGTCTTATGTTCAAGTCAGGGCCGGATGCAGCCACGATTTGGCTATGGAGACTGCTCAAGTGTTCAGTGGGTCACCTGCCATGTGACTGGGTCTACACAGTACCAAAAAGTGTTAATGGGAGGCCACAGCCTCCATCGCTGCTGAGATAAATCCACCTAATTCAATGATTGCTGTACCAAACATTTAAGTCAATTAAACTAAATGTAAGGACAGCAGAGATGCATCTTTTACCAGAAGCCATTTCCAACCCTACCACACGCAGTGGGAGCGAAAAGCCTGCCTTTCTTTTAGCACTCCACAAAAGCTTAGTCATCTTTTTATCCCCTTCTCATCATGAGAGTGACTTGGCTGCTAGTTCTATCTTTTCATTCATAAAATTCAGTTTAACCTCTGTTGTTAATAAGCCATGTGGTGGATCTGCAGGCATCACTTCATCCTGCCATCAGAGTTTGTGGATTGCCTGTATTCTGATGCATAGATTTTATCAAGTATTCATTAGGGTACATACCTGGTGAGCACACAGTCTGAAAAGCATATTGAGTAAGGAAGTAACACCTGTGGCTGTTGGTTATCTGAAATGTTTGCAAGGAAATGTTGAAATGTTTCATTTAATATGGCAATTACTGTATGTAACTCAAGAAAGAAAAAATCTTTTTTCCAATATATGCTTCCAGTGAAATATGGAGGTAAAAGAGCAATATCCTTTCCCCTCATCTGTGTCAAATCCTGAATTCTGTCCTATTCTGCTCCCGAAAAAAGCTGGATGAACTACCAATGGAGGAGGAATGGGGAAAAGTGTCATAAATTCACATAGCCTATCTCCTCTTTTCCTGCTGCCTGCCAAGCACTCAGTAGATTGAACACTTGACAGTGGCTGGGGGGTGGAAGCATCATGCCAAGCTAGGAAAAAAAATGATAAGTTTAGGAGGAATAAGGAACATAAGGAATGATAAAGTCTTTATAGGCGTATTTTCTTACTGGTATATTAATTCCATGAAAAATTATGTATAATACCTTTGATAGAACTCATATTGGTAAGAGTGGTGTACTGACAGAATCAGTGCCTCAGTGCAACTGTTAGTTTTATCATTTTAATTTAAAGAAAAGGAAAAAAACCCTTTCTGATTACTCTTCCCATTTTGCATGAATAAGTATGACAAATAAGAGTGTCTTTTGTAAGAAACTGACTCCCGGTAATTACTCAAATGCCAACTGTATATGCATTTATTCTAACAACAGCCAAACCTCTTGAAATTCTGGACTGTTGTGTTAAGAAAATATGTTGTATTTTTAAAGTATATCTTTTTTTGCTAGAAATTAGTTTTCTACTATCCTCAAGCTAGAAACTTTTAACAATGTTCAATTCAGTTGAATGTGATCTTAAATTCTTCATGAGGAATAAATGTTAATATTCAAATACTAACCTGGAATATTTATGTCTAAATTACAGGTTCCATTCTTTCACCTTGCAGGATCACAGGTGTAGGAATTTATCTTGAGGAGAAAGTTAATTTCTCAGAAGCAAGTAATGCATGTAATCAACTGAATCTACAATTGGCAAGTAAAGACCAAGTTGAAAAGGCTTTGAAACATGGCTTTGAAACATGCAGGTATATGACATTAGTTAGTGTCTCATTACCTTTAGTGAATGCCTTTACACACATCTGAGGCTGGTGATAAATCTAATATTAAAAGTACTGATGCTTTTTATTGTAGCTATGGATGGGTAAAAGATGGATTGGTTGTCATTCCTCGGATAACATCAAACAAGAAATGTGGTAAGGGCAACGTTGGACTAGTGCCATGGCATGCTGAACCCTTTAAAACATTTAAGGTTTACTGCTTCAATTCCTCAGGTATGTAAGCATGACAACTACATTTTTTGTGTTTTGGTTTGGTTTTTATTAATATCTGCATGAAAAAATCACAACAAGTGAGTGAGTTCTTATAATTTGTTGGCCCTTTCCCCCCAGTCTTAAATGTTGTCAAGCTGTACTTACCTCTGTAGTGTAAAAATCTTCCAAGAAATACAAAAGGTCAATTCAGTTAATCTAAATTAATAATTTGGTGCTGCCATGAAAGCTCTTGAAGAAGAGTTGCTTTTACCATTCTGTAATGTCGACACAATGATTTTAATATGTTTTGATTATTTAGGCACATTAATTTGAAAGACAGTGAATCGAATCTTTAACTAGAGTGTCTGTGTGTGGTGTGTGTTTTCTTTAAAAAGACCAAGAGTAGGGTACTTCAGGAAAAGTTGAATGTTTTTTGATGAAAGGAAATGTATCCATTATACTAAATTAAAATATAAGCTAGAACAGCTGAGAGACCATAAAATTAACTAGATTCCCAATCTACTATCAGTAAAATCAAACAGCTTCCTTTAATGTGCATCATCCTATGTGTGAAAAGACCTGTCCTTCCACTCATTCTTGACTGTCTGTTTCCAGACTGAAGATACAACAGTGGAACTTGGGCCTTGATATAAGTTAGATCTTCTCAGCACAATAGATCAATATTGTTTCTTAATGACTTCTGTGGTATTAACTAAAAATAAGTATTTAATGAGAGACATTGTGTTCCTGCTAATGTCCCGTATCTATGGTTATTATGTAACAACTATCCCAGTAATTAGACCACATACAGGATCAATAAATCATTTCTGATCAGTCCCCAGACTTTGCCAATGAGTTTTAGATAACAAGAGCAAGAAATTATGTGCAAAATCCTGAAATTTTTCAGGAAAGATGTGTGAATAAGAGTTGGAAAGATCAGGAGAAAAATGGATATGCAAGATATACCCATTCATAGATACAAAGACCTAAGACGATGTCTGGTGACTGTGCACATTGGAGCTTACGAAGAGACTGATAATAAAGCTCTTAGGGAGAAGGCCATGCCTTCACCAGCGGGACTTTTTTCATGATCCTGGGCCATTTTAGTGAAGGAGGGTACGTAATATAAGTAGTCAGCTTACAAAGTATCTGATAAGAAAGCACTGCAGAGAGAAAGCACCACTAATAATTGACTTATTACCTAACCTGTAGAGTTAAAAATGACATGATTGGGCTAACTTAGTTTTTCTCTACAGCCCATAGCTTTTATTGATGAATGCACAGGTGAATTAGTACTCCAGCAATATGCTTTAAAAGAAGCTGCTCCTATTGGCACTGGTATTTCTTCTGTTCCTATGCAACATGGTGTTTCAGTGCATGAAATATGTGTCAGAAATGTTGGGTAGGTTGGGTAATGCTAAGGAGGTACCAAGTAATTCCAAATTACTTGTTTTGTTTAACTTTAATTCAAAAAAAATGTACTGTTACCGTATGTGAAGACAGTTAAGCTTGCTGAATGGTTAGAAAATAACTTAAAGTAATGTATATTTACTATTGGGATGATTCTGCATTTCTTCATCTTAATTGCTAAACTGTTGCCTGTTCTGGCTATTACTTACCCAAAATATTTGGCAGAAGCTCATTCTGTCAATTTTCTTTGTGCCAAAGGAATGCCAAAATCACTTGAAAACGGTAGTGGAAAAAGTAAAAAGCTCCTGCCATTTAGCTTTTTATTCTGTGAATGTAACTGCGTCATCAGACATCCCACAGGGATTCATCTGGAGAACAGTACATTCATCATTTCCCTGTTATTTATGTTGTAATCTGCTTGTTACTTTAGTGAAATTTTTATAGCTTTATAGAATATAGAACCTCACTAGAAAAGAAGAATTTTCGCATTTTCACGAGCCTGATTCAGAACTCAGCTTTTCCATTTATATATAAAAGTCCACTTGCACCCACATTTTTATATAGACAACATTTACATCATTTAAATGACTTAATTTCTGAGTGCGCCTGAAGTTTGTTTCTTTCTAGCCCCCTTTAGAATTGTGTCACTTTTTAATCTCATGCTGGTGCCTGGTTTACCTGAAAGTTTTATGGGCTACTTCTGTTTCCAGAAAATCAAAGTAGCGTTCCAAGTAGCAACAGTGCATACATATCTTTTGAATATATACACAATATAATAGAAATATTTTTGAATCTTGGATCTGCAGTTAAGTCTCCTGCTCTGCAGGAGGTCATATTATTGGGTTTTATATGCATTATTATTCTAAGTACTTTTCAGGAAGAATCTTGTCATTGGTATGCAATTATAAAATGAGTGCCACACTTCCTCAAAAAAGTGTTTAACTGTGTGAGTAATGATAAAAGGTGCATAATCTGGGTGGTAGACACATGTTTGAAATAGGCATGCCTGATTTGGGTAACGCTTTTGTGAATAAACAAATAGTAATTTCCAGAAGGGAATGACTGAGGAACAATTTCAATAAACATGTGTATACACTAAGTACAAAACTAACATCCAAAACAACTCTTACGTATTTCCTTTCCCTGCTGCAGATGTTCAGATTAATTCATGTAAACCAGATCCAACTACAACCATACTACCTTCATCAAGTACACCAACGGACTTAACTGCATATTCAGGCTCTGATTTAATTGAGAACATCACAGCAGCGCCCCATGTGACTGAGTCAGAACAATCCCTGAAAAACATAAAATTCCGCGTAATATGTATAACTGAAACTATATTGCCAACAGAGGGGACTACTACAAAAATGCCAGAGGAACACTCACCGATTGATTCTCCTAACTACACTTCCCATGCTGCTTTTAAGAATGATGCCATTGTATTTGGAGGTAAAGGTCATATATGGTAGCTATTTAATCAGAAGAGCTAGTTACGTAGATGTTAGCAGTAAAACTGTTTACTGCTATTTTTGTTTGCTACTCCAGCATCCATTTCGATATAGCTGAACCCGGAGGCAGAATAGGAGTGTTATAGTTTTGCAAAAGCAAAGCTTGTAAGGCCGAGGATCTTTAAATAATTTTAAAGTAAGATCTTATTTTATAACTTTTTGATAATATTTTAATAGGAAATAGTGGAAGTTCATTCTGGTTAATGTGATTTGGGGTAAATACATTTCTGAGAAAGTCTTAGCAAACACCATGTGCTCAGAGTAATGGAAAACTCTGCAGGCTCTTAAAAACAAAAGAAGCCAAGAAAGTTTTAAGGAGAATTGTTGTTCTCCAAATATGGAGGTGCTCTCAAGATATGAGGTCTGAATAAGTAATCCTAATATACAGCAACTGAGAAATAGAATAAATATGAGGAAAAGCATTCTGTAAGGATAGTTAATCACAAAAATGTGTTCTCTAGGCAGGTTCTAAAAACCCTCCAATGAGCAGATTAGACAAACATCTGTCAGGGATTGCCTAAATACGTGTTTTAGTCTCTCTTGAAAAAATGAACAGGAGTAACTAACCTTTTGAGATTTCCTAATACCCCTACTCCTGAGTTGATGTGTATGTACCTCCTACACTAGCCTGTTTTTAGAAGAATCTGGATTTATGCTCATGAGCCTTTAGAAAGCCAGAATTAAGTACATATAAAAACTCTATGCTTACCTCCACACTTTTATCTCTAGGCATCCCCACTGCACTTCTTGTACTGGCAGTCATCTTCTTCATTATTTCAGTTGTTCTAGCAGTCTGCTATATCAAAAAGTAAGTTTTTTTCTTTTTTTTACTCTTGGACTGAGTTAACTCCTAGAGTACAACCAGTGAATATTTTCAATATATAGCTGAAGAGCAGAGAAATAATGATAATGACATAACAGTGTAGCACAAAGAACAAAATCTTAAACCCTGTTGTTATGCAGATAAAGATTGTTGTTGCTGTTGCCATTCCCTGCTTTAGAAAAGGAACCAAAGACAAGTATTGCCTATTTTTGATTAGTCAGTCATGCCTAGCATGAAACATTTCCAAGTGTGCCAAAATAGCAACACTGAAGTGTGCATCTGTTTGTATATAAGCCTGTTTATGCAGTTTTATTCTTGTTTCTTTCTATGTCAGACTCAAGGTAAAAGGTTTTATTCTTGGACTATGATTGTGTTGAGAAAAAAAATAATTGTTGAGCTCATTTGTCGTGCGTAAAGAACTTCAACACAGTGCATCATTAAATCATATCAAAAAGTTGTGTGCATTTCTCACATCCTAGACCAGATAGCTTTATCATTATGTACCACGAATCCTGAATATACATTGTCTGTTTTTAAAAAAAAAAAAGACAAAAATATTTCTTTAAAAAGCACACTGCTTGAAAAAGTACAATGATCTAGTATGCCACTATTCTCTGTGGGAGTTTTGCCTGAGTATGGCAAAGAAAGTTAATTCTAGATATTCTTCACTTTATTTCTTGAGTGATACTGCCCAAACTATGTCAGTGTTCCTGCTTTACTATCCTTTTTTCTATTTAAAGGTACAAGCAAACCTTCCCATTTTCAAACAAGAATCAGCAAAAAGAAATGGTTGAAACTACTGCTCTCAAAGAGGCTAAGTCAAATGACAAAACACCTGAGAAGGAAACAAAGAATAATGGAAAAAAGGTAGAAGAGTCTAAAACCAAGCCTGAGGCAACAGTAAAATGTCTAGAAGCAGAAGTTTAAGGGGAAGAATGTACACTTCTTGATAGAAATGTAAAACGAAGCAAACAGAATTTAGCAATGCTTTTAAACATGGGTGATTGTAAATACTCATGAATGAACATTTTCTCTATCTTAACATATGAAAACTTGTTCTTTTAATAATTACATCTTTAGCTATAAATGCTCTTGCAGAAGAACATGGTATCTTATTTACCTGAAATAAATAAGAAATCCATACTACAGCTCATTTTTCATCTTTAATAAAGAAGTAAATAGGAATATGCTATTAACGACATGCAGTGTGTTAACTATTTGCATGGAATTCAGATCAATATATAATGAAAGGGGTTTTTTTATATGGGCAGAGGATGTCTGCTAACTTAACATCTAAAATAAAATGATGATACTGTAGCTCTTCCTCATGTAGATTAGCTTATTTCCATTAAGTAGTTGCATACTGTTTTTAAAAAGTCTGTTTACAAACAGAAGAAATAAGTCTGTTTACAAGTGAGTAAAAAAGGATCAACCCACTGTCATTCAAATACCCAAGGAAGGGTACAAAGATGCTGATGTTTATATATATACAGCAATTAATAACTTTCTTAGATATCTTCATCATATCATAATATACTGTTTTATTTATTAAAACCTGTATTATTCTTCTGCATCAGATATTTGACAGGGAAAAAAAACCCTTGAACTGTATCTCAACAGTTATATTTAAGATCTTTTGTGTATATTTAAGTGTGGCTTTCATAATAAAGATCTCAAGTGGTATGGGACATTTACAGTACTTCATAAAAAAATAAAGCATGGTAGATATATCTGTCTGGACAACTTATTCTCATGAAAGCTGTCTCATGGTAAAAAGAGCTCATATAACCTTAATGTTACAGAAGTAATTAGTTGTTCTAAAACAACAACACTGGCAATTTATCGAATATTTTCTTGACTAAGTGGTTTGGATAACTTATTTTTATATGTGAAGGGGTTATTATAGCAAAGGGAGTTTCTTTTTAGATCCAGCAAGTTGAAAAATGTTAAGTCTTAAATATAATAGCAATAGAACTACTCACCTGTATTGTGTTTTCTACAGTGTAGGATACTGGGTTATGAACTTTTGTATTTTCAATTCACAGAAATTTAAAAATTGCCCAGTGGTTATATATTCCACTCGATAGTGAGTTATAGTGTATTGCTAATAGCATACTTAGCAATTCCCTTTGTTGTTTTTTTGTTTTCTCTCTTTTTTTCTTTTTCCTTTTTTTTTTTTTTTGATAGCTCAGAAATATTTCATGCTTCCAAGAGTCTGGACTGTGTTGATATGCAGTCCACCACTGCCATTAAAGCTATACTACTGTACTACTGCAGAAAGACTGTGATTCAGTACAGCTCTAAAAACTACTAATTTCAGATGTCCATCAACAGAATTTCAGCAGAAAAATGTGCAACAGAGGGAATGCTAGATACAGCCTTCCCACTCAGATAAGTAATTCCTCTCATTGCAAAATACTGCAGTAATGACATGTATCTCTCCTGGCAACCCGAATGAAAGCACTCTATGCCATATAAGCAGTGAGAGTACACAGCAGAAATAAGGCCATCAGGAAAGGCCACAGCCAACACTTGTCATGATGGTGTCAGAAGAGCAAATGGGCTTAAGGACACAGGCAATGTTAGTGGATTCCAGGTAATTTTAGACTTTTTTGTGACACTTTACAATTTCACTTCCACCTCTCTTTTCCATGTTTTAGAGATTAGCAATTACCCGTTTTTCTATTCTTTTTCCCCACCACCAAGAGATAATTATCACTTCTCTTACTTTCCTACTGATATTACCTCTATTTCACAGGTATTAACTTTCTTTTCTCTCAGATTGTCTCATTCACACCTAAAGAAATTCAGAAAATTGTTCTCTAGTTCTACTCCAGCTGGAAGTTTATTGCTTCTGTTTTAGATCTAAATAAGGGGTTTTTTTCCCCTGAAGTGTTTACTTTCTAAAAAATCTATACCAGCCGATATAATAAGATATTGCCGTAACCTATAAATGTCTTATCATGTACCTTAAAAGCTCAGATAGCTTTCATCCTGACCTTCACACTGACACCTGGCCAATGGACGTAGTGTGATCTGCCCCTCCTTTCCATTACACAATTTATGCCAACACTACCAAGGCTAAAAGGAACCTGTTACACTGTTCTGTATGTAATAAAAGCTAGCTATAAGTACTAATCAACAAGTACTGTATTTGATATTGTCTGTATATAATGAGTACTGCTCAGTCACATTCAAACTAGAAAGTATAAAACATACTTGCTCATTGTTTAATAGAATTGCAAGGGATGTACCACTACAAAGCAAACAGGAAACATTTAAGTTCTAGACAGAAAGTGTCAAAAACCCAAACCCTTAACTGGTAGTAGCAGAAACTTAAGAGAAATCCTTCATTACGTTTCTGACTTTTCTCAAGTGTTGTGCTTTTTTTTTACACGGCATTCTCAACAGCGATGAAGTTCCTTGATGTCTCAGAAATGGCATTATGCTCAAGTGTCTTGGACAAATAATTCATTCCACCTAGCAGATGAGTTTGTATTAGTCATTTGACAGTAACACTACCCAGATTCCCACACTGAGGCTACAGATGTTTGCTGACCTTAGGCGAAAGGGGTGGCTGGCCTGCAGGAAACAGCGACGTTCCCTGTCCAACCCCATCCCTGTCTGGAATACAGGGATGCCTTTATGGTGGGAAGTACACGTGTCTATGTGTGAACAGAAGCGGGCAGGAAGGGGAAGTACTACTCCTTTTCTCCTCTTTAAATAAAAAAAAACCAACCCAAACCACTCTAGAATTAAACCTTGAAGCATCAGGATGTGGATGACCTAGAGGATGTTCTACAATTTCAGTTCCTAAATGGCTTGTTATAATTTACAGGGGTTTTTTGTAAAAAGGTCAGCGAGCATTGACCTTTGCCACACACATCCAACTCCCACATCCTCCACGCAGACCGGGGTGCTCTCTTCCCGCCCCCCCGGGCTGTTATGGCAGGGTGGGGCGGTGTTTTGCACCAGCAGTTGCTGGCCTGTGATGATCTCACCAAGGCCGGCACTCGGACTCCGTTAAGCACCATTTAAATCGCTACTGATTAGAGCTAACGGAAAAGAGAGAATAGTACAGGTAGCCGTACGTCCCTTCAGACGCCGGGAGCCCTGAGCTGTGCAGCGCTGAGTGGGCACCTGCTGGGGGTGCAGCAAGGCCCGTCTGCGGAAAAGTTACCCCGCTGTGGTCGTTCAAGCTGTTACAGGACTCTTCTTAACGAAAACAGCTCGGTACACCGAGCTTTCTGCGGCAGAACAGAAAGGATGTTCAGGCGGGGCCCGCTTCGCCCGGCTGTAAGGCGAACGCCGGCTCCCCCGTGCGCAACGGTCTTCCAGCCCGGACCGCTACCGGGCGGGCGGCGGGGCAGGCTGGCAGCGGCCCCGCCGGCGCCGCCTCTCCACGCCCGCCGCTGCCGCCGGGGGCCCCGCGCCCCGCGCCCCGCCTCCGCGCCGGCGTCCGCCGTGTCCCGGCAACGGCGCGAGCCGCGCGCTGGCGTCACCCAGCCGCGCCGGGAGCCGCCGCCCCTGCGCCTGCGCCCGGAGCCGACAGCCGAGGCGCGCGGGGGGGCGGCCTCGCTCCGGTCCCCGTGGGGCGGCGGCGGGCAGGATGCCGGGGCGCTGGGGTGAGGTTGCTGGCGGGGTCCTCCGTCCGCGGCCCCTCGGGGCCTGACGCGCTGCCCCGCAGTCACGGCGCCCTGGAGGGGGGGGGTGGAGCGCAAGGCCCGGCCTCGGGCCCGGGCCGGGGGGGCGCCGCTGGGTGCGGGCGCCCCGAGCAGAGCCCGGCCGCCCCCCCTGAGCCGGGCCTAGGCTGCCGCGCCCGTCGGGGCGGGAGGGGTCGAGCGGCGGTTACCCGCGGGGGCGGGGGGAGCGGACCGCGCCCAGCCCCGCCCCGCCCCGGCCCCCCGCGCTGGGCTGTGCGGGCGTGACGCAGGCGGGCTTGTGCGCGAGGCCTGTCTCGAGCCCGGCCGTTGAGTGCGGTTAAACGGTCGAGGAAAGCCGCTGCTGTGCCCTGGCCGTGAGGGGCTGGCGGTTTCGGAGAGGCGGGAAAGGGAGAAGGGTCGCGGTACACCTGATTTACCTGTGTAGAGTTCTGTGCTTTTCTGGTCTTGGAGAGTATACGAGAGGAGCCACTTCCGCAAACGTCTCGGGGGGGTGGTGGTCCAAATTCTCTGTGGTACAACCTTATGTTGTTAGTTAAGTAGGCTCACACGCGGCACTTTGCTTCCTCAGGAAGAGTGTATTGCGGCTAGAGGGAACACACAAAAACTGGAAGCTAGGGGATAGGCTGTACTCGAGGGGCGAAAGGTTAGGCTGCTGAGAGGTTGGGCTTCGAGTGTATCTTCTGGGTGAGTGCTCACCAAAGGTGAGGTCTGGATAGCGGAAGAGGAGATGATTGGAGGGTAATTTGGAAGGAGAAAAGTGGGACTTGAGTGGGAAGACATCTGTCTGAGAATAGAAATTGGTCAAAATTCAAACATCAAATTAGAAGTTTATTCTCGTGTGAAATACTGGAATAGTTCATAGAATGCTCTGGTATGTGCCATGTTTTTCTTACGCCGTGGCAAGATCTTGACAGCTGTAGACCATGTTCCTGGGCAGTTTTATGCCCAAATGCAGCGATACATAATGCAGGATGAAGTTCTGTTTTTTCTGTGATGTCTCTCATAAGGTGTTTGTAATGTACCTAGTATCAGATTATTCCACATTTAAGTTAAGGTTGATATTCTGCAATTAGTTTGCCATTGCAGACCTCTATCTGTAGAAGTCTTGAAAGGGTGTGAAACTACTGGCTTGCGTTAGAAGTGACAAACTGTACAGACAGAATTAATTTGCATGCCTCTGCTATTTCAAGACAAAGAGCAAAGAGGAATTTTGGGGGGATGTCAGATGTGAGGGATCAAGGGGAGGAAATGGATAAAGACTCAGAATCAGAAGGCACAGGGTAGATCCTTATGCAGACTTGGGGGAAAAGAGGAGTGTAAAGGAAAGGTGAAATAAGTTGAAGTTGGGAGAGGTTTGAGCAAGTCAGTTCAGTAATACATCCTAAAGTTGAGTGTTTTGTGCAGATAGGGAGATTTCTAAATGGGTTTATATTGACGTGGATTCCTTGGCCTACCAGTTTAAGAATGCTGTGAGAGTTCTTTTGATCTGCCAGTGTCAGTCTGATGGATGAAAGCTAATTCCTAATGTAATGTCTGTGCAGAGACATACATTGATATGCTTATTTGTAGACATTCTGACTTTCACATGCACAAATATTTAGGAAAAACAAAGTTTGTAATAAATTACCATTGTCGTCTTAAGATTTTCTTTTCCGTTCCATTGGATATATTTATATGTGTGTGTTGGAGCTGCTGAAAAATCTGCGTGAAAAATTATCTCTATTTAATACAAGTATTGCTGTAAGCAAAATAATGCATCTTTCATAAGCTGTTAATGCCACATTCCAGTCTCTTTTAAGTGTTCTGCTTTGTTTCTGATTTGACTGCTCAAGTTGTGTTACTGTAGAATAATTAGACTGGTTAGTGGGTAGCTAAACTCTTACACTAAAAGAAAATGATGGAGTAGCCATTCATAAAACACACAAATGTAACTCTCTAAAATATTTTTAGCAGAGACTCTACAAGTGAATGAGAACTTCTTTCTACGGAACTGAGGTGAAGAACTTCACCATGGGTCAACAAATTTCAAACCATACACAAACTGTAATTAACAAGTTGCCAGAAAAAGTAGCAAAGCATGCCTCTCTGGTTCAAGAAAGTGGTTTCCTAACATATGAAGAGTTTCTGGGAAGAGTAGCTGAACTTAATGATGTGTAAGCCTTACTTTGTTTCCTTCTTTTTTTAATGTTTTACAGAGACCTTGTATGCAATATATTCTCCTGTGCTGGCTAAGCCAGAACTGGCCATCTGGTTTTGAAATGTTTCCTTCAGTTCTTAAATTTGTATAGTGGTTGTAATTACACTTCAAAACCAAAGCCATTTCTCCTCCTTAAATTCTCTTTTCTTCAATACTCTTCTTCCAGCAAGTGTTGTTTCTTTCTTAGAAGTTTGCAAGACGTAGTTGTATAGCAGTATCTTTTTGTTAGGGTTACCTGTCTCCCTTACTCTGCCCCCCTCTGCCAGCCACCTAAGGATGCAGTGCTGCTTCCTCTCTGCCCATCACTTTTGGTAGGAAGAAGCAATACGAGCCCTATAAAGACAGTATAAGTACACGAGGAAGGTAGTACCTGAGACAGAACCGTTTGTGACCATCTCTTCCACCTCTGTGGACATGCAATGCAGTTCCTCATTAAAGATGAGACATGCTTCACTATCTGAAACCAGTGGCCAAGATAATCCCAAACAAAAGGCTGCATAAGTAAGATTTTTTCATAGCCTGCCTTTTGTTTGACTGATAGATTGACGGTAAAAAGAAATGAACAGAAAAGCAGAGTTGTCATTTTTACCCAATATTTATAGCATAAAATGATAGGAAATGGAAATGTACATGCTGAAAAGGGGCTTTGTAGTGTGTGGCATTTGGAAGCGTTTGATGTTTAACTATAATGTGAATTTGTATTCAGTTTAGAAATTGTCTTGTAGAGTGTCATACTTTTATGAATGACCTTCAAGAACAGATAGCTGTCTTTTGGGTAGACACAGAAATAGATTTTGAAGAACATTTCTTTGTTTTGCCTGAGAATCTAAGAATATCTCAGTATAATTAACTCCAAAATATCATTGTTGTTTAAATATTTTTAATTTCTTTATAGTGTTTACTTCAGCCTGAATGTAACATATCTTGTTCTGATTCTTATGGAATAGACCTTTGTGTCTTGTTCCATTTAAAAAAAAAAAAAAAATCCCAGGATCACATGAAGCTTTCACCTGACTGCTTCATTATTAATATATACTAACAAAAATACATCTCATCTGCATGTGTTGGTACTTGCATGCTTTTTTTACATACATGGTAAGGAAATAACCTTTCTAGATTGGACCACAAGATTGTATGATTACTGTAATAAACAGTGAAAGTATATATAAAGTAAAATGTCTATAAAGGACGCTTGCTGATGCTGGATCAAAAGACATGCACATCATTTTCTGAAATTTACTGTGCAATTTAAAGTGCAAAAGGACTGTGTATTTTATATTTAATGACATGCTAAGAAGGTCATTACTCTTTCTTTTCATGTCTCTGGGCAGGATTGATAAAATCTCTTTAAGGATAAAGAGCACATAGGTGAACAGTAAATACTGCCACAGTGGCTGAGGTTGCTGATCTTTCCATGTCTAGCACGTGATGTAAAACTGATGTTTCTTTATTTCAGTACTGAAAAATTGGCTTCTGGACAAGACAAACATCTGTTATTTGAGGTGCAGCCTGGTTCTGATTCTTCTGCTTTCTGGAAGGTGGTCGTTCGGATAATATGTACTAAAGTAAGATTGTTGAAAATTTTAATTTGGTGGGGATTTTGTGTACGGATATTTGAGGACTGTCACTTTGGTAAAATCTAACACCTGCTACATATATTTTGAGTATATATTTTGATACAGATGATGTATTCAAGGATACTTTTTGACATAAATTAAGTCTAAATTCTAAGTTTCTGCAAAAAGCAGGTTAACAAAAACATTTTCATAACTAAGTTTAAAGGAATGATATCTTCCGATGGAGTGCTTACAGCCCATTAGTTATGAATTCAGGTAATTTGTGAAGCCAAGTCATGGTAATCAAATAGTACAGCAAACTGGGACCTCTATAGTTTGGTAGTAGTAGAGGTTAGTCAGCAATTCCAAGCATTATTAGTTGAGCTAGTGTAACTGAATATATTCTGATTCCTTAGAAAACCAATCTGTAAGTTAAATGTTTAACTTGGTAAGTTTTGTCATGGTCTTCAAACTAATTTGCTCTAATGAGATTTTTCCCCTCTGTAGCCTATCAAGTAACATCCTTAAGTGCTCCTGAATCCACTGAGCAATCGTAACATGCAGTTTCAACCAAGCCAGCTCTCAAACTTTGTTGGAAACTAACAGCTTGTAATTTTCTGTTTGCTTTTAGTTTTCATTAAGGCAGCCATCATTGTAGGCTATTTTAAGTTCAAATATGAAATGACTGATTATTCTGTTCTTTGTTCTAAGTTTAGCCCAGTTTTTAGGCGTTAGGTCCCTACTCACAACTTAATCCATTTAAGTAGTGATGGTAACTGTCTTGCCCTAAAAATGTAATCCTAACTGTGGCATTCCTCATGATGAAACAGCTGTTTGCAGGTCTTAACTCTTACTGAATCAGACTGCAATTTGCTAACAGTGATGGACGCTTGGGAATGTGGCTACTGCCATGAGAATTGCAGTGCATGAAAAGAATTTTGAGCAATGTCAAGTAAAAATCTGATATGTAATTGTAAATAATTCTTATATCTTAAGATAAATAAAGCAAGTGGCATCGTGGAAGCTTCCAGAATCTTGAACTTGTATCAGTTCATTCAACTTTATAAAGATATCACCAGTCAAGCAGCAGGAGTTCTTGCACAGAGTGGTACTTCTGAAGAAGCTGCTGAGAGTTTGATGTCTGTGTCATCTTGTCAGGCCAGCTTGTGGATGGGAAGGTATTTTGATATACTCTAGCTTCTGACCACAGTTACAACATAAATATTTTGGACGTTGTGTGTAGAACCTGAACTACAAACACCTGGTGATCAAAACTGCATGCTCTTGGCAGATGCAGACTTT
This sequence comes from Harpia harpyja, assembly GCF_026419915.1. Taxonomy (NCBI): domain Eukaryota; kingdom Metazoa; phylum Chordata; class Aves; order Accipitriformes; family Accipitridae; genus Harpia; species Harpia harpyja. The sequence goes on along the minus strand of NC_068955.1, from coordinate 21,606,475 downwards.
GTATCATCACAAACATGAATAGCACACCTTCTCTTGTACCAAGGGAGCTGTAGTGTACTTGGGTGAAATTCTGTTGGTGCTGCCATACCTTAGCTTCAGAACAATTGTTTTGACGACCAGTTCTAATACAAACAAGGTATATATTGAATCTCCTGAATAAGGAAACAGGAGGAAATGGAATCAGCTGCAGCTACAAATCTAGGGGGTTTGACAGTGTTTGTTTAAACAGATTTTGTTATTGTTCTACTTAAACTTTCTCTTCCTCTTTTACATTTTGGCATGTGAAAGTTCCCATCTGTTGCCACTAGAAACTCATCAATTATAGTAATAATTTAACTTGTAAGACTGGAAAAACGTGAACTGTCTCACACATGTTGACATCCTGCTTTGTTAACTAGAGGAAAAGCAAAAGACTGAGGTCAACACCTGCAATAACTTCAGTTCAAACTGAATGTAACAGAAAGAAACTTGTCACCCTTTCCCTATGTGGAAATGTTGCTACCAGTAATTCCTTACTTTTAACTTTCTGAATTAGTTCAGAGTTCTAACTCAATTCTAAGTGAGGTATAGAGAGGTTTTACAAGAAAAAGTAGTAAATGGTATAGTTCTCTAGATCAACCAGTGAAGAGCTGGTAGCCAGGTATTTTAACAAAACAAGTTGCTGAGCTAGTTAACTGTCTTTAGAATGTCATACTCCAGCTGTTAGAATGAGAAAGGGGTCAACTATGTTGTCATTCTACAGATAGAGCCCACTGGTTTTTCTAAGTCTTTGGATTGCAGAATGTTTTCATTAAATTTCCCGTTTCTCTTCTTTTGGAACAAATAATCTTAAATTATTAGCTGTTCTGAGTTATTAAAGTGCTAGAATTAGGTAGCAAATTGTGGACGTGTTTGGGAAAGCATCTTTTCCTACTCTTTCTCAAAGATATATGGTTATACTAGAACACATATGTATCTGGAAATGGCCTTTTACTTCAAACAAATAAACCAAACAAAAAAAACCCGGATGCTTATGCAAAACATGTAAGATATAAGGTTTCCTAGGTGATTTTCTTTTTCAGTTTTCAGACTTTGAGATGGGGGAGGTGAGTATCCTTCATATTTGTGAACTTCATCGCTTGAGGTAGTATTAGTGACAAATAACAACTGCAAAGAAGGATTATACTTTTCTAATATGCTGGAATTTAGTAAGCTTATATCTTATCCAAGTTTTTCAAGTCATTAAGGAAAATAGAGGCTGAAGCACCTTCAAGTATTTTACACCGAGGAAATCTTCTGTTTGTTTTTCCATTATGTCCTCCCATTTGCTTAAATTCTTCTCACCTTTAGACATTTTTCAGCTCTGCAAGAGCTAGCCATCACTGTCCAAAAATAGCAAATACTATCTGTTTCATTCTTCTTCTTATCTTAACTTCTTCCACTGGAATAATACTCCATTTCTCTAGAACATCCACTTCCTATTTGAAGCATTCCAAAATATCCCTAAGTGTTTTATTCTTTCTGATAATGAAGAGACAAGCATTTCCTCAGTTTGTCACGCTTGTATTTTACCATTCTTCAGAAACTTAAAATGGCTAAATCTTAGGTTCCAGAAACTTTATAAATAGGGCATCTGTTTTAAGTATAATTGCTTGTATATACAGCAGCAAATCTCAAAAATTGAAGTGTTATCAAAGGTTAGTACTCAGGAGTTGCATGGGGGAGGGAAGTGAAAGGGAGCAAGTCCAAAGAACATAGTGAGCTAATCAAAAGATAGGTTTTTTTGAAAGTGTTATCCTTGCTGTATGCGAATCACCATCTGTAATTCTACCAAAAAAATCTCCTAGCATTCTAAAGTAATTTCTCAAAAAGCAAATTGAAAAGGAAACCCCAAGGACCTACTGAAGAATAAAACAAAAGCATGTTAATTGCTGTCCATTAGCTGGCTAATCTGTACAGGTAAAAACTGTATTTGACAGGCTCCCAAGATACCTAAGCAAAAGCGGTCTGGTCAATAGTTATTAACATGGACTGTCTCTCCTGAAATGCCATTCTTTCTAGAATGCTGCCTCTGTGCCCCAAGTCACAAAAGGGATTCCCAAATCAGGGTTTTTGGAAAACCTAAAAATTTCAGAACACTTAGTTGGCTGTCTTAGAAGTGAGCCATGACTATAAAATTAGGGAACTTTGCACGTCTAGTTAGGTCCATGAAAGCTGAGGATTCTCTGCACCTTTTAATGTTTGAGAAGTCTTGGTAATGCAAATATTTGCGATACTACTGTTAAGAACTTTAGATACAGATATCTATTATTTGGTGGTGGTTGGGAATGAAGACAGATAAAATGAAAATGTCTGTCCCAGGGAGTGATCTAATTTTTAAACTTCTGCCCCACCCACCCCTCCCTCCTGCCCCGCCAACACCTAGAAGCTTAACTGGAAAAGCTCTGGTAAAAGTCAACTTGAGAGAGAGTCCTAATTTCAGGGAACAGTCATGAGGAGGGTGTTGCAAGCTCAAACCAGCCTTTTCAATCTAATGAGCAGTTTAGGTCTTGGCATTTTGGTGGCATGTGAAATTAGCGAACGTGCACTCTAGTAGCGATCCTCTGGACATGCATGTTTTTTTCTAGGATATAAGCCAGTACACAGAAATGTGACAGAGTTCATTATGAAATAGTGCAGCCTGACACTCTGTGAAAGGAAGGCAGATTCTTCTCCTGCCTTTAATGTAAACAGTATTTCTGTTCTTTTGCCCATTCATGTGATATGTAACAGTTACAACTTCTCACACTTCCTTGTTGATATGAAAAAGGATTTGCATAACCCTTTGCAACACGGAAAGCACCACATGACACAAAAAATAAATGCATATTCTAACTTAGTTTAGTTCATTTACTGCTGTTGGTTGGTAGCTTGAGGCTATGTCTGCTGACATAGACTGGGATGATGTAACTAGTTCGTTCACAAAATTACATGTTCCTTGCAGATAAGCACAGGTGTTCCTTTCTGTCCATCACTAATTATTATGAAGAATGTAGTAACTAGTGTAGTTACTAGGGCATAAATATAAAACTTGTTAGTTATCTGGGACAAAATACTGTCTTCTCTTCTGCAGGGTTAAACAGTTGACAGATGAAGAGGAATGTTGCATCTGCATGGATGGGCGTGCCGATTTAATCTTGCCGTGTGCTCACAGTTTCTGTCAGAAATGCATTGATAAATGGTAATACATATTAAAGGATATTTCTTATTTTATAGTATGTACTGGTTATCTGACATGTTTCAGTTTGGTCTGACAGATTACTTAGTACCCATATAATTTAATGTCTGAAGATATTTGCAAGCTAATGTACATATGATACGTAATAAGTTTGAGTAAAATCAGACTACAGTAGAAAGAAAAAAGGATTTCAGAATTTGTAAACATGAAGAATTTCATTTTGGAAAAAGATGTGAAAGTACTTTTCAGCATTTGTTTTGTAATTTCTTATCTCTATTCTTGTAAAATTAAATCGTTGTATTCTTGCTCAAAAACTAGAGAAGACAGGGCATATGCTGATGCTGGCATGTTATGCTTCACAAAATCTTATTAAAGCGTCTTTTTATGGAAAAAATCAATAGTTTGTAGGACTATGCAAATATGAAGGCAAGTTGGACAGTCTTACCACTTATTTGGAAAATAACTATATCAGAGGAATTTTTTTCCATATATTATGCTTTCACTTGAAACAAATAGCATACAATTTACTAATTTAAATATATCAGACTTCTCCAGGAAGAGGTTTCTTCTCAATAGCAATGCCTTCGAATTTATGTATAACATGTATCTTACAATGTATGTTCAGTTTCACAGTAAACTGAACAGCTTTTCAGCTTCTGCATCTGTCTGCTACACCAGTTGTTGGGAAGAGAGAGAAAAATTACTTTGTGGAGGAGCATGGCTCTTCTCTGACCATGCAGAAGACCTACAAGGATTAGGCAGGTGTTCTGGAAGTCTAGCATTAGGTGATACAGATATTCTCAGTTAAAGGCTTTTTTTGACTAGTTAATGTAAATGATTTTACATTTAAGTCACATAATTTGTGCACAAGAATTTTTGTGGCTTTTTCAAAGGCTTATCAAGGAAGTTACTCTTGTAATACCATGCTCCCACAAGGAAAAAATGTAAAAATCACTGGATCTCAGAGTATAACTAGTTATCTCTTTCTGTGAAAATATTTTAACATCTATCAGCAATACAGGGCTTACTTTAGGGACTGTGGTGGAGAGTGGATTATATTCTACGTTGGCTAATGAATCAGCTGAACTCTTAGCTAAGTTCCAGTTATACCATTCTTTTTTTTGCTATTCAATTTTTAAGATTAATCTTTTCTTAACCTAGGCAGATAACAGAGGCTCCCAGCTCAGAAGCATAATTGTTTGGGACCTCTGAGTTAGTCAGTGAAGGGGCATGGGACCCTGAGGGACCAATCCTAAACTTCAGTGCGCTGAACGATCCAGGAAAAGGGTTCCTTTTTCTCTTTATATAGGAGGCTTATGGGGACTGGTTTCTGAAGTACCTCAGCTGAATATATAAAGATAGGAAGAATTAATTTAGACTCTGAATTTCTATTTAAACTTTCTGGACAGGTAGCTAGATGCATTCTGTTTAACCTGGGCAAACTTGATTATGGGGAGCATGACTCCAAATTTGTCACTCAAAGAATGGGGCTACATTCAGAATTGTTGGCCAATCTTCCTCACAAGAAAAGGTTTTTAAAGAAACAAAGAAATATATAGGTGGTCTAATCCAGTTAACCTGATAATTTTCTTGAAGTTCTCACTGGGTTGTTTTGGGTTCGTTCATTTGTTTGTTTGTTTTGGGGCTCTTTGGGCTTTTATTGGCCGGGAAGAGACCATCAATGAAAAATACTCGTTTCTCTGGCTTCCTAACAGGAGTGATCGTCACAGAAGCTGTCCTGTCTGCCGTCGGCAAGTGACTGGGGCAAGTGATTCTTGGGTGGTCTCAGATGCACCTACAGAAGATGATATTGCTACTTATATACTTAACATGGTAGATGAGGCGGGCCAGCCTCACAGACCCTGACAGTGGCCAACAAGCTGATAATAGCAGAAGCACTTGAAGCTTTCGTTTTCATGAACATCTGTTTTTACCTCTTGTTGCCGTTCTTCCACAGTCTGTCTTTTACTTCTCTTCTTGGCTGCTGTGAATCTACACTGCTCTTTTCAAACACAAGAGTATATGAGCCAGTGTATGTGTGTGCAGTCTTAATTATTAATCTGTACTTTCAGTAAACTCTTTGATCATTAACAAAGTTTATTTTAACAAGAACTTGTGATATTAATTAACAGTTCAACTACTAGATGAAGCAATTTATAACAGCACAACTACAACTGCTAACTGCTGTTTGAACATCACAGCATACTGCTACAGAAGATGAACCACGTCAGATGGCTTGACCTCATAGTTCTTATCCTTAAAAGCAGTCCCTTTTAGTTTCATGACTAATGAATCATGTGAATAAAGATAAGTTAGCACTAGTGATTATTGATTTGAAATTTTACTGCTGAAACTTGAAGATGTCCCACTGCCTGTTCTTCAGTAGCCAGTTATTGCTGCTTTTAGTGTTTACAGACACTGATTTCAATCTGGTTTATTAGGAGGTTTAGTATTAATTATTTTAAATCTGTTTTGGAGAGTGTAGGCAGCTCTGTAAATGTACTTGTGCGCTTCCCTTTATTCTTCTAACAAGATTATCTCTTAGAATATTTTTTTAAATATGATATTTAGCATAGTCTTAGTAGCTTGGAAACATTAAAGTTTCATACACAATCCTAAAAAAAGTAAATCAGTTTCTTTATAGTTTTTTGATCAAGAACAGCCAAAATTATTTTTAAACATGAGGCATATCTGAAGAGAATGACTTTATTTGAATTAGCAGTTAAGGTGTAGATTAGTCCGAAGCTGTGGTTTTATCTGCTTCTTTTGAGTTTTTGAAGTGATGAAATCAGAGTTATAAGATATATTAAGAGTTATAAGGTGATAATCTAAGTAAGGGTGCTGTGCTTTTTAAGTGCAATATGCTTTTATGTAGCAGAGGGAAACTTCCACTTTATTAATAATGTTGCTTGCAGTGAGATGTGCATGTGACTACTTGGGAGAAGGGATATCATAACTGTAGTGCAACAGTGTATTTCTGTGTCTAGCACAAGAGCTGAGTTTAGACAGTCTAAAATAAATCGTTAAGTATCAGGAAACCCATCTTAAGCCTCTTTTGCATAGTGTTATGGAAATCAACTGCTATTGTAGAGAATTAATGATTATTTTTTTTAATATATATTAACAAATACTACTCTTAACTTGAGGCTATTGAGTGAGAAATGCTCGAGTGTAGCATTTGAGGGAATATCAGCATAAATCTCACTTACTGTAAGACTCTATTTTTAATTACCATACTTGTTAAAATTCAATGATGCCATAAGGCTAAGGCCTTTTATCACAGACAGGTTCTGAACTAAAAGGCCTGTGGACACATAGATACGCACATTTGTTTATTTTTCTTAATTGGCTATAAAATAATTTAATTACATTGGGGACTAGATATTGGGAATTCCTTTATTATACTTCAATTTGTTAAGGAATGTGCATAGCATATGGCACCCATTTGAGCCTGGCTTATGGCACAGTTGTCAAATTTATCATAGACATTAAGACAGATAAGCAACATACTCTTCTTGTGTGTATCCTCTGAAAGCCAGTATGGCTTAGTGTGTGAATCTGTATTTAACTATTGAAAAATCCCCTTATGAATGTATATAGCTTAGAACGAATTTTTTCCCTTTGTTAATAATCCTTTGATATCAATGAGATATTCTTCAGAAAATGTATGGCCTCTTTGGTTGCATAAACGCAGTTATTATTTGGGCTAAAAATTGTTAATGGTCAGGGATTTTCCACTAAAATATTTGCAAATATTCCTAATCACACACCAGTTTGGTTTTTTGGTTTTTTTTTTTTTGCTTTTTGAGCTTGCATTAGTCCATGTTCAGAACTTTCAAATAACCTTTGAATTTTTTAAACTTTTTATATCACTGGAACAGAAAGAGCATCTAAATTAAAGCTTCAAGCTAACTTTATTTTTCAAGTATTTAAAGAATTATACTTCTGAACTGACATTTTATAAGTTGACTTTCTGCTGAGAACTTACATGAACTTAAAATGTAATTTTGTAATGATGCAAACAGATTAACTGCAGCATAATGACACTTGCAATTACAATATAAACTAATGCAAAAATTATTTAAATAGTGAAAAAGTAAACTTTGTATTCTGTACAGCTTTTTTTAATTAAGTTGCTGTAATTCACACTGCTGTGATGTAGGTACTGTAATGTGTGCCTTGTAAAATATATGTACTGTATGTTATATGGGATAATAGGTAAATTGACACTGAAAAACTAGTAATTTCATACTGGTTGGTATTACCTAGTCCGAAGTGCTACATTTAGCAAACAATTTTGGAAAAGGAATCACATCATTGGTAAGGACATGGCAATGGGTTCTAGAAGCTAGACGTTGAAAATGTGAATTACTACGAATAGCCGTTGGTGAGGGGCATTAGAACAAACTAAACTTTCTTGTGTTAAGTGAAGATTTCTTACAGGTTTAATGTGAAATTGTAATTTAAACATTATAGCGTGTATTAATAGCTAAGGACATTCCAGTATATTAAACTTTGTGTATGAATTGTGCAATAAAGTTACTTTGGAAGAAATGTCAAAGTTCTTTTAAGCTTAAGGAATCTCTTAGCTTTAATGCCAGAAAAGTCTGAAAACTGAATTTTAATCGAAATAAAATTCCATTGTACAGGTGGTGTGGTTAAAACTACACCATTATGAGTCAGATGATGTCTCTTACAAGTTTAAGTGTGATATTAACAAAGTAGCTTAAAAGCAGCTCTGCAAAAAGACTCAGATTCTTCTATTTTTCTTTTGTCAAAACTAATAAATTAGAACATTCTGCAATGATGAGAAAAATTAAACAACTCTACTGCTTAAAAGGACAGTATTGACAAGCAGGTTTCTTTGGGGAAAGGATTTTTTTTTTTCCCCCGTTATTTACTTTTTCCCCAAGTTATTCCATTGTGTTTCTGGTAGTATTTTAAAGCTTAGGAATGCTAAGGTTGGGAGTATTCTTTCTTCTCAGATTTTTCCTGGTTTTTAATAAGAATTGAAGTATATAATTAATGTAACTGTTTCCACTGTCTAGTTACTTGGTTTATCTGTTTAGATCTTTCAAAGCCAAGTGAGAAATGGGAGAAGAATTCATTAACGGATCAGGAAATTAAAACTGGAAAACTTACCAGTTGACAGATGCACCAGGAGGTAGGTGTACTTGAGGAATTAACAAATGTTTATATTTACTATGTTTCAAGTGTAGACACTGTATTAATGTAACATGCATGTTTCTTTTTTTAGTGGGAAATGGCATATTTAACTCATACATCTTTCCTTTAAAGAGAATTCTGTATATAATTATAAAGGTTTTCTAATCCATACTCATTCCAGTTCTAGACACAAAAGGCAACCAGTGAGATCTCAGTGCTATAGGCTTGAACTGAACTTTTAAATTCCACTCGTGTAGCTGTATGTGCCAAATAATACATTATTTTTAAAAGGAACATCTTAGCTATGGTCTTTGTGCTTTGTGTCCCACTGAACCCTGGAACAGTAGCCTCCTCAGGGAGCCTTAAAGATGCTTGATATGTGGGAGCTGTATGTTAACCTGTCCAGCCTTAATTCTTGACACTGCGTATACGTAATTCTTTAATTTTGTATCCACTAAATACACATGCTCTGTAATGGAAGTAATTGTATTGTGACTAACATTACAGTAATGAATTATTTTCTTTGTTTTTCTGTTGTTAAACCATTCTTGAAGATAACTTACCATAAGATGTCATCCTCACTTGTTTTAAGGGGGCAAATGGAATTCTGCTTTCTTATAAGTGTGTCTTAAAAATTAGTAATTACAAAACTGAATTTTTTTAATTGTCATTTCTTCAGATGTTTGGGTCTAAAGCCTAGAATTTATCATATGGCAACACACTATAAAGACTGAACCTTCTTTTCCTGTTGCTATGTGTAGCTGAAATTAACCTAAATGGGACAGTGTTGTTTTCCAGTAACTGCAGTGTAGGATCACCAGATAACGTGTTTTGCTGTGAACTAGCCATGTTCCAATGAATGTTATGTCTGTGAGGGATCTGACAACACATTCTACTTTTGTATCTCTCTGAGCTGTCAAGATGTTAATTAGCAGATGCTTACCTAACTAACTTAACTATCGAGGTTAAAATATTAAACACCAGGCATGGGTTTTGTAGGCCTGAAATTAAAAAAAAGCTACAGTTTTGTGAACTTGGATGAAACTTTGCCCAGTGTGAGTCTGGTGGAATGAAGAATACTATCCAACAGGTAATTAAATGAGCACTCTTCTTTGGTTCAAAGTGCTATTTAAAAATACAAGGTGTTTTTACAAATTAAGCTTAAATTAGTTAGAAACCTGCCCTTCTGGGATTTGATTGTATGTGGAACACGGTAGGGTTTTCATACAACAGTCTATGCTGCCATGTTAATGTGGTTCCAACCCACTTTAACAGACCTTCCAAAAAACATATTTTATATGAGACTGTACCCATTAGTCATGGTTAATGATTAATGAATTAGCTGTGTTTGGTGTCTCACTATTATATTATACTATGCTCTATGCTGCTTAACATTGGTATTTAGTGCTTTGAGAGGTATGAGGGAGAAGAACATTCTTCAGTTACAGATGAATCTGTACTTTTGTGCTTCATGAGTGCTGCTTGTGTACAGAAATAAAGGGTTTGTGTACAGAAAGAGAGGCACATTTTAATCTCATCTAAAAATCTTTATTACATTTCCTACTGAAGAAAGTAATTTGTGTTAAACTCTTTTCCTCAGAAGTCATCTTGACTGTAGCAGACCGTCAATGTTTATCTTAACTATTTATTTCAATTTGTCACTTGTTAGCTTCTTTGTTCTTTTTGTCAGATAAAACTGCTCTCTATACTGCTTAAATTGTTTCAACTGTGAGTGTCAGAACTGCTTTCCTGCTCCCAAATTTAGGTGTTTTGACTCTCAGTTTTAATATCAAGATGAGGCTCCAGGATGAGGAAGAGGTGCTGCATGCCCTACCCTGATGGCCAGTTTGGATGAGCAGGGAACCAGGGCACCAAAGAGACAATGGGGGCAGCCCTGCAATACAGTTTCACTTCAGGACTTCGTGCCAGGTCTTCTGTTGGCACAAATCAGAACAGTTGGTTTTCATTAATACTGAATTGCTTTGTCAGCTAAGCTTTTAGCTCCTTCTCCTAAATATTGCTTATTATCTTCTCTATCTCCACTGGGTTTTTTCAGTTTTCATGCTGCGGTAGTCCTTAATTTTGGTTTAGTCTTCTGTACTGCTAACAGTCTAATTGCATAGGTTTTTAGTTCTACTTAAATGCAGAGATCTTGAGCAGCTACAGTTTTATTGAGATACACACACAAAAACCCTAACCATATTCTTTTATAATTTATTTATTAGCTTAATGCTTCAACAAGAGGCAAAAGATAAACATCATTTAACCCAGGCACAGAAAGAAAAAGCAGTTTTACAGACATCTCTCCCCCTACCCACCTTTTTCAGACTTAGATTTTAACTAGGCAAATAAAACAGAAAGGTTTAGCCACAAGTAAAGAACAATGATATGAGAAGATAAGGTAGCTCTGGGGTGAGAAAAAGAATTGTATTATCCAGTGGCAGAGCAGCTGCCTTAGGTTTGCTGAAGTAACATAACACAATGGAAAAGCTTCACTAGAAATTGTTCAGATAGGTATGTTGTAAACATCAAATAACCAGAATTAACCATTTTAGGTGAAAGTAGAAAATGCTCTGAGCTAACAGATTTAAGGAAGTCTTGAATAACATTTGAACCTTAACACCAATGAAATGATGAGAAAATAGGATATTCTTCCATTCTGAAGCAACACCCCTCCCAGTCACCACCTACAGTGATGTTCTAGTCCCCTTCTGTTTGAGTAAAACATCAGCTGTGGTGTAACCAGGTTTGATCTCATCACTGGCAAGGGGGTGGGAATCAGCAACTGCTCTGTCTTGCATTTGAGTAAACGTGTACAACAGTAATTCAGATGTCAGTAACACTTCAACACTGGATTGCCCTTCATTACATACATATCCTAAGACTGCAACGTTATTTTGAACAGCCATACATCAGAACAAAAGTACAACTTTAAAAAAGAAAAGAAGCTGAAATTTAAGAACTGAACTTGAGAATCATAACTTTTGCCTTAATTAAAAGATGACCAAAAGAGATGTGGTAGTGGAAGCTTGAAAGGATGTCAGTTTGTTTCCCTGAAATATAACACTATTAGCTCAATTTATCCTTAAAAGCAGCACACAAAGAAGCACAGAAAGCAGAACTTGTGGTCATGACCACTTGTGTGTTAATTGTTGTTATTGTCAAAATCCCAATTACTGTCCATTAACTGAATAGTCAAATCCAGTTTTGTGTTTTTCTTTAATGAGCTACAGACGTATTAGAACCTGATGTGTTTGAGGTAAGGAAAGCTGAAAAGGTATTAAACAAACATACACAGATTTGGTATAATATTAAGAAAACTAAATAAGAAATCTAAGTGACAACAAAGGCAGCACTAATAGCAATCTTCAGGTGAAACAACACAAGTAAAGCAATGTTTATCAGATGAAAATACTTAGAATTTAAATTCTTAAAACCAGGTGTGTTGCTTATTTAGCCTGGACACAGATGCTTTTCTCAGGTAAATAATGTTACATTGATAACAACTTATTAGTAAGCGGTACAAATGAAAACGTCTGCATTTTATGCAGCTAAAATGCTTGAACCACTGTTTTCAGACTTCAACCTAAGAAAATTACACTCGCCAATCCTGATAATGCATTATATAAGCTGCTGAAGTTTCTAACAGTGAGGCCAATAGGCACTGTTGACCAAGAACTTTGGACAATTATATTATCATACAGTTGAGCAGCGTAGCACAATTTCACATGATTTTTAGCTGCACAAAGAATACAAAATCTGGCACTAGTTGAACACTGGAGACGTTAGGCTAGGTTACTGAAGCGCTGAAGTCAAAGTCTCCCACCACCTGTCTGCAACCATATTTTGGATGAAAAATGTCTGCAATTATTGCAGCTTCCTATGCATAACACTGGCTAACTGTAATGGTGACTGGATGGCCAGAACTCTGCTCCTGTGTCTTGGTCTCCCTCGGAGCAGCCTTACTTCCAGGCTGCTTCCTAAAGGTCTTTCTTTAGGTTTAATCTCTCTTACGCAGCTCTTACAGGGCTGCACAGCTATAGGAGGTGAGAGGGGATTCCTCCCTCCCTTCCGTTGGTGCGATTTCCCTGCAATCACCATTCAGGACAGCAGGCACATTAAAAAAGTGTCCCTGTAGGTATTGCTGTGAACTGCCACAGCCTAAGGAGAGAGCATATGTCTTCAGTGCATATATACATTTATGCCATTAAGGACTTGTTTGGTACTGGTGATGTCACCACTGCTACTTCTGGCTGCATTTACAAGGGAAAGTGAGACCTGATCAGCTCTTGAAAGGAAGGATGTAGGTGCCCAAGCCCCAGGGGAAGAGCCTGGCCTAAGAAATACAAGTTGCACAAGACAGCTGATGTAGTAAAACGTGCGGGGTTCTAGGTCCAGTGAGGCTTGATTGGCTAGTATTCATTATTTGCTTTTTATCCATTAATTCTGAATTAACGTTCTCATGCCTAACCTCCCTATGTTTTTATTATATTAGATACCCAGGTCTCTAACTGTAGGCTCAAGATCCTAGTTTAGGGACTATAGGCCTTCAAATTAAGTAGTGTAATGTTGGACTTAAAGGCATCAACATCCTCTGCTGGCCCTAGCCTGAGTCATTTTTGGTGTGAAACTACATGCAGCTTCTACAATACATAGATGCTATCATGTTACCTTTAATCCTTTCTGAATGAGTAGTACTGTGTCTTACAAAGGATGATCAAATAGAAAAAAGATTGAAAGTGATAAATATTCCAGTAGCTGTATGTTACTAGCCACTCCATCATAAATAAAAAGTTTAACATAACATGATTTGTAATGACATATTTCAAGCAGGCAAGCTTCTGTATAAATAGACAGTTTGACTTCTCATTCAACTCTGATTGACTAAAATACAAACTAACACAAATGTGTAAAAAGATGTCAGAAGTAGGACCAGAATCCAGGTCTGGAGTTTCTACCACTGATTCATAAGAACACTTCCTTTGTTCAAGTAAAAAATTTCTCTTCACATGCAACCAAAATTATCTGCATAAATTTCCAAGTAATTTGAACTGGTATATCCACATATTCCCATTACGAAGCAATAAAAAAAGTGTTCTTAACTTTCAAGGCAAAGTTTTCATGATATAATTAGACTCATTATTACAATGTACAATAGTGATGATTTTGACACCATGTTTTCTACTTACTAGATTAAAAAGCATTAATCTGCTGTTCTTCCCAGACATCCTCATGACAACAGGAAGTAATTAATTAGTCATTAAACAAGACTACCAGACTTTGTTTTTTCATGTTTTCTAGTATAACTGCTGATAAAAACTGTCAGAACACTTTCCAGAATGAAAGGGTAGCCTCAAAATTATGCACCCCATACAAAATGCTAGCAAATAAAGGGTTAACTTACAAGTGCTAAATGTCATGATTGCTACTGAGACTAGCAGGACAAAAACAGGTGCATGTATACTATCCGCATCTGCAGAATCCTAAGATGCATTATCACAGATGTGCTGTGAATATTCTGTGTTGTTTTCCAAGCTACAATACAGTGCACAGTTATGACAGTATGAAACAAATATTACATGATTCTGAGTTTGCATTTAATATTTACAGCAATCTTACAAAGCCTCATGTTTGTAGAAACTGAAATTTTTGCAATGAGAATAATGCAGTAAAAGATAACAGCAAATGCTGTTTACCTTTCATAGATACTCTATTTTTCTCTGTACTGTTCAGTTATGTCTTGGTAGCATCAAAGACAGATGATTCAAGTTAATTAGCATCTTACCCTGTTTAGGAGTGAAATGTTCTGGTTTCTTTGAGCTTGTAACTACTTTGACAGAGTAGAAATCTCTTCTGTTCTCATAGCATCAGACAGGAAACTAAGTTCATTGCACAATGTCTCATACCTGAAGGCCATCCGGATCTGGGCAACATTTGTCTTTCGAATGTCATTCCCCTCAGGCCCTTCTTTACAGTAATTCACCCCTAAGAATTTCTGTTTTTCCTGTGAACAGGATTAAATGTAAAAAGGAAGAAGTCAGTTCAACTGCTTTGATTTATTGTTTAACTGAGTATTTGTTAGTTGGATGACTCCAGCGCAAGTGAAAAGAGCAGCTTCAACCAGCTGGCCGTTGAACTTTACCTCAGAGTCTTAACCAGTTTTGGAGATTTTAAGGCCAAGGTTTATATATATAATTACTAAGCAGTGCACTCAGTCTGGCTTGCTAAAACCCTTTGTGCTAGTGTTCGGTCTTCGCTACTACATCTTTCATATGAGAAGTCAGAAAGAGGCTTAGGTTTCTTTTGTTAGTTAAATGTTGCACAAGAGGAAAATTAGTAGTTGTCACTAGAGAATATTGGAAGAAACAACAGAATATACTTGTAAAGCCCCTTCACATACCAGCTACTTGAGAGGAATGTTTGAAAGTGACATAGAAGAGAGGATGCTCTAAAATAAGTCCTAGGGAAAGCTATGGATATATAGAATTTTAAAGCCAAAAGGGAATTTAATCTAATCTGCCTATCTAAACCAGAATATTTTCTGTAGTACTCCCTTCTAAGCAAAAACATGTCTTGCTTATGATAGGCAGTTTGTTTTCACTCAAGGCAAGACATGGATGTATAAAATTACTGGCAAAGGGATATCACCCAAATAATTAAAGGTTTGGGACTGGAGGCAGAACTGAGTATAAACAGGCACCTGGTATGTCTGCATGTTTTGGGAATTCCAAAACAAAGCTAATGAGGAAAAATGTAATGTTAATACTTTTTTTTAACATAAGACTGCATAGCAGATACTTTGCGAACATTTCTGGAAAAGAGGATAGGGATGTGCACAAATAAATCACATAAGCACCTACTGTTCAGTTTTCAGACTACTGACTTTTCAGTTCCTACTTGCCCTAATATTCACAGAAGAGATTTTTTCAGCCATAATTACCTTATCTGACAATCCACTCTGTAGTACGCTGTTTCTTGCTATTTCACACAAGTCACAGGTACTTAGTTTCCACACCTGGGCTGCAATAGCATATTCTTCCATGAGAGCTTCCTGTATCACCAAAATATGCTTAATATTAAATTATATGTAAATAAAACGTAAACGGCGATATGTACTCATTACTAATT
This sequence comes from Harpia harpyja, assembly GCF_026419915.1. Taxonomy (NCBI): domain Eukaryota; kingdom Metazoa; phylum Chordata; class Aves; order Accipitriformes; family Accipitridae; genus Harpia; species Harpia harpyja. The sequence continues at coordinate 21,590,985 of NC_068955.1, read as the reverse complement.
AAGGAATTTATACATGCTCTTTAGATAGCTGTGAAAAATTAGAGGTTTAAGACTTTAACATCACAATTACTAACAGAATTGTTTATTTCAAATTTCCCAAGGGCAACTGTTAAATAATTAATAGGCACTGGATATCCAGTTATCTTAGCCTAAGAAATTGCAGCCTGCAGTCCAGATACTTAGAGGCATTTATTAGGCAATTTCAAATGAGATCCCGGGGTATATAAACACCTTGGAGGATCTAGTCGTAAATCTTGAATGAATATGAACATAGACAGATAGCAGGGCAATTTCTCACTTCTGACGTTCCACACAAGGAGGTTGGGTCTGACTCTAGTGGGCTGTCACAGCTGAGGATCTTCCACACTACTTGTAACTCGGCTGGTGCTGCGTTACATCCATGCAGAAAGCCCCCACAGAAGCTGTCTTTTCTAGCAGAGACATGTCATGGGCCAGAAGCAAGCCTGGGTGAAGCACACCAGAGCTCAGCTTGTCCTCAGAACACAGAAAATTGAGCAATGTACAGGCCACTCTAAGGCACAGCATGACTCAAGTCAGCGCCAACCACACAACTGGGGCATCAAAACCAGTGACCAGGCATTTCTGTCCTGCCAGGCCACCCAAGGGCAAGAATCAGCTTCTGTTCACTGAGCAAACAGCTCATACGTCATCTTCTGAGATTCCACATAGTGTTTTTGTAATGTACTTCCCCAGATTTATTAGTAAGGAAACTGGACTTTCCTGGCACTCTAGAGGATTGTTTATGAAGGCTCAAACCTCCCTTCAGCCTCATCCTTCATTCTATACTTCAACAGCCAACACTGGAGAGGCAAGAGTACAAAAGAAACATAATTAGGAAATCAGACATTTCCCTCTGAAACCTAACAGTGAGTAGCAGACTGAGAATGAGGAAGAATAATGAATGAAGTGACTGAAAGACATGAAACTTTATATCCTAAGCAATGATATAAAATAGCTTTCAGGTCATTCTGGACCTATGTGGTACTGTTGCCAAATTCAAAGACAAGTGCTTTTTGCAATTCTTACCTTTGTATAATGAAACTGCATAGGATCATCTGTGGAGAGAGAGACATGAAGTCCCTTATGTAGAAATTCCCGTAGTGGATTTTTTGAGTACTCCAGGAATAGGCTGTTGTTACTAAGTGGAGACATAGCAATGGGTATTTGTGCAAGATAATAAAGATACTGGAGGACAGGACTCTGCAAAACAAAAACACAATCAGCATTTAATGGTACTACGGGATAATGAAAAAAAGGATTTCCCTTGGATAACATTGGAAAAAGCATTACAGAGGGAGGACTAAGACCAAAAAAAGTAGGTTGAAACTAAACTCTGACTTCTTTAGAAAATATTTAAAAGTCTGAATTTTAAATGTTACTGATCTTTATAAAAGTAATTTATATTCTTCCTTATGTCACCTTTTTAAAAATACAGTGACTAATATTACTGTAGATTAGTAAGTATAGATGACTAATAAGAGCACTGCATTTGATACTAACTGCATACCTTCCCCCAAAACCTGAAAGTCACAGATAACAGATGTGCAAGAACTGCTAAGCAATTTGTTATTTTCAAAACTGCAGTCCAATAGGTAAATTTTAGGAGCAGAAGAAGTTTTATTAAAAGTCATGTGTTGCTGTTGCACACAATATAAACAATCTGTGGTCACCTCATCTTTATTACTATTTTTGGCTTAACCAACCTGTGAACCTAACAAGTGCCTTTATTATTATTGTCTGCTGTGCCAGGTTATCACACCAGACTAAACAGGAGAGAGTGAAGAGGAGAATGCTTTGGTTACATACAGCCTTAGTCTAAATTTTAGGAATTACTCATTCTGAGCGTAACATCAGACATGATTTTAGGCAAAATTTTTCTTTGTTCTTGGGTATGTTGAAAAATACAGTGAGAATTTTCCAGCATTAACCAGAAAATCCAACTTATAAGAGAACTCTGTCCAAAAAATTGCAATAAACTCAGTGCAAGTCTGCCACCCACTGACCAATTATTTTAATTACAAAACTGTGGCCTGGCGATGAGTTGTGTGATCATTTTTATTAACTCATATGCCAGGAATGATAACGTTTGTCCTGTCATAACAATCAAGTTGTATATAAAATATTGCTGTGTTATACAGCTATGTTAAATTTCTTGATCAAGTGATCCCAGTTACTCTAGATATAAATAATCAAAACCTTAATGAACTTCTGAATGAACCTTTAAGTACAGGGATGCCAGTCAGGGAAAATGGCCTTTGTCTCTGTACAGAAAAAACTAGACCTTTCCTTAAATTCTTCTGGGACCTAAACCAGGGAGTAATAACAAGTCTAAGCAGTTTTTTCCATGTAATTTTAGCTCTGCTTGGAGTAATCAAAAACAGGTGCCGCCAAGTCCTTGACATATCTGAACAGTTGATCTTCCCTATAAAGACATAGCTTTAAAATACTCACTTTGGAAAAGCTGTATTTTTGTAGCTTAAGTAAGAAATAGGAAGTTCAGCTGAGCTTATTTATTTCTTAGAATCATAGAATGGTTTGGGTTGGAAGGGACCACAAAGATCATCTAGTTCCAACCCCCCTGCCATGGGCAAGGACACCTTCCACTTGACCAGGTTGCTTAATGCCCCATCCAACCTGGCTTCAAACACTTCCAGGGATGGGGCGTCCACAACCTCTAAGGGCAACCTGTTCCAGTGCCCCACCACGCTCATAGTCAAGAACTTCCTTACACCTAATCTAAATCTACCCTCTTTCAGTTTAAAGCCATTACCCCTTGTCCTATCACTACATGCCCTTGTAAAAAGTCCCTCTCCAGCTTTCCACTAGGCCCCCTTGAGGTACTGGCAGGCTGCTATAAGGTCTCCCCAGAGCCGTCTCTTCTCCAGGCTGAACAACTCCAACTCTCTCAGCCTGTCTTCATAGGAGAGGTGCTCCAGCCCTCTGAGCATCTTTGTGGCCCTCCTCTGGACTCACTCCAACAGGTCCATGTCTGTCTTATGCTGGCGGCCCCAGAGCTGAACACAGTACTGCAGGTGGGGTTTCTGATCAAAGTAAAGAGTTACTTGTGTCTTGCTAAGAAAATTAATTTTGGGCTGCCCAGATAAAGTCAATTTGGTGACTGCTGTTTGAACCAGTGACTGATGTCTAAGCAGACATTGATTAGGTGACCAACCAAGCAATACCTTCTTCAAGAGCAATCCATGAGAAATGTTGTCTGCTGTCAGAAAGGCTGATACAAGGTGTGTGATAGACCCAGCTTCTCCACAGTGAGGTCGAAACAGAAAAGTACACATGCCTCTTTCCCTGAGGAGATTAAACACAAGTTCCACTAACAAAAAAATGCACTGTTCTTCATCTATTTTATATATAATTATCATTAATAAGAAAATTTTTAAAAAATTAGAAGTTACACATTCTCATACAATTTGATGTGACATCTAATCAGGCCTACCTGTGGGCTGCTGTCAAAAGAGGCAGGTCCCTCTACCCAAGACCCTTCCACTACCTATTTGTGTCTTCCTTCTTCTTTCCTTCCCCAGTTACGTCTCATTTAGCAATTGCTTAGCCACTGGGTGAACAGTTATTGAACTGATTTCAGTTGAGGGAACTGGCAGATGGAAAGCTAAATGAACTGATGCAACCTGTGGCCACATAATTCCTAGATTCAGAATGAGGGAAGAAGAGGAAGCATGTTGCCAAGCGTTAGCTAACACTATCTAGTGTGATGACAACCTGCCATCTCACCAGGTTAAGTGTAGCATAAAACCACACCCTCAGTAGCACAGAAATGATCTAGGAGTATTAGTTATTACACTAGACTTCACACTATAATTTCTAGAACTATTTTATTTTTATCATCTATATTAAAAATGATGCTGGGTTTTAGATTATAATGGACCCTGTTATTCAGTGCAGACAAATGTCCTGTAAGTGTTTGGAAATGTTCAAAACAAAGAATTTCAACAAGGACTGCTAGAGTATAAGGCAGTTCTAGAATGGATGTTTAGTAACGTTTCTCCTGAAAATGGATGTGAGGGTGTAATCCATCCTTGCTGACTTCATTAATGCTACCAAAAGCATAAAACACTATTGTAATGGACTGGCTATGGTGCCTCAGTTTAACAGGGTGAACAGTTTTACTGACTCATTGATGAATCGTGTCATTATCTGCCTTAGCTCTAAAGAATATTTAATGATTATCTAGGGAGATTTTCAAACAGTAGTTGAAATGATCTTGAGGTAAAAAAGAAATGTGTAAGTTCTGACAGAATCTCTGTCTTTGGAAAAGAAAAAAACGTAGACTATAGAGAATGTAAAGGAAGTCAGGAGAAAGGGATGACTTAGATATCTGCTGTACTGTATCCTTTCCATTATAGAACGAAAACTAACAACTAGGCCTGTGTTGCAGGTACAAGGTAATTTAAGGTGGATGTTTTTATTATGAGTTTTGATTATATAGGGTGGTAGAGAAAGAAATGCTTGAGGTAGCAGTGGGAGAGAAGAAGTAACATTCTGAATGTTAGCTTGGATAAGACCTATTAAAATGACAAATCTGTGCACCTCCTATAAGAAAATCCCAAAATGTTTTATAAATAATAATGAACCAAATCCTTGCAAGGTAATTGATCACACCATAATATCAGTGGATAACCTCACTGTGCCTCAATTTGAGTCAGTTGTGCAGATCACTCAGTGAGTCAGCCACAAAGTCAGGAACATAACCTGAAGTTGAATTTCAGGCTTTACTGAGCCTGATGCCAAAATCTGCTTTTACAGTCATGATCTCACATTCAGTATCGTAGCTCCCTGCATTGCCTAGACATCAGTCTCAAAAGTAGTAAAACTGAATGAGTCAACAAGCAGGCTAACATAAGTTAGCTAGATGTGCAGTTCATAATTATGTCCTCCTTTGTCTATCTTTGATAACAGCAGCAGCCCTTAAACCAGTATTTCACAACATAACTTTGTATCTTTTAAATTACCAGGAGATAGCAAGCTACCAAGAGGTACATTATATTTGGAAATCCACTGTGAATCCAAGCAAAGGTCAACAAGTCCATTTTGTGGGGTTTCTTCTTTTGTTTTGTTTGATATATTCAGGTTTAAGGAATTCACAAAACAAAAATGTCAAACCAAGATAATAATCCGATGCCTTTACAATTTCTGAACATTTCATTTGAATTCATTTTGCAGTTAAACATTTTCAAAATAACTCATGTACTCCTCTTGAACTCTTTAAAATAATTCAACATAACCTTTGCTTCAAAAGATACATTATCTAGACACTGACTTAGATTGAGACCAAGGTTATTGATTTTTCTTTCTGGAAGCTTGTAAAAGAGAAAAATGACTACTTGCCTCCTAAGGTTGTTTAGCAACATGATGTTCACATACATATAATACAAATAATAGCTATACGGGGGATTCTTCTCACTGGTCCAGAGGTCAGGGTTAAGGCTCTTGTCAGAGAACATATGGCCACTATGTTTGGATTCATCATCAACGCTGTCAAACCCAGTCACCTGGTGGGAGAAGAGATTCACAGAAATCAGTGTTTTCAAGAAGCAAACTTCAACATTACTTTTGCTTCAGGACTTGCTTGTACAAAGCATCTAGTCCTCTTCCTTCGTTTCCCTCCTTACGCTAGCAGTCCTGCTGCTCTGCCCTCCTACCATACCATGCAGACAGCAGGAATAATGTGTTTTCTTGAAGGAAGTTTCACCCATTTTTTTTCTTCTGAGACATGTATGAGGCCCAGGTGCACAAAAGCCTTCAGACTCCTGTGGGGGGCACAGGCCTGTAAGACTCCCTCGGATCCAGATTATAATCCTTTAAACTCATCTGCTTTGTTATTTGAAAAGCAGCTGAAGGCCAGAGGCTCCCAGGAAACCTCAGAGTTCTGATTTGGGGCACACTCAGAAATGTCTCTTAATCACATCCCAGCAGCTACATCCCCACCTCTCTCCTGAGTCCCATCAGGATCTACATAATGCTTCCTTTCAGTTGCCTCCTTTTTGGAAGCCAATCCCAGAGGTAAGCTCAAAGTACACATCCTGGATTACAATGTTCCCCCTGCACAAGAGTGTGCAAACGTTTTTTGGTGATTCTTTATAAAGAGGACTACTGAGAGGACAAATAAATAGCTGTTGAGCTGTTTCAGAGGAAATAAACAGCAGCTATTTGACAACAAGACCTTACTCAGGCTTTTATTAAATTTTATGTCAGGGCTTTAAAACAATAATACAAGTAATCTATGGAGGAGGAAGCTTTTTTAGTGTCTGGAAACAGCTGTGGAGAAACAAAATTTATGAGTAGGAGAGGATCTATTTCATGTGAGGCAGAAAATCCAAACATACTTACGTATTTAAGGAAAAGGTGCAATTCTTTATGGTCTTTGGGATTGATTGTTGCTTCAAACAAAGGTACAAAGATGTTCTCCAACATCTTCCCAAAACTAGGCAGAATATTTTTTGACCTAAATATGTCACTGAAGGGGAAAAAATATACACAGTTTTGACCATTCTTTAATCAGCTTGTATTTTTCCTCCACTTTCATATTTTCTGTTATTTGTGTATATTCTACCGCTTCAGTTCTACCAGGATTCAGAAATTCAAAGTTTATGTCAGGGCAGGGATTGTTTCTGTGCTCTGTTTCCTGCACTGCCTGGCACTCTGCTTCATCCAGGCTCTGCTAAAGCTCCCAAGTGCTCCAAAAATAGAGACAGCATGCAGGGGTAGATGCCGTCTCAAGAACAGTGACCCTTTCCCTTATAGCAATCCAAATACTAATAGGGGAGATAAGGAATTACCTCTCATGAAAGGTTGTTTTCCAAAGTTGTTAACTACTCCAAATCAAAGTAGAATGTTCTGCTTTAGTGAGCCTCTCAGAAAAGAGGGACAGTACTTCGGTGTATCATTAAGTGCATGACTTAATGAAAGTGTTGACTCCACTATGTACGTAAGAAAGGAAATTAGAGAAACTTTCTCCCTAATGAGAAACACACTCTGGGGGATATATGCGACCATGACAGCTCCTCCTCTATTCATATTCCAACTATGCAATTTCAAAACATGAAGCTCAGCTATTAAGGCTGACAAAATTATCATGGAGACTGTATTACAATATACAGTATTAGAAACAAAGAACCATTTAATAAAGTCCCAAAGGATGCTTAAAAACTAAGAAAAACTGGTATTGATTTAAGCTTGCAAATCAGCAATCGGGGTTGCGTTTCCAAGTTCACTGTCATTTGTCACTGATCTTGAGGAGGTTTGATGGTAACAGTTTTACAGAGCATTTTCTACTCCTTTATGGAATTCAAGAGTTGATTTATTTTCATTACTAAATTGCATTTTAACTTGCCTTTGAATGCAGTTTAATTTCACCCAGTTGTAATTTTTGGTTTTAGTATCTTCAGACTTACAAACAATTCACAGTAGTTTTGAATAGCTTCATAAAGAGTAGATTCAAACCCCATCTCCTGTCTTCCACCCCCAGACTGTCAGTAAAACCACAGCAATGGTCAAGAATAAATTTCCCAGGCTGTTGCATATAAATAGAACTACAGGACAGCTCATAAACCATCTACAAAATATCAGAAATTAAAACAAATCATTGGTATGATTTCAAACTATTAAAATTACCAAGAGCTCCTGAATACTTACTAGATTCTGGGAACCTGAATTATCCAGCGCATATTAGGGGAATAAACTTTATGCTTAATGAACCATTTTGCCAAGTTCAGCCATTCATCTGGAGACCGTCCATAAATGGATAAGCGGGGTTCTGTATACTGGTACTTACTTTCTTCTAGTTCCCGGGCTACTTCCTATTAAGTAATAAATATATTTGCTTTAATATGAACACTGAAGACCATTTACAGCTAGTAGTGTATTTTATCATTGTATTTTCCTCAGACCAGAAATAACTGTATTATCACCCTTTAAAGATAAAGGTAATCTCTAGGCATCTAAATATTCTACTAGCAAGCTATCTCAGACACCATTTGAGTATAACTAACTGTAACACCTAGATTTAGAGGACAATATTCTTGTGCAGTTATTCCTAACACCTTTGTAAGACATATGGTTAAAATTGGTAAATCAGAATTATACTATTTAAACTGTAGTAAATGACTACATAAAATATGCAGACCAATGGAGACTCTGACCCAGAATCCATGGTAGTAGCAATTTAAAGGCTATTAATTTTAGACAAGCACTTCTGTACATTTTAGAAGAGCTGACATCCTGTTGATGAAAACTACTAATTCTTTTGTTGTAAGAAATGAATTTGAAGCCTGTGCATGCATGTGCAGATAAAGATTTATGCAGAGGTGCTTCCTGAGCTCCTCCTTCCCAGCAGCTACCACTAGCCAGCTACATCCTAACAAAATATTAAGCCAGTGAATTGATCCTTGGCTGCTCTCCATTAGTTTGAAACTACACACAACTCTGCTTTGAACTCATACACAAGTTATGTGTATGAATTTCTAACTCATAAAATTATTTAGCAAGCAGCAGTGGCTGACTTAGCAGAGGTCTTTCTCCAATGACTTGCTAGAGCAAGCCCAATACTTGGAATCACTTAACCATAGTGTTAGCTTTAGATACAATTAAGACATCACAAATCTTTTACAAACCTTCATTTCTCTACAGCTGGAAAAGTTTGAAACTTATTTACCTTGACCATACGAGCAAAATATTCACCACCAATGTAGTTCTCAGTTTTCAAATACAAGTCCCTCAGCTCACTGGCACCAACTGGATTGTACTTGGAATTGAATTTGTCAAATCGATGAAATGTTTGACGACCCTGGAGGAGGAAAAAACCCAAATAACCACGGTTTTAAGTACATACAATAGTTTATAAATTAAATTGCCTAGCAATAAAAGGCACAGAAAGAAAAAGCCTATGCTAACTTACTTCAAACATGAAAAGTAATGCATGAGTTCAAATTCTGATTTAATAAGTTATCGTGCAAAAACTGTAGAAACCAGAATTTCACACTTAGAAAACTTAGCTTTCTCTCATTTATTTTGCCATTTTAATAGACTTACTGCGTGGACATCTAAAGAATCTACAGTGAGGTCATAAGGGTCCATGTGAAGGCTTTCGAAGACTTGCTTTAAAGTCATCTTCTTGCCTTTTTTCTCTGCAACAATCCTGTCAGGCTCCGTTTGATATGTGTGTTTAATAAACCTCAGTAAGTGTTTCTGGTTCATGCAAGCAGCAGCATGGATATGAGTATCAACCTGTAATCAAAAGGTTATTCATGCCATCATCCATATACATAAACTTAAATTAGCAAAGTATCTATGTCAGTGACAACATTGACTAAAGCCTTCTACAATATTCCTTAAGTAACAAATGGATTAGTGCCTAAGCAAGTCAAAATGTTTCAGAACCCTGAGATTTTGGTTTTGGAAGAATTATTCAATAAGCAGAACTATAAATAAAATAGCCCTCAATTAATACTTTCCTATTTAAATAAGAAAATTTTTGACAAGTTAAGATACATTAAAAGTGCCAATCACAGAACCTCAGTTCAGATTAAATTTGATACTTCCTTAAAGGACACTCTGATCCTGTAGTATCCTTTTATTTCATCCATAAATTGATGATGTCTTCCTAGTTATAGACTATAGTTATAACTGTAATGAACTGGTTAACTTTGTTCATGAAATCGCATGTGGGGGTAGAGACATTCCTTGCTTATCTAAAACCACAGTATCCAGTTAAGTACCGATGATTAACGAAAGACGTTCCACCTAACAAACAAATAACGGCGCAAACGCACACACAATGCAGAAGATACCAGCCGCCACCTGAAGGCAGATTACGACCACCTAGCAACTGACGGCACAAACGCACACACAATGCAGAAGATACCAGCCGTCACGTAGACAGAAACTAGAAACTGTATAAATAAAGGGACTCTTCCCCATTTTCGGCGCGAGCCTTTGGCGGAGCACTGTCTCCCCGGCCGCCCAGCGCTGTTTTGCTCTCTTATCGCTTGCTAATAAATTCGATCTTGTCATTTAATACAAATTGGCTCCTCCAATTTGTCACGAGCGTCTATAACAAACTTGGTGCCGTGACTCGGATCCAGGTTCTTTGGTGCGGACCCTCGCAAGCGGGGAGGCGCCCTATCCCCGGATAGCCCCGTCTTGAGGAGGTGCCGCCACCATACCCTGGACTCACGAACCCCCTTTAAATTACGATAATTGAGCAAAAGAACCTGCAGGACCCCTTAAATTTTGTGCACGAAGACCAAACGAAGACCCCAGGAGTGGGTGAGTATATAAATTGTGAGCCGTTTGGTTGGGGTGGTTATCCCGAGGTGCGACTGTGTGAGAGGTCTCTCTGAGATCACGCGAGTGCGGACCCTCCAGTAGTGCAGTTCTCGTAGCCCGCGAGGGAGCGAGTCACGACCGAGGGGAAGTGTGTGTGTGTGGATAAAGGCACCTCGGAAGATGGGGCAGAGGAAAAGCAAGCCCTCTGGACCCATGGGGATGGGGAAGAAAGATAAGTTACCAGACATACCCCCAGATAGTCCCCTAGGCCTGATGATAAGATATTGGAACAGTTCCCCAAGGAGAAAGAATAAGTCTAAGGAAAAGATGATTAATTATTGTATGGCGATTTGGGGTGGGAAACCCCTCAGCAATCCTCATGTATTCTGGCCCGTGTTCGGGTCCTCTGAGGATTGGGTGTGTCAACAATTAAATATATGGGTAAACAATAGGAGACCACCAGCCAGCCCAGAGGAGAGCAAATATGCTGCCTTATGGATTCCCCAATCTCGGGAACCATCATGCCTCTTTGCCTTAAGGGAAAAAAGACCGGAAAAACCCCGAAAGGATGATGAGGACCCCCTTTGGCCCCCTCCCTATGCCCCTCAGGCCCCTCCACCTCAGGACCCACCCCAAGGCCAGGGAATAGCCCAGGCCCAGGAGGGGTCAGATTCGGAACCTGATCCCCGACCCCGACACCCCCTCCCAGAAAGTCTGCACGTAATAGAATAAGGCGAGGAGAGGAGAGATTGTTTCCTCTTCGGGAAATGTTAGTGCCTGGTGGGGATGGACGGGGGGGACCGGGAACGGGGTATGTGGCAGTTCCCCTTAATACGGGGGATGTAAGGGAACTTAAGAAGGAAATGGGGAGTTTGTTAGATGATCCCCTGGGGGTAGCCGAGAGGCTGGATCAATTCTTGGGACCGAATTTGTACACGTGGGATGAATTACAGTCTATCCTGAGCATACTATTTACCGTGGAAGAGAGGGACATGATTAGAAGGGCTGGAATGAGAGTGTGGGATCAGCAACATCAAGCTGGCCCGGCTGCGGATCAGAAATGGCCTTTAAACCGGCCAGACTGGAATAACCAGGATCCAGCTCATAGGAATAATATGTCAGATCTGAGAACAATTATAATTCAGGGGATACGAGAATCTGTTCCCCGAGGTCAGAATATTAATAAAGCCTTTAGTGAACAACAGAAGAAAGATGAAACCCCGACAGAATGGCTTGAAAGGCTAAGAAAAAGTTTCCAGTTGTACTCTGGGGTGGACCCTGCTACCCCTGTGGGACAGGCGTTGCTGAAAACTCAGTTTGTGGCAAAATCTTGGGGAGATATTAGGAAAAAGTTAGAGAAAATTGAGGACTGGCAGGAGCAGGGGCTGGATGAATTACTTAGAGAGGCTCAGAAGGTGTATGTGAGGCGAGAAGAGGAAACTGAAAAGCGGCAGACTAGGCTACTGGTTGCTGCGGTAAGAAAAGGACAGAAAGGTGTGATAAGGTGTGATAGGTCTGGTGGGGGAGATAAGGAAAGAATTGAGAGGAGAGGAGATAAAGCCGTGGAATGTTTCTATTGCGGGGAAAAAAGGACACATGAAGAGAGAATGTAGAAAAAGGATTCAGGATGAGAAAGCGTTCCAGGAGGATTAGCGGGGTCAGGGGCTCTATGTGCTGAGGACCCCTGGTAAGAAAGAGCCCTTGATAACTTTAAAAGTGGGTCCTCAGCGCCAGGAGGTGACCTTTCTTGTGGATACCGGAGCCGAAAGGTCTACTGTACAATCATTACCTCCAGGATGTAAAATATCCGGGGATAAAGTTAATGTAATTGGAGCAAAAGGGGAACCATTTAGGGTCCCCGTTATAAAAGATGTGGCGGTGGAATCAAGTTGCCGATATGGAATTGGAACGCTGCTGTTAGTACCTGAAGCGGAATACAACTTATTAGGTAGGGATTTAATCGTAAAGATGGGGATTCGGGTGGACGTGGAAAAGGAAGAGTTAAAAATCAGGCTTTGTCCCCTTACAGAGGTGGACGAGAAGCAAATTAACCCCGAAGTGTGGTATACTCCCGAAACAGTTGGAAAACTGGATATTGAACCGTTTGAGGTGGTTATTAAGAACCCCGAGATTCCAGTGAGAATTAAACAATATCCCTTATCTAATGAGGGGAGAAGGGGACTAAAACCTGAGATCGAGAGACTATTGGGAAAAGGGTTACTTGAACCCTGCATGTCCCCTTTTAATACCCCGATTTTACCAGTAAAGAAATCCGATGGCAGCTATCGGTTGGTGCATGACCTAAGGGAAATCAATAAACGAACTGTCAGCCGGTTCCCGGTAGTGGCAAACCCACACACCCTGTTGAGTCAATTGGGGCCCGAGAATCAATGGTATAGTGTAATAGATCTTAAGGATGCATTCTGGTCATGCCCTCTAAAGGAGGAATGTAGGGATTATTTTGCCTTCGAGTGGGAAGACCCAGACACTCATAGGAGACAGCAGTTAAGGTGGACTGTACTTCCCCAAGGGTTTACGGAATCCCCAAACTTATTTGGACAAGCCCTAGAAAGGATTCTACGGGAATACCGGCTGCAAGATGGGGTCGTGCTAGTACAGTATGTGGATGACTTATTGTTGGCAGGAGAAAATCAAGAGGCAGTCAGAAAAGAAAGCATACGGTTGTTAAATTTCTTGAGCCTTCAAGGCCTCAAAATATCACGGTCGAAACTACAGTTTGTGGAAGAGGAGGTAAAATATTTAGGACACTGGATAAGCAAGGGGACTAAGAAGTTAGACCCCGAACGAGTAAATGGAATTTTATCACTGAAAGCCCCGAGGAATAAACGACAGATTAGACAATTGTTGGGGCTATTTGGGTATTGTAGGCAGTGGATTGAGAACTTTAGTGCGAAAGTGCAATTTTTGTATCAAAAGTTAACTATGGATGGATTGCTTAAATGGACCCAAGAGGATGAGGAGAGATTAGAGAGTCTTAAAGCTGATCTAGCTAACGCACCTGTCTTGAGTTTGCCTGATGTGCAGAGACCCTTTTATTTATTTGTGGCCACTGAGGGGAGCGCATATGGGGTTTTGACCCAGGAGTGGGCAGGGAAAAAGAAACCCGTAGGGTATATTTCCAAATTATTAGACCCCGTCAGTAGAGGGTGGCCCACCTGTTTACAGGCAGTCGTTGCTGTAGCCCTGATCGTGGAAGAAGTGAATAAGGTAACATTTGGAAGTGAATTAAGGGTGTTCTCTCCCCATAATATTCGAGGGGTTCTCCAACAAAAGGCTGAAAAATGGATCACCGATGCCAGGCTTTTAAAATATGAGGGGATCCTAATCCATTCCCCTAAATTGGAGATCGGAACAACAAGCTTGCAGAACCCGGCACAGTTTTTGTATGGGGGTCCTGAAGAGGAGCTAACACATAATTGCCTCCAAACCATTGAAGAACAAACGAAAATTAGGCCAGATCTAGAAGAAGTAGAATTGGGAGAGGGAGAGAAGTTATTTGCTGATGGATCATCTCGAGTAATAGCAGGAAAAAGAAAGTCAGGGTATGCAATTGTAGATGGGGAAAGCCTAAAAGTAAAGGAATCTGGGCCTCTCAGCCCTAGTTGGTCAGCGCAGGCCTGCGAGTTGTACGCAATATTTAGGGCATTGGAACTTTTAAAGGGCAAAAAGGGAACGGTATATACTGATTCGAAATATGCATATGGAGTAGTACACACGTTTGGAAAAATTTGGGAGGAACGGGGACTTACTAATTCCCAAGGAAAGGGTTTAATCCATGAGGAGCTAATTGTTAAAATCCTACGGGCACTTAGGGGGCCCGAGAGGATTGCGGTAGTACATGTTAGGGGACATCAAAGGGGAACATCTCCTGAAATTCGGGGGAATAACCTGGCTGACCAAGAGGCCAAGACAGCAGCATTGCTGACTATAACAGTCACCCCACTGACAAACGAAAAATCGTCAAAAATCCTAAACCCACAATTTAGTAAACCAGAAATGTACAAATTAAAGGAGATGGGAGTAATAGAAAAAGGGGGTAATTGGGAATTACCTGATGGGAGGCAAGTATTACCAAAAGCATTAACATGGAAAATAATGAAGAGCATGCACTTAAAGACCCATTGGGGTGTTCAAGCATTAGTTGATCAGTTTGCAATTAAATATATGTGTATTGGAGTTTATAATGTGGCTAAGGGAATTGTACAGGGATGTTTGATGTGTCAGAAAATTAATAAGCAACGTCTTAGAGAACAAGTACCAGGAGGACGGGAGTTAGCACACCAACCATTTGCTAAGATACAGATTGACTTTACTGATCTCCCCAAAGTGGGACGGTACAAACACCTACTGGTATTAGTGGACCACCTCACCCATTATGTAGAAGCATTCCCTACTGCTAGGGCCACTGCCAATACAGTAGTGAAAGTACTTTTAGAACATATTATACCCCGATATGGGAATATTGAAACTATTGACTCAGATCGAGGCCCCCATTTTGTTTCCAAGGTGGTAAGAGAAGCTCTGGCCCCCTTTGGAATTAAATGGGAATTCCATACCCCCTGGCATCCCCAAAGCTCTGGTAAGGTAGAACGGATGAATGGTGAAATTAAGAAACAGTTGACTAAATTAATGATAGAAACCAAAATGTCATGGGTAAAGTGTTTACCAATTGCTTTGTTAAACATTCGAACTCAGCCCCGGACAGATACAGGAATTTCCCCATTTGAAATGTTGTATGGCATGCCTTATGATATGGAGTGTCCAGCCAACTACCCCACTTTAGATGAAGAGAATATTAACCCATATATAATTCAGCTAATGAAAAGAAGGGAAAAATTGTGGAAGAAAGGGATGGTAGTACAGAGACCACCCCTAGATATATCCATACATTCGGTAAAGCCAGGTGATATGGTATTGATCAGAGCCTGGAAAGAATCCTCTCTCACTCCTAGGTGGGAGGGGCCCTTTCTTGTTTTACTTACCACAGAAACTGCTATCCGGACTGCAGAACGAGGATGGACGCATGCCTCGCGAATTAAAGGACCTTTACCCAGAGATCAGTGGGAAATAGCAAAGACTTCAGAGGACTTTAAACTAGTGATAAGGAAGAAAAGGAGCTACACGAGTGAATGAATCCTTTTGGAAGAACGGTAAAACCTAATTTATATCAGTAGTTCCAGGTATCCAGATGATCTACAGGTGGTGAATTTTGTTCCTTGGTGTATAAAACGGATACCTCATCAAACCGGCGGAGCTGGTATATACAAACTAGCAGGAACCCCTCGGTACTTACCTTTTTGTTGTGAAGTAGAGACTAAAATCCCTACGACATCGGAGTATCTTGACGGGATTTCGTGTTTAAAGCATCATAACCACAACCATTGGAGTTGGGTGTTTCGTAACTGTGTAAAGTGCGGTGAGAAATGGTATTGTAGTCCCAGTAGGAGACATTATTATTGTATGGAATGTCGAGAGCATCAATTCCCCAATAGGAACCAGTTGGACAAAATAGACATCGGGAAATTACTTTGTGGGAGGGAATTATTAGTGCCTGAAACCTGGGAAGTATATGAGAAAGATTGGTCCAGAACTATAAAACAGTGTGCTATTAGATTTATGTGGAAACAAACTAGACGTGCCACTAAGACGGCTTCTGCTCTTAAATAAAAAAATTGTACAGGGAATGCTGGTGGACACACTGTAAGAACAGCCACCCATCTAGGGACGGCTGTGCACAGTGTACCCAAAGGAGAAGGGGACCAAAATACAGCCTCCTCAAAGGGTGGGGGAGTAACTGCGGGAAGTCCCTAACAAACCCAGAGCTCCTATAACCCTGAATCCTACGAGTGTCTTGTCATTTCCCAGGCAATATAAAATATCCTGCACGAGTTCCCGAGGAGGAACTAAGCCCCGTAAGGGCTTTGTAAGTGGAAAACACGCCCCTGAGAAGTACTACTGCTGCCGAGAAGATGAAAAACCTCACTGCTCCAGGCACCGGAGTAGGCGAAGTAGGCAGAGGCGTACGGAAAAGGGAGCGTGAGTACACCGTGAGATCATCGGCAGGTAATAGCGGGGAACAGACACTACGAGGGGAAGGATGGACTCTGGGAGTCCGGCTGGGCATATTCTGGCAGAGAGAAAATCAAGAATTGACGTTGACACCTGTTGGTACTCCTCGGGGAACCCCACCAGCAATCCGTGTCTGGATGATATTATTATGGTATCTACCTATGATATGTGGGAACATCCACCATCAACCCTTCAAATGGTCTTTAATACAACCAGATCGATCAAAGGTATTGCAAACTGTTACTACCCCTGGATCTCCGTCCTTTAATGTGACAATATGCAGTATGCTAGGGCATGTGTCTCCCTATTCCTGTGGTAAAGAGAAGTTAGGGATTAAACCAGCCATTTATATGTGCCCCCTTTCGAACCCAGGCCGTTCATATTGCAATTACCCTGGGCACTATTATTGTGCATATTGGGGTTGTGAGACTATAGCTACTGGATGGAGAGTTGGGAATCCTGATTTATTTTTAGACGTAAAATGGAGTCCACAAGGATGTAAACTTCCCTCTTATGCTCATGACGGGGAACTATTAGGAGGAAAATACAAATCGAATTGTACCAGCTTGAATATGACTATCAGACAGCCTGAGAATTCAGGATGGTTGCATGGGAAGATGTGGGGAATAAGAATATGGGAACCAGGGACGGATCGAGGAGGGTTCATCCAAATAAGAAAAGAAAATCCCTTCCCACATACTTCAGATGTCGGACCAAATCTGGTCCTGGTAGAGGAAGGTGGAAGTAACAGTATTGTACATACTGTTACAATCTCTCCTAACATCAACGTCATTGAAAATAGCATCCCGGGCGTATCAGTAAAAATCAAACCCTCGACTCTTGCACCCGAAGTCAGCGTCAGCCCATTGTGGAATATGCTTCAAGCCAGTTATCAGGTACTGAATACCACCTACCCCAATATAACTGAACATTGTTGGTTATGTTACGACATTCAGCCACCCTTTTATGAAGCTATTGGGGTGGACAGTAGATTTAAGAAAGCCAACAGAACAAATCCAGCTCAGTGCTTGTGGAATAAGGAATCTGAACGTAAGCAAGGAATAACAATGTCCCAAGTATCGGGAAAAGGAAAGTGTATAGGAAATGTCCCAAAAGACAAACGACACCTATGTAACACAACTCGCAAATCAGGAGAAATAACAGCTGAATGGTTAATTCCTGCAGATAATACTAAGTGGATTTGTTCCCAAACTGGGGTTACACCTTGTATATCCCTAAAGGTCTTTAATTGGACAACTGAATATTGTATACAAGTAGCTGTGATACCTAGGCTTATTTACCATCCCGAAGATTTCGTTTATGACTATCAAACTACTCAGGCCCATCATATACAAAAGCGTGAGCCCTTTACAGCCCTCACGGTGGCAACACTCCTGGCAGTCGGAGCTGCTGGAGCTGGTACAGGAATAACCTCCCTCGTACAACAAAATCAAAAATTTCAATCTTTAAGGGTAGCAGTCGATGAAGATTTAGCCAGGATAGAAAAGGCCATGACAGCCCTGGAACAGTCTGTTAGGTCTTTATCAGAAGTAGTATTACAAAACAGACGGGGCTTAGACCTAATGTTCATGCAACAGGGGGGGTTATGTGCAGCCCTACGGGAGGAGTGTTGTGTATATGTTGACCATACTGGGGTAGTTAGAGATACCATGGCCAAGCTACGAGAGGGGTTAGAAAAACGAAAAAAAGACCGGGAATCACAACAGAGCTGGTATGAGTCTATGTTTAACTATTCACCCTGGTTAACCACCCTATTGTCGACTATTGCAGGACCTCTTATTGTATTAATCTTATTTTTGACTTTTGGGCCATGCATTTTCAATAGGTTAATCGCTATTGTTAAAGGACGCTTAGAAACTGCACACTTAATGCTGCTATGGAAGCAATACGAACAAATCGGGGACGGAGGAATTACTCCTATCCTCGGGTGGGCAAAAGAAGCATTGGATCGATTTAATGAACAAAATCAGGATAAAATAGAAAAGGGGGGATTGTAATGAACTGGTTAACTTTGTTCATGAAATCGCATGTGGGGGTAGAGACATTCCTCGCTTATCTAAAACCACAGTATCCAGTTAAGTACCGATGATTAACGAAAGACGTTCCACCTAACAAACAAATAACGGCGCAAACGCACACACAATGCAGAAGATACCAGCCGCCACCTGAAGGCAGATTACGACCACCTAGCAACTGACGGCACAAACGCACACACAATGCAGAAGACACCAGCCGTCACGTAGACAGAAACTAGAAACTGTATAAATAAAGGGACTCTTCCCCATTTTCGGCGCGAGCCTTTGGCGGAGCACTGTCTCCCCGGCCGCCCAGCGCTGTTTTGCTCTCTTATCGCTTGCTAATAAATTCGATCTTGTCATTTAATACAAATTGGCTCCTCCAATTTGTCACGAGCGTCTATAACAATAACCATCCTCTCTGACTGAAAGGACCTGGAATTCTCAGCCATTTTCAAAAGTACAATTCATTTTTTTATTTCAGCCACATGAAACACCTCGGGTCACTAGAACTGCAAAATGAACATATGAGAGATTTTGTCACCTTTTTTCCCCAAGTTTAATAATAATACAGCTACTCATAATGCTGACAGATTTTTCAGTTGCTTCAGATCTCTTCACACACTAAGGGAAGTGCAAGCTTCACAGAAGGGCTGAGTGTACTCCTTCAGTTTTTTGTTGAAGTCCCATTTTTAAAAAAAATTGACGAGAACCAAATGGTTTCCACAGGTACACTTTTCTTTTACTCAGAAGCTTGCACTGCTATTTGAGCAGCCTATATTAGAACACAATCCAAAGAAATAACTGATGAGATTTGGGGGTTGGTTTGTTGATTTAAGTTTTCCTTTCAGTACGTGTAATTCCTTAGGTGCCTCCAGCAGGTATGTAAAACAAATCCATTGCAGTTCCTTGCAGTCAAACGTTTGTTATCTTAACTACACCGATAAAGAACAGAAGAAAACCAGGTATATTCCCCAACTACTTCTTGTTTGAAAAGGCAGGTAATACTAATTGCAGTTTCTAAGGACCGAGTACTTTAAAGGGAAGAATAGGCCTTAGCTGGAATAATGGCCTTAAGGAATCTAACAGCACAGCAATAACCAGTGTGTGGAGCAGCAGAGCTGCTGCTCCACGGTCCATTTGCTTTGAATTTCCTTGAGAAATTCTGACTGAACAAGAAAATAGCCTAATGCATGTCCTAGGCGAAACAATGAAATTACTCTACCAACAAATTCCTATCAATTTAAAACCAAAACAAACCACTGTTCTGATTAGATTTCACAGTTGACACATAATGAGCACAATGGCCCTGGGGACAGTTTGACGGACTCTGAAACTGCCTTCAAGTCCAGACTGCCAAATCCTAGCAGAAGCAGTTTCTGCTCACCCAGAAGCCACAGTGCTGCAGCCTGTCTGCTAAGCTTCCCACTTTCCTCTGGCCCAGGCCCTACCTGGACATAGATGGCTGTGAGCACAGGGATGTGCGGTCAGAAGCAATCGCCAACTTGTTCACTATTTCTAACATGTGCCTTGTGCACCAACTGCCTGGTACTGGAGACAAGTCTTACAAGACCAACTGGCAGAATGGTTCTGCAGAAGGAGTAGGAAGCCAGACAGTCAGTTTGTAACACAAGTTTGAAGATGATATGTAACAGGGACATGATTATTCAGATAATAAGTCTAAAAAGCACCACACAGTACTGTCCCATATATTGGTAGGAGCTGGTTTGGAATCATTATAAGTAACACTGTACCATGAAGTCTTATGTGAAACTGTAGTGGAAAAGGCTGCTCTAACTCCTCCTATGGAGTAAGAAAGGAGCTTCAAAGCAGAAATAAAAAATCATCTTGCTTCTGCACAATACTTGTAATGCAGCTGTCAGAACGCACCCAGTTTTGCTGTCTACATTTAAAAAAAACAAATACAACATTCCCAAGAAACGTCACAAAAGGAAATAGGAGCTGGAGAACCCACCCTGCCATGTGATTGTAAAAATGAAACTTATTTGGCTTTCAAGGTGCAATTTGAGAGTTAATGTGATCAACTGTAAACAGGTATTTGTACATCCAGAAGAGACAATGAGGGGACACTTCAGTCTCACAAGCAATAATGGAACAAGATCTGAAGGTTGGATGCTGACATTGGATATAAGTTGAACCCACTGCACTATGCTTTTTAAAATGGAAATAACTAGCATTCCCAAGGACACACTCCCAACAAGAGCTGCATACATAGCCTGTATGCAGGAGTTCACACTAGAAGGAATTCTCAGATAAACCAACTAGCTACAAGGAGTCACTGAACCTACTTCTCTGCAAGGACTCTCATCCAGGACTCTTCTGTCCAGGAAACTGCAAACATGGACACGTATGTGAGACCAGTGTGTTCCCCTTTGCATAGTGACTATGTCTGCAGCTTTCAGATTCCACCAACAGACATCCTGATCTGCTTTTAAGGATCCGTAGGAAACAGATCATGGAGCACCTGAATAAGTAACAGCCGTACTCCTGCAATGTAAACCTCAGCTTATGCTATGACATACAGTCCACAGAAATGCCAGTTTTACTTGGCACATGTAGTCACTTAATTTGCAGTTTATGCATACAGAAATTGTCGCTTTCTAAGGGTAAATCTATCTCCACGTGACTGTTAATAGCATAACTGAAGACCAAGATATAAACTGAATCCTAAACATTAACATTTAATTGTTAATCACTGCCTAGTTCAAATATGCTGGACACTTTAAAGCTAAATGAAAAGGCAAGAAACATATTACTGTCTCAAAGTACACAACGTGAAGTACACTACTAATGCACAGTAAACAATGCTGTGTCTAAAATAGTAAAAACAGCTCCACTTGACATATTATTACACTCCTCAGAGTACCTGTATAGCCATTTGAACCCAAGTGCATTATATATATGCTTACTCAGGATAATAAACATCATCTGTTTTAGAAACAAATATTGTTTACTATAAACTCCTCCTGAACCAGTGAAATACTCTAAACTGCTAGGCTTGGTCAACTTACATGGGAGAATGAAATAACAGTTAATAGATGCCCTATAAGCATTAGACATTCAGGAAAAGCAAGTCACAAGATTAGAATACCAGGTGTAGGGAACCTGAATAAGTGTAGTTTACTGAATTTCAGAATGCACTAGTTCCAGTGGTGGCTCAGTTACTGGAATTAATGAGTCTTGAAAAAAACCAAACCAAACCAAAACAATTCCTCTTTCTTTAAATCAACATGAATTCACTATTGTTAGGAGGGTAAGGACAGAAAGCAAGGCCACATTTTGTTCCTTTTGTTTGCTTGTATGCAAGGATCACATGAATGACACAGTAGTAACTGCATTTCTTTTAAAGTCCTGCTTCCTTTTTGAGAAATAATTCTCTCAAGTGTGCCTCTGCAATTCAGTAAGCTCCTGTGAAATCTTCTCCAGTCCCCACAAGCATATCACACATAGCTCTATAGCTGAGCTAATCACGTCAGGCTTATTCTCTAAGAACCAAGATTTTCCCCTTTTTTTTCCTCCTCCCTCTCCCTAAATATACTTATTCCCAAGAGTAAAAAGACTTTCCTAGAGTCTCTTTCATGGTTTTTCCAGAGAATGTGCAGTACTTTGGCTACCTTTTTTAACTACTTGGTGTATTCTGACCTTTGGGTAAGCAGCAACTTCAGTAACAACAAAAGTCTTACAGAGTATCACACAGCTTTTTCTTCATTGTTTTTTAGAAGCAATGCAACTTTTTGGAAGGTTTTAATTATTTGAGCTTTGACCTACCCTAGCACATAATTCGTGTGTATGCTTTTATGCACTTTCACAATTCAGTGTGCAATCCTATCCAAATGAAGCATCTAAACACAGAATCCTTAGACACACCTTATAGGGATTTTATTATTACTATAATAATAATAAATGTTATGCTGAGAAATTGTTACTAATTTCATTGTTAATTATGAAAGGCATCTATGAAAAGAATTTGAACAGATTGCATTTATATAAGGGTGACAAATGCCACCTTTGCCTCCTCCCTCCCCCCCAAAAAGACAAAACCAGTCCCATTTTAAGCTGTTATTATTTTGTTCTTCATACTATACATGAAGTAAGCTGAGGCTTTTCAGGGCCATGAGTAATAAGCCCCTACCACAAGGTCTATTTGCTTCTATTTGCAAACATTCTATTTGTGTTTCCAGATTTGTTACAATGCCACTCCAGCCCAATTTCCCCTTAGTGGAAAAAACCCTCAGCTGCATGCCCTTAGCCAAATTTCTTGTTGCAGTTCTTATTTTCCCCTTGCCCCAGGAGGACACCTTTTACTCAAGGTCACATTAATCTTCAATGAAAAGAAGAAACACAATGAGTGACAGAAGCCTAGCTTGGAACACATAATATGCCTTCAGTGAACTCACCTTTTTAACAAATGAAAACAATTGTTAACACAAAGGTTTCCTTAATTCTTTTAATTCCATCATGTCATTCAAGCAACGGTGGACATCAATTTCCTTGCAATTAAAGGGTGGTAGAATTCCCTTCACTCAGCAGTTCTCTGTGGAATGAAGCCAGCCTGTCTTCCGCGGCACCTTCTCAGTTCAGGCTAGCCTTGCCTGTCGTTATTGATCTGACCACCCAAGCCATTCTGTCTGCAGGCTTTGTGGATTAAATGCTTGTACTTCTCAGTCAAGATAGTTACATCTACATACAACTTGCAGCCTGAAGGAGTTCCCATTGCCCTCCAAATCACGTCTCACCAGCACCAACTTCCCTAAACCACTCTGCCTTCCTCGTCTTCCTGCATTGCTTCTCCTTCCTTCCCCTGTCTCTCAAATCTCCACAAAACATCCAGCTCAGATCTATTTTATGGATGCTTAGCTGTGCATATCAGAAATAGTGTTGCACTGAATTAGGCATATGCTCTAGATTCAGAGCAGTAAGTGATAAATAGAGCAAAAAACAAATGCCAAGGGAAGCCCTTTAAATGATACTGAGCTTTTCCAGTGCATCGATTAGTATCCACAGGTGCAAACTACCTGATTTTCCAAACACATGCACTTTAACTCATAAATACTTCTACGCCGATAGCTATGGGCTTCATGAACTTGACAGTGAATCCTCTGCAGCCTTTAATTCAATGCTGGATTGAAGGGAACTCATTCCACATCCCACTGCTAGATTCCCTACTCACCAATATCTTTATATTGCATTAGCTTTTCAGATAGGATGCAACAGCTTTATATAATGAGCTTGATTCTTTCCTTGCAGCTCTGTAATCAGCATGAGAGGCAGAAGACACAAAATACTCTGCCCTAGCAGTAATGCTCCTGACAGCCAAAATAGTCCCTAGAGCTGGGCAGAGTCCATCAGGAGCTTGTCTAATTCATACCTACACCATCCAGAGCAACCCAAAACCCAGGAGATGCAAATCTCTGTGTCTCCAGCTTCTTCTTTGGCTGTACTCATTGCAAAATGCACAGAATCAAGCCCTATAATGTTTGTATTCACACGAATACAGAAATAACACTGCTGTGAAGAGAAACAAATTTCTTTTTCTGTTCTTTTAATTACTAAAAGAAAGGACAGAGGAAAAGCTTTCTTTATGGTCTCTACAGAATTTTTGCATTATAATGATTGATGGCTTTCTGCCTCAACATTTTGTGCTTACTTGCAAGACTGAGGGCAGACACAAGAATTTACCTCAGCATCTCTGCAAGACAGGAGGGGAGAAGTAGTATACACACCGCTTTGGAAGCACAAAATACAGCTTTACTGTCAGTTAACAGTGGTAAGGCACCATTACATGTAATGCTAACAGAGGTACAGAGAGGCATTCCTGTCCTTTTAATCTTAGGCTAACCCATAAGCCTTCCCATTTGCTATCACTTTGGTTTATATGATGAAACTGAATTTCATCAAAGTCAGTATGTAGCTACTGGGGGGGAAAAAAAAAAAAAGAAGGGGGAAAAAAAAAAGAGAAGAGAGAAAAAGAGAAGAGAGAAAAAGAGAAGAGAGAAAAAGAGAAGAGAGAAAAAGAGAAGAGAGAAAAAGAGAAGAGAGAAAAAGAGAAGAGAGAAAAAGAGAAGAGAGAAAAAGAGAAGAGAGAAAAAGAGAAGAGAGAAAAAGAGAAGAGAGAAAAAGAGAAGAGAGAAAAAGAGAAGAGAGAAAAAGAGAAGAGAGAAAAAGAGAAGAGAGAAAAAGAGAAGAGAGAAAAAGAGAAGAGAGAAAAAGAGAAGAGAGAAAAAGAGAAGAGAGAAAAAGAGAAGAGAGAAAAAGAGAAGAGAGAAAAAGAGAAGAGAGAAAAAGAGAAGAGAGAAAAAGAGAAGAGAGAAAAAGAGAAGAGAGAAAAAGAGAAGAGAGAAAAAGAGAAGAGAGAAAAAGAGAAGAGAGAAAAAGAGAAGAGAGAAAAAGAGAAGAGAGAAAAAGAGAAGAGAGAAAAAGAGAAGAGAGAAAAAGAGAAGAGAGAAAAAGAGAAGAGAGAAAAAGAGAAGAGAGAAAAAGAGAAGAGAGAAAAAGAGAAGAGAGAAAAAGAGAAGAGAGAAAAAGAGAAGAGAGAAAAAGAGAAGAGAGAAAAAGAGAAGAGAGAAAAAGAGAAGAGAGAAAAAGAGAAGAGAGAAAAAGAAGCAACCTCAGAATGAATCAAAGTTCAGGGAAGTTAAGGTATAGATTCACTGTTCACTCATGAGGCTTTTAGTCATATGTGTAAAAAGCAGACATCTGTTAATTTCATTCTGTATTTTGTGAGATCTACAGAACTTATAAGTATATAAACCCACTCTAACTTCCTTTCTGAGAAGTAACAAGTGGTATTTCAACCCTGTGGTCACAAACAAAAGCTAGAACTTGCTTCCTTTTTGTCTAACCAATATTTAAAAAAAAAAAAACATCAGTTGCAACGATCTAGACCAAATGGTATCTCACTGCAGCAACCAGCTATTGCAACACAGAATTCAGCAGGGCTGTGTAAGCCACTCTAGAAACTGCGTTCTTCTGTGCAGAGGTACCCTGGCCTGAGTGAAAGCTCTGCTGCCACACAAGGCTAGGCATCTGAGCTAGTGAGTCTGTAGGTAAAAGAATATGATGCATAAAAGTCACTGCTATGACATATCCTCAGGCTTGGTTTGCTGACACACTGAAATAATGGCTAAAGGGAACAAGAATACAAAAGGAGGCTTAGGCGGTCATTTTTTCATCTTTAGAAAACTGTATCAAAGCCAACGCATTACATAGATTTAAGTCATAAAGGTAGCAAATACATGTTAGGTAAACAAATCTCTTGGCTTCACCTTAAAAAAAAAAAGCAACAACCTCCACCCTAGAAAGAACAAGACAGACAAACCAAAGTTGCTAATAACAAGAACAGCTCCAAGACCAAGA
The DNA here is from genome assembly GCF_026419915.1 of Harpia harpyja. Lineage (NCBI taxonomy): Eukaryota > Metazoa > Chordata > Aves > Accipitriformes > Accipitridae > Harpia > Harpia harpyja. Next base: position 21,565,165 of record NC_068955.1, on the reverse strand, counting down.
AAACACAGTAAATGCCTCCTGCAATTAGCCACATTTTATTAAAAGTAAAATAATATTCAGGTGTAGGTCCTTTACTCTGAAGGTGTATTTCAGTTAAACTGAACTATCAGCCCTGAATTATCTGAGGCTGTTGGGCACAGTGGTCTATTGGAAGCCCCACTCAAAAAAAACTCACATACTTTCTTTGGAAGGCAAGACACCCTAGTACAAAAAGCCTAAAACTCAGTTCTGAGTTTGTGTGCTGTAGAGCTAAACTCTTACTACTAAATTTCATCCTTAACGCAGGCAACCCAGGAGTTATGTGGAGAATCTGCACTGACTGCACTTTGCTATGCATCAGCTGGAAAACGTGGGAGAGCCCTGCTGATGGCAGACCCAAGAGTCTTCTCTAAAGTTAGCGTTCTCCTACACAGACAGTTGTCCACCTCCTGTGGGGAGCCAAGTGGAGCCAGCCACACCGTCTTACCACCTGTGGATTCTTGTCTGTCTAGAGAAGTATTTGTCTCGTTATTAAAGGGCAGTTTTCCAGTTCCAGCTTGATCAGTGCAAAACCTACCTTTGGCTGCATTCTGGTTAAGTCCAATGTGTAAGATACACACATACATTTCCCTTATTTAGTAGGAGCCTTATCTTGGGATTTATTAAATAGATGAGCTCACTGGAGGAGAACACCTATTAAACCAGGGAAAAAAAAGGAGGGAAGGGGACAGGGAGAAGGGGGAAAAAACCCCAGTAACCTTTGACTGTCTTGCCAGCAAATAATGCTGGCCAGCTTCCTACTGTACCTTTCTAAATGCAGTAGTACATGTTCACTGATTGACCTTGCCACTACATTCACAATTGTTTTAATTTTGGCACTTTCCATCAGTTAGTTTGGCTCTTTTATATAAGCAAACAGATTGTACTAGGATCTCCACACTAGTGTCTGAGGGATGCAATAGACAACTTCACTAACAGCTCTTTTGGGAGGTGAATCTTATTTCTTGCTTTCCTTATGAGCAGTACGCACTGTTTAGGATGGACTAACAGAGAGACATCCTGAAAATATAGGCCCTAGAAGTGTCTGTTTCGTATTATAACTTTCACTGCTGATAGTGTCATTAGGGAGGAAGCACTTCAGGGAAGTTACAGGTCCAAACATTACTTGGGTTAGCAAGACATAGAGAAGACAAGATTTGGGGTCTTACAGGAACTCTATCTACAATGCAGTTTACTTTCCATAGAGAGTGCTTGCTTCATAAAAATACTACTTTAAGCAAGATTAACTCTATGCAGCAAGAATTTTTAAAGCAGTAACTAGCAGTAGGAATGATCTCTGCCAGACAAGAGCAAGCTTGTTCCTGCTCTCTTGAATTTGGGTATTGCCAGAGGGGAAGTGATGCACATTTTGTGCTTTTGAACAATGTTAATGCATTTGTAGATTAGCTTATTTAATAGTAGATAATTAGAAAATAATTAAGATACGCCCAGAAACATTAAACTGTTGTTTTTAAATCAAAAGCTGAACTCGGCAAGTACAATCCTGTTAATTACAGCTTCACAGTAATCAAACTGATCGTCTAGGCAGTTACTCGATCCACACCTGTCCTTCGCACCTCTCAGTCACCACATGTTTTATTATTAAGGTCTCTGTCAGCTAGTGAAGTGTTTTATCCAAATGTGGCATGGAGTAAATATCTTGTCCGGGGTTATACAAGAAAACTGTCAAGTTAGGAGTAGAGTCTCTACCACTTGAATCCTGCTCGAGTGAATTAGCTAATAGATCCTCCCATCCATATGCTTAACAGATAAAAGTGTGAAATTCATTAGAATTTACCTAACAACCCATCTGCTTCTAGCCTTGCTATGGACAGGGGTACATCCATCAAACACTTTTGTTTAGCCGATTTTGTATTTGACAGTTTATTACCAGAACAGTAGCAAACTTTCAGTAGCCAGCACACTGGACACTATAGAGAAAAGCTAAAAGGACTTTTTGAGGTACTAGTGCTAACCAAAACACAGCAGAAGGATTAAAGTATTGATCTAAACCCTGAAGTTACAAAATAAGGACTACCTCTTCCAGTTGCATATAAAAACAATGCAAAATGGACCTGAAGTGGTTAAAAACACCAGCAACAATTACTGCTTTGTGAAGAAATCTCACCTATCAAACAAGCATTATCTCTCCAGTAACCTCCTCTTAACTTCAGGAAAGGAAAGTAAATGAAGCAGCATAACACTGTTGCTTCCATGCTTTGAAGAGAATGCAGCTCCCTTGGGTCTGAGTATGTCAGGAAATGAAATCAGCTCTGTGATTCCCCTACTTGTCTCCTAATTACATCCCAGTGTATCTCAGAGGCAGCTAAGAATATAACTCAAAATAACAATCTCTTTACTTAATATTTCACAGACATTTTTTACCAGATACTGATGGCAGCATGAACCCTCAGTTCAGTTTCTGTGGGACATCGTTTTTCTTTTGGCATGTATTTGAACACCTATTTTCAATATGAAGTGAAATTTTTAGCCAAAATCTATACAGCTGTTCCTACTACAGTCTAGTATGACTTACCTACATGAAAGCAGGAAAATGCACTTGACTGTCTTTAAGTGAATTAATTAAAATGAACTAAACCTCCATGTGGATATTTTCATTCATAATCCAAGTGAGCTTCATTTGATTAACTGTTTCACTCCTTTAAAGCAATCTACATACAATGAAATCCCTTTGATTCTGAATACATGAACAGATGAGTTTAGCATAATCCACTTAACCCACTTACATTCAAGTTAATTTTCCTGGACATGTTCCCATGTAGAAAACTTTTAATATTCTTAAAGTAACATAATTCAATTGAGTGGTATGCACACACCACTTCACACATATCATCTACACCTCACACAAGAAAAGCAAAATTGCTGGAACTCCTACTAAAAACAATGTCATGCCTTTAATCCTTTTCACACTTACCTTTCTCACATTATAAAAGTCTCGATGGGGATTACTCTTTAGTTCTTTAAATTCCGACATTTCATTTAACATCTCATGTAAACTAAATTTAGATTCTAAAAAGTTAAGCCTCCGATGACAATATGTTTTTCTGTAAAAGAAAACAGAAAAATTAACTGTAACTTAAAACTATCTGTATTTCAAGTTCAGTGAGAACTTGAAAGTTTTCACAGTAAAAACATTTTTTTTTTTTTATGAAGACCAAGACAAATTCATTCTTATCCTACTGGTTAACAAATATATAAGTCAATATCCAATATGATTTCAGACCAACGTTATTAGTGAAATCTCAAACAGAGCTCTACATAACCATGTTATGTCCTTTAAGTTGTCCATGTATTGTTATCACTGTATCTGTGCATAAACTGCAGTTCTTTTTGTATCTTTACTTTACTTAGCATCGTTAGTAATGATGGCCAAAGAAAGCATAAAACCTATAATAAAATGTGATGTCAATTGCTACTACTCTGAAACTATATCTCCAATAGAGCAGATCACCTCATATATAACAGAAACAACCTGTAAGCCAGATTTGCTCGCTATGGAAATAATTTTGTTTTTAAATTTGCCATTTAAGTTTATTTGCTTTTTCAATGTGAATGTAAGAAGCCAAGATACAACCCAATCCACTTTCATTTTTTATCCCTTAAAAAACACATATATTGTGTAGAAATACTTTTTTTCCAAAATAATTTATTGTGTTCTTAGAAAAATCATGCTTTTTTGTTCCTGCTTGCCTATTTCTCTGTCTTCACTTTCATCTTCTGTTATGTTTCTCATACTATTTTTAACCAAGGACATGGTTTTTCTCTTCACCATCTGTCAATTCTTATTGAATCTACAATATTTTTGTAGCACTATTGATGTAATAGCCTTCTTTTTTCTGCTTTATTGTTGACAATCTCTCCTCAATGGGACACAAATCCCATTATGCATTTGAAAGTCTGATTCAAACACAGTCTCACTGGATCTGATACTGATCAAGACCCGTTTGCTCACTGCAGGAGGCCTTTGTCAGGTTATATTATTATTCAAGAGACTGGAAGACTGAGGAGTAGGGGTGAGATTTCACCACTTTAAGAACAGCGCAGATTAAAGAACAATGGGTTCTTGATCTCCAAGCAGCCCCATGTGTGATAGGCATAAATGACAGGAAAGCACTTGCTGCAAACAGGGAAACAATACTGTATGAAGAGCTTATGCAACAGGATTACTGAAAAGACTTTCTCCTTTTAGTTTGTGTGTATTTATCAGCGAGTGCAAATCAGCCTGCAAAAGCTTAATCTGAAGGAGTGAAAGGAGCAGATGATTGCTCCTACATTCACAAAGGTGCTGAGTGTTCTAACATGTCCAAGCGCCGTTCTTATTTATGGCTTCCTGATAAAGACTGTTAACAAAAGCTGCAAAAAGAAGGGTCTTCCGCATGACTTTTGTTTCAAGTTTTTCCTCGTCCTTTAATCTTCTCAGTATCTGCGTCTTGGAATATAACATGCTGAAACTGGAAATGCATTTACCTATTGCATACTGTAAACATGAATACTCAAGCTAGCTCTGATTTGGAGCAGGAGTGCTGATAATGCTGGTGGAAGCATAGGCTTTTGCCCTTGAAAAAGTGCTTAGAGAATGGGACAGTTCTGTTCAGCCCATCTGGTTTGCCACTATCAATGTGCAAGGCAGACAGATTATGCTGCAGGTGTCAGACGGACCCAAAAGGGAAAGAATGCATCAGGTGTGACTAACTTGTCACATTGTAAGCGATGATCTCTCAAAGGCACGACTAGGAATGCAGTGCTGGCAGGCAGGCCAAATAGTTCTTACGAACAGTCCAGGTTCCTGCTTTGTTCCATCCTAGGGTGGATTCTTTTCCTTTCCAGGTGTTGAGGCCATGAGAAACCTTGATGTTTCCAGTCCTCAGCTGGGAAGTAAACTTAAAAACTGGTTGCATATGTTTTCGTTATGCACTGGACTTGCTTTGTCACAAGTGTGTCAGTGACCATACTAGAGTTGTTGTAGTTCTGATTTTTACAGATTTCCCAGGAGTTTGATCGTTCTGGGAAATTTCAGACCTATTTTGATTGTGCATGTGCAGATCAGTTTTGCAGCACATGAGCAGTTAATTTACATCTGGAACAAATCAGACTGAATATTTATGTTGGTGAGCTGTTCTGTATGCTCTACATAGGCAGGGTTTCTCTTCATGCAGCAATAGTACAACAGACATGAAGGAATTCCAGACAACTGTACAAAAACCTCAAATTCAGCATAGGCCAAAACAAAATAAAAAAGGTGAGGTTCAAGTCTCAGTTCCCATGCCTCAAGAAGTTTGGGTCAGATTTGACTTGAATGGGAACATTTGGCCAATTTCTTGCTTTTCTGTTAACTGCTCATTTTGCCATGGTGGATGCAAAGAAACTAAGGAAATGAAATATAGCTGTATGTGTTTGGTTTCGTTTTTTTTTTCCAAGTCCTTCCATGATGCATTAATGCTTGAGAAGGGCAAAACAAAACATTACAGAAGAATGAGTACGTTGAGGAATTAAATATCACAAAAGTGGGAAGTATTAAACTAAAGGTAACTAGTAGCCTGAAGGGGCAGAGAAGAAAGAGTAACATACGTTGGACCATCTGCAATTAGAGCAAGAACGTGGCTCAGGTCAAGAGTATAGGTCTCCAGGTCAGGATATGGCAGACTCCGAGGCTCATTGAGTTCCATCATTTCTTTGTTATCATAAACAAAGGGAATGCCACCTTTTATCTTGATAACATAATCCAAATTGTCTGGAGCATCATCAAGATTGTAAGGATCTTCATTTTCTTCTGGGGGTGAATGGAAATCTGGAAATAAATTTACATTATGTTTAGAAGAAATAACACAAAAGGCAAAATAATTACAAAAAGGACTTTCTGCTTCTATAATGCTTCATTTCTAACAGATCTTAATACTTTCATTAAAATCTCATTTTCAGTCACTATAAAAGATCTGTTTTTACAACACAGCTTTATTCTGACAAGCTTTAATTACAGTCCCTCTCTAAGCTAAGTACCTACCTTAATTCAAGTATTATACATTATTAGAACTATTCTCTGAACCAACGTATAAATATATTGAGTAGTATTCTTTATTAATGTATGATGGCACAAGTTTCAAAATAAGTTTCCAGAAGCATGTTAGGATGGCTGAAAGTACAGTTGAGATTTTTGAACAATAAAACAGTTGTTGACTTCATAGCCACCTTCATTATTTTCCTTTCACCTTCTGACTCCCTGCAGTAATTTTAGAAGTTTGTATTTAAGCACACAGTAATGCAGCTGTTCTCATATTGAAACACCAGTCAGAAAAGAACTGGCTGTGCCTTACTTCTTCACCTCTGCCCTTCCCACAATCCAATGAGCTAGACTAGTGCATGCGTACTAGGACTGTTTCCCCTTTCTCTCAACCATTAGTGAATATACTTCAATCATGGTAGAGCAGGAAATAATTTAAGACTCAGTGCTTCTCATTCTGACCAAGGCAGTGGTTGGTTTGTAGTTTATTGGGGGGGGTTGGTTGGTTTTGTTGTGTTTTGATCAGGGTTTTTTCTTTTGTGCTTTTTTGTTGTTTGCGTTTTGGTTTGTGGTTTTTGTGGTTTTGTTTGGTTTGTTGTTGGGGTTTTTTTGTTGGGGGGGGGGGGTTCTTTCTTTCTTTGGGTTTTTTCTTTGTTTGTTTTTTTCTTTTAAATAAAACTCCTTATTTTTGTTTAATTGCTTTCGAATAGAACCAAGAAGCGCAGAAGCCAGCCATAGTACAACACAACTCTAGTTTTCCCCTTGGCCTTCTGATCATGACCAAAATCCGAAAGTACCAGAATCACAGCTGGGATCTGTTCAGTACAGTTTTGTAATCCCTTTACAAAATTACAGGGTTTTTTGGTTTTTTTGTTTTTGGGGTTTTTTTTTCCTAAGAATCAGGTAAACACACATACTTCTGGGACATTCAGCTTATGTGAACACTCAAACATTATCACTCATGCTAATCAATGTTCATCGCTTCTTTTACAGTATCTTACTAATGCAACTAGCATAAAATAAGTGTCTCAACTACATTTATGTCAACTGAACCACATTTTTGGGCTCAGTCTTATTACCGAGATTTCTTCTTTTACCTGTTCAGTTAAGCCAAGACAGAAAAGTAATTAGCCAGTCCTAGAGAACCTGAACATATGTTATAAACTGATACCATTCTTATCTCTAATATTCATAACTATCCAGCTGAAACTTGTGCTAATTAAGACATCATGTAATGAGATTTTATTCTTTATGTCATAAGTTTAAAATCATAACTGTAAAAAAGTTATTAATGTAATAATAGCTTGAAAATACCTCCCTGGCAGCTGTTCCAAAACACCTTTCCCGTCTTGAACATTCAGTATACTGTCCTCTTTACACTCTTTCTGTATAACAAACGCTTGAAAACATGTTAATTCACCCTCTTTCAACCACTGAGCTAGAGGGTAATTGATTTAAAATGTCACTTTATGGCTGAGAATACATTGCCAACAATATGGACACATCTACAGTGGCACACCTGTACAGACCAAAGGTTGATCCTCACAGGCTAAATCCAAAAACTAGCAGTGCGAACAGTTTAATGCACAAGCAAATCTTTCAAGACACAATCCACCTAAGTGACAAATATAATTTGTGACATACATAGCGGGGAATATATTCAACCTAATAAGCCTTGCTGAGAGAGCAGTTTATTAACCCAGGCAGAATGTCCAACAAATATGACTACACAGCTTCCAGTCCGGTAAGTGTACCATGCCTGTGAAATTACTGAATCAGGGCTTGCTAACAGGCATGTCTGTATTGTGCTTCAATTTACAATGTAGATGAGCTCATAATCCCTTTTATTTCAGCATGCCAAGATCAGGAGGAATGACTTTTCACTTTAAACCATATCCATATATCTTTTTCCTGGAGGAACACAAGTGTACTACTTACCATCCCATTTGCTGCAAAAAAAAAAAAATAATCAATGAGCATCTAGTATGTTTTTTCAGGTTTTGACAGCTTCAAAGTTTCAGATTAGACACAGAATTTATGACTTTAGTCCATCAGTGATTCTCCACCACTTACTAACAGAATAAATTACAGAGGCAAAGACATTCAGAAGAGATCATCACAAAAATCCAACTTACCTTTACTACTGCAGTGCATGGGTTTAATTCTATATTTTAAAAAGAAGAACAAGGATATTCACCTGGATACACTTCATCTTCAACCTTCCATTTTTCGTCTTGCATGCTACACAGATACTGAGACGTTGTTCTTGGGAAGCGATGGTAGGCAAGACGTGAATACTTTTCTCGAATGAGAAGAGCTTTCACCAGGCTCTTGGCAGCTTGTTCATAATCATCAACTGTAACCTGAAAGGAAAGCCTGGATAAATACTGACAAAAATAAAACAGCAGTTTTAGCAACAAACTGAACCCATGCCAGTAACAAGGAGACTGAATTTCCAGAAATGTAAGTGTATGTGGCTTAACCATAAGTATCTTACCCAAGGTCTCAGGAAGCCAATGACAGAAACAGAGTCCAAATATGATGTGCAGAACACACACACACACTTTTTCTGCAATCATATATTATCCATTTATTTAATGCCTGATTATGTTTTTATCTATTTATTTTTTATGATAAAAAGTATAAAACTACCTGAACTTGACTTCAACTATTTCATAAATTAATGTGTTCACAAAGCAATTTAGTTTGTTGCGGAGAGCCGTAATATAGTGACATTTCACACTTCATATACATTAGCTGCTTGTGGTTTGGGATGTTTTCCCCCCCTAGATACAGAAAGGGGAAAAAAACAGTTTCTTACCCCCGCACAGTAGTCCCCACTAATTGAAACTCTCTGAAACTCTGGTACATCATATGGCACTTGGACTGGCAGAAAAGCACTTGGAAGAACTGGCGTTGCAGGAGACGGAACAGGATTGGCTGATGGTGCTTTCCATTCCTGAGACGGAATTTGTAATGACAAAGACTGGGATCGAATCATCTTGAAACTTTTCTTCCTATGAATTCATGGTATAAAGCATAAAATAAACCATGGTATAAAACATTAAATACACTGGAAAACTGATTACAGCAAAGAAATCACCCCCTCAGAAATTTTACAAATTAAATTAAATCTCTCATACCACAGGAAAAATGTTAGTCACAAAATATTTGTGCTTTTACCTTTTTTTCTATTGACATTTCACATGATATATGCTGCACACAATTGTGCTTACCCTCCACACAAATACAATATGCCATAATTTATTTACAATCACTGTAAGATGCCCTAAAGTTTGTTTTGTTTCACTTGTTACAAATTCAGTTTCAGCAAGTCAGTGTACAGAAGGAAAATGCAATCACTGTGCTTACTTTAGTGGGAGTTGATTCTTAGAAACTGGTAGCATCAGAATTCACAAAGTATCAGACAGAAACAAGTAAATGTTACGTACAGTAAGTTGTTGTAAGTTATCATGCTATTACACACTCTTTTCATTCTTCCCAAAACATGCAGGATTTAAAAACTCATCTAGTTGTCAGACAAGACTATGCATCAAAACTTCATATATAATCATTCAGTTAAACTTGTAAGAAAAAGGATAAGCACGTAGTTATTCCTTAGGCACTGTTTGATGAGACTTGAGCAAAAGGCTAATGTTGGTTATCAGAGTAATAACATAGCATGGCTTTGATATGCAAGTCCATTCCTCCCCTCAGGGCAGTAAATGGCTAACCCCCATAGACTTAAAACCTTTTGCCCTTTCTCCGCAAAACTGTGATAGATATGTACCTTAGACAAACCAGCTAAAAAATAATGCTGTATTTTTCAGTGAAGTAATTGTAATACCTCAAGTGAAGTTTTGGAATATCTCTAAAGATTTAATTTTCCTTACTCAGTTTAAATGTATTTAAATGTATATTAAATATTCACATAATAAATATATATGTTATAAACCACCTGTGATACCACTTTCTTTTGCACTGTGGAAATACTACCTCGTTTTATAAACTAGATGCTAAAACCTTAAAATGTTAGTAAGAACCACTAACAAAGAAAAAGGAATACTAGAATACTCTCTGGAAGTTGCATTACTTCTGTGACATTCTGAAGAATAAGAACATCTAGTGCTGGTACAATTAATACCCTGTGACCAAATTCCATCCTCTCTTAAGGACTTGTAGCCACCTATAAAATCAGTATGAAATTCTTGAAAGGCAGTGTTGGATCAACTGCAACTGAAAACAGAAGTTTTACTCATCTAACTGTCCTTGAAGTACACTTCAGTTCTGTAGGACAGGGATGAATACTTGTTCTGTTCCCACAGGTAAACAACATACATACAATATCCCACTTACCACAGTTAAGCTTGTGCAAAACTTGAGGTACAGTTTGACAGAACGTATTTCTATAAGACAATTTCCCAAATTAAAAGTGAAACTTAGCAGTTCAGGAGGAAATATATACCAAATAGTTGTTTGAATGAAAACATCTAGTTTTCCCTTCTGTGCTTGTTTACATCTATGAACATGCCAACTGGGAAACCCACTTGCACAATTCAAAACCTAAAGTCTCAGCCCGTATCATCAGCGTGTCATACCTTAATTTAACTAAATTGACTCTTCTCCCTTCTGTTCCAGAAGTAGGATGCCAAGTGTTGCCCAATTGATTGTCTGCAGCTAACCGGGTACATGTGTTTAGCTATCACTTTCGAAGGCTTCCCTGTTTGTCAGCTTTTTGAAGAGTCTGTACACATCCAAGCCATTTGGTGTCAGACTGCTGCTGAGCTCATGTGACTCTAGGAGATAGTCTAACCAGTCCACTAAAGTTAAGATACTGGAACAGCCTGACATCAGCGTAAGGCGGTAAGGCTACCTCTCAAAGAAGAGAATCATAAACCAAATCAAGTTTGGCTTCATTAGATTCATGGGTAAACCAAAGGTGGACTGTACTTCCTTTTTTTTTTTTTGAGAAAACTCAAAATGCGTGCTTTTATGGCTGATAGTGGTTAAATTTTATCTCTGTGAGTTAAGGAAACCTATGAATAACCTCATTATGCCAATACCACTTTTCATCTTCTCCCTTGATGTTAAATGTCAAGCCTTTGCTTTCATCTATTTTTACAGAGACTAAAAGAAGTATCATATCACTGTCATTTTCTCTGTGTTAAAATTTTCCATTTCTCTGAATGAAACTACAATAAAGGGTAGTGGGGGGGAAGCGTTTCTTTTTCTGACTCGTTTTACATTAAAGAGTCTTAGGGTTGTGTTCACTTCTACCCAGCTATGCTGTTTGTTAAACTTGCATAAGCAGTTATCTATGCTACTGCTGGAAACAGCTGAGACCTCACCAATCTAAGCTCCCTAGGGCCCATCCCCGCACCTTGTGCATAGCACGGAGGAACATAACACAGATGCCCCTGGTACCTGCTGTTGACCTTTCTCCTGAAGTACTAAGAGACAGAATGTTATTCACCAGATATTTCAATATTAACTCAAACTCACTTAAAAAAACCTCTTTGCCACTAAGAAAGTAACTACCGAACAAACCTTTTAGCTGTTTCCACAGACTGTTGTTCTGCCAGTTCCTTCTGTAGCTCCCTTTCCTTGGCCTCTTTCTGCCCAATAGGGCAGTCTTCAGGCACAGTGAATAGTGACAAGGCATCTTTGCTGTCTTCTTCTCGGAGAACTTTAGCAAATACCTTCTCTGCTAGAAGTCGCACATGCTCATCAACCTCAGAGATGTTCAGCTTTGGAAACTGTCTGGGCATCTCAGCTAATAAGGAAGACAGTTGACAAAATTACAACTACAAGAAGAATACAGACATGTGAGAGACTGGGTTTTTTGGTCATATGCCTATGAAAATTAAGAGCTTAGAGCAAAAGCACAATAAAGTAGAACAGCTACGCAGAATTTAAACTATTATGCAGCACACAAGAACCACAGGTATCCACTGAGCACCTTTACTTGTAGAGCCATGCCAATTTGTGAACCAGGAACTTCTTGGTATACTCATGAAAATTCCTACAATATGTATGTACAAATTTGCCAGTAAGTTCCACTTGCATAATCAGATAGACTATTACTTGCGATATAATGTATGCTCAGCTGTATGTACTTGCACTGATTTTGATAGCATTCACTCAGTTGCCTGACTTCTTCCCTGCTCAGTGACTTCAAACCAATTTTAGAGCCACAAGCTAGAGAAGAAGCACATTTCTACCTCACCCCATCCTTTCCACAAATAAGAAAGTCATGGAGCTGCTGTAAAGTAAAATGGTTGCACAACAGGACCAAACATGGTGTAGTTAACTCAGTGACTTTTTTTTTTTAATTTGTTTTCAGTAGTTCATATCCTGCTTTTGAATTGTACATAGGAAGCAGATAGGATATGGACTTTAATTTCTACTTGGCATTTAAATATTATTTTTCTAAAAAACATGGTTTATATTTAAAATTTTTATTTAAGTAGCCTTTCATCACAAAATATTTCCATTTTGTTACAGCAGCACTACTGAAAATACCATCTTTAGTATTTCTTCTCTAGTTTCATGGCTTGCTTTATATTTCCTTCTCATACAATCCAAAACATCAATTTTGACATATCTGGTAGCATTCTGGAGGAGAAAAAAATACAGTGGTTGTAAGCTACTGACCAGCGTTATTTATTATGTACTATAAAGCTTTTTGAATGCCTTCAGTATGATAGAGTTTGTAACAAGTAAGATTAAATTCTTATTACATAAGTTAAAAATAGCCATGAACATGTCACAACAAATGGATCCAAGCACTGCCAAGAATGTGAAGTCTGGGTCCAAAAACTGGCATTTCAGAATCCTTTTTGGTTACAAAAATGCAAACATATTTTATAAGATGGTACTCATTCAAATAATGATGTACGCTGAAAGTCAACATGGTAGTTTTTAATCACTCCAGGCATAACTTATCAGGGCCCCCATTACAGTATTTCTGTAGGCATGCTGCAAGTTTCACATGTTGATATGCGATCCTTATGATATGTGATCCTGTTGTTTTCAGCCTAAAAGATTATAATTAATGTCCACCTGTTTTCACAGTTGCTTTGAGAACACTTTTGCTTTTATTCTAAAAGCAAATATAGTATCAAAAGGTGACAAGAGATATATTGGGCCATAACATGACAACTTAGTCATCATCTACATTATTCTTCATTCTTATTTTGTAAGAACCATCTCACAGCCCAGTGGAAAAACATCACTGCTTTTAAAGAACTGTGGATCTGACTCTATGCAGTTTTTCTGCCTGGATAGTATTTGTTTTACAGTTAGTATTAAGTCTTCATAAAATCAAGAATAACTACATAAGAAATATAAAAATACATACATTTTTAGCTGAATGATTCGATGACAATGCACTACGTTGTCCCAGAAGCATCCAAACTTAGATTCGGTTTCTCAATTTCAAACCTCAATGAAGTCATGGGAGTCTTTCCACTGACCTCAATGAACACAGTTGTCAGCAACAGTAACTGCCATACATACAGCTGCCAGCAACAACGGCCTTTTGGGCCACTTCAGCCAGGCAAGAACAGGCTTTATAGTTACTCGACTACAGTAAGAGTGCTAGCAATAATAGTGAAATGTGGAATAATAATGTTTCTTCTGCTGCTACATCAGCAATTAAAATATTTTCAGTACTAGCTGACTAGGACAGGAAAAATCAATTGTTTGTATGCTTATCATTGGCTGAGCATTTTTCTAGTATAAATGAACTTTTTCTTAGAGAATTGTGGTCAGAAACAGAAATGCAGTAGGACTGCATGAGAAACTACACCGCATTTTATAGCATTACAATAAGACAGTGAAGAGTCAGAATATATAGGTACAAGTGTGATCCTCTACTGAGACCAAAGGGTAGGTTTTTTCTTTCTTACAGAACCTGATTTCATGTTCTCCACTCAAGCAAATGAGAGACTAAGGCACAAAACACTTTGAAAGGTAGGTTCACCCACATCACTACTAGCTTATGTCACCAAAATGAGTTTAATAAACCTAAAATTGTTGTGAGGCACTTCATGCGATACTCATGCAAACTGGAAAACGGATGTGGATCTTCCATCCAGTATCCTTCTACAGAAGTGCTGTCCTTTACCCAAGGTGAGTGCCTGGGAGAGTGACAACTAGACATCTTAATGGGATGGGGAGAGGGTACAAGTGCCAACCAGCAAAAATGCTCTTTTCCTAAATACCTCTCTCACAGAACGACTGCTTGGCTTGCTCTTTAGTTCTGCACCTTTCTGGAAGGAAAGCAAGCTACTTCCCTTGAAACATGCTGCATAAAAAACATGATGGAATGACTATTTAAAAAGCAAGTATTGGCCAGGAATTTAATGGGATTGAATATGCCATGAAAACAACAGCCCCCGCCGCCTCCGAACCCCCGCGGGCGGTCAGCTGGCACCGCGGGGAGCCGCATCCCGCCGCCGCGAGCAGGTGGGGCCGGGCCGGCCCGGGCGGCGGGCGCTCCCGCCGCAGGAGCCCCGGACGCGGCCGCCCGGGGTCCGTCCCCGCCGGGGCGGCGGCCAAGGTCACCACCACCGCGGGCCAGCCCGGCACGGCGCTGCCTCCTGCCTCGGGACTTACCTAGCGCCCCGGGGAAAGCCATGTTGGGGCAGGGCAGGGCAGGGCCCCGCCACCTGCGCTCCCGCCGGCTGGAAAGACTGTCGGAAGCCGCCGGCGGAGGAGGCGGAGGGAGGAGCTGCTCCCGCCAGATGCCGCCGCTCCCCTCTGCCGCATTCACCCGCCGGCCGGCCGCCCCGGTACCGCAGTGCCGCGCCGCGCCGCCCCTTCCCCGGCCCTTTATGGCCGCCGCGGCCCCCGGGCGGAGGAGCCCGCTCGCCGCGCCCCCGGCCCCGCCAGGCCGGCCAGCTGCCTCCTGGGCGGCAGCATCGCGGCCCGGGGCGGCTCCGCAGCAGGTGGGGCCAGGGGCAGACGGAAGGAGGGCGCTGAGGTGGGAGCGGCGGCGGGCGCGGGTTGCAGCCTCCCGCCGGGCGAAGCGCCAGCTACAGGAGCGACCCCCGCCTCCCATGCCCCGCGGGTCCGGCGGGGCGAGGGGGGGGGCTGCCCAGCCCTGGCGCGGGGGGCGAGCGGCGCGGGGGGCCGCTAACGGTCGCCCTGACGGGGCGGGGCGGGGTGCGGCGGGCAGGGGCGCGCGCCCTATCCGTACCTTGCTGAGGAGACTCCCGCTCGGGGCGGCGGGCGTTGTTTCTCTCGGGAGGAGGCAGCCGTTTCGGGCACTGTCCGGCGCCGCTCGTCCCGCGGCTGCACCTGCGGCGACGGGACTGGCGGGGGCAGGGACAGGGACGGCACCTCCCCGTCCCGGGGCCGCGGCCTCAGCGGGAGCCGGGGGATCGGAGGGGAAGGCTTCGTCCCACGCGCCGCACCGGCCCCTTCCCCTTCGGCGGCTTCAAGACAGAAGTCGCGCTGTCACATGTCTCCTCGCCGGCGTGGGAGGGAGCTACCCGGGGCGCGCCGCCTCAGCCCGGCCCCGGCCCACCTCAGCCTGCCTGAGCTGGCCTCCTCAGCTGCGGGGTGGCCGGCGCGGGGCGCCTCACGAGTGCCGCCTTCGCAAGCGCTCACTTCAAAACTCCTCCCCAAAAACCGCTTTAATGTAGAAAACTTTGGTTCGAGACCAGAACCTCGGGAGGCTGGTGCAAAGATGACACCCGATAAGTAAGTTTGTGGACGATGTATCCCTATCAGAAGTGCTTTCAACAATGTACCGGGTGTGGTTCAGGTGCTCGTATATACTAAAAAAAAAAATCTTCCCGGGTAAAGAGCCCACGACAAATAACTGAAGGTCAAAACAAGCATGACTTGGCAGGAATGAGGATCTTAATATGTAAAATAATTTTACCTTATTTTGAGAGATTCTGGGCCCTGAAGCTGAAAGGTCTAGGGGCGTTTGTGGTAAGTTTGGGTTTATAGTACTTTGGAGTCTAATCTGAAGGTATTTAAATATAAAAGTATCTACAGCGGAGGGAAGCACTGGGAAGGAAGGTAGCGACTGAAGAACAAGGTCCTTGGTGTAAAAAGACAAGCAGGGTAAAGGTAGATCTCCCAAAATGTGTGAGGGATCAGGTAGGTCTGTGGCAAGTGTGCTGTCCTCCCAGCTTGGTCAACGAAGAAATGCTCCATTCATAAACTGCAGGGGGGGTTGGCTTCAGAAATTCCTCTACAGAGCTAGTGAAGAAACGGAAGTGAAAAGAAAGTAGGTGACCATACAAAGTTTGAGTTGCAAAGAAGAGTTGCAAAAGTTTGCAGAGAAGACCGGGTATTTTCACTCTTGTACTAGTATCAACATGATCACCTTCATGTGCTCGTAAAAAAAGCTAAGAATTATGGCCACAGCTGTTGTATGAGACATGTACCAATCCAAAGCATTTGAAAATGAGTCAGCCATCCAAAATCATAAAAATATAATTTATTTTAAAATAATAATACTACTACTAAAAAAAATAGACATTGTTTCTTAGCTTGGAAGAAAAGGCTTATGCTGTGTGTGCATGTTTCTCCCACAGTAACTCTAGTCTTCATCAGCTGCTGCCAGGCTACACCCAGACAAGCCATCTGCCACCCAGGAAGCTACATACTGTAAGTGTCTGTAACTGACTCACGGTTGCCCTGCCCACACGATATATGAGTAAAGGACACCTGTTGCTGCTGGCCATTTAGTACACCCGTTGATTGCTGATCTGTTAGTCCTGCTTCCTTTCTCCTGTTTCCCATGTCCTTCTCCCAACCATCTGCCTGAACTTGCCCAAACTTGCCTGCTTCCCATCACAGAGTTTGCCTGGCAGTTTGAGCTCCTTAGTGGCCCTCTAATCATAATTGTGCCCTACCTGCTGGACTCAGGTATCCCACGGCTTCTTGGATTCCTCTTCTCAGCTTGGCAAATTGGTCTTGCCTCCACTCTTGATTTAATCTCTCTTCTAACTATGGGATGCAAAAGACTGGAAGAGTTCCCTCTTGTGCTATCACTGGCTTTCTACCAACTGCAGTGAAAAAATAACGGTCTCAAAGACAACTGAGTTTCTACAGTTTTCTTTCATGGAAACAGGCAGCTCTGTACGCCTCAAGTGAAGAAAGCATTGCAGTGTGAGTTCACATTTTATGAAGGCCAGAGAATTCACGCAAAAGGGAGACCTTAAAAATGCCTTAACAAAGAAAAAGCTTCTATGAGCACTGGAGTACAAATCCACAAGGACACAGGACACTTGTTCTAGGTGACCATGACTATTTAAGTGAGCTCTCCTTTCGTAACAAGTTGGAAACCTTTAAAGGCAAACTGAGATCATAACTTAGTAAATTCATCTATAGTAATTGAAGCATTTAGAAAATACTATTGCAAGATCTGTAATAACGTCAGGATGGATTGTAAGAATAGGGTAATGGTAATAAATTAACAAGAAGATACTTCAAGTCCTCTCACATTTTGCAGGAGCAATTACTGTGATCAGTTATTTTACAAACTGTTCAGAACATACATTCGACTAGTGGGTCCAGTTTCATGTCCCATCTCTGCTCTCATAATGAACAATTCACATGTATCTTTGGGAAATAGAAGTAACACTAAGCTGACAACAATGAAATAGCATATTTTCAATAGTAGATGTTGTTGTACGCTTCCATTACCACCTGTAAAACATAAAGCATTGCATTTTGCATCCAGACTTAGAACAGCCCAGTGATGTCAGTCAACACCATGTTAAACACTTGCCATCTGGCCCATGAAGGAGTCTTTCTGCCAGTCCAGTTTGTGGGTAAACTATACTTTGTACACTTTATTAAGATTAGTGCAAGTGTCTCTGGAGTTATTTTAAATGTTCTGATTCCTATTGTAAAATGTCAGTACTTCCTGAAGCCATGTGGGTTTTGGTTCACTTCTTTTGTGTAGTGAGCAGTAGTTCTCTCAGGGAAATTTTACACTGTGTAAAAATGTATTTCTTTTTATCTTCTTAATCTTACACAAGAAAAAGTTACTGCCTTCCTTCTACCACAAAGTTACAACTGATTACATTTCTTTATATTATTTTTTAAACTCTGTATTTCTATTATGCCTTCAACTTGCTTTAAGCCCTACTTTAGAGATTATTCTTTTGGTGACAGTAGTAAACTCATGATTATTCCAGTGTACATGGTATTTGGACTGCTCTTTTGCAGTCAATCTATTTTAATGAAAGGAAATGCAATAAAAGTTTTAAAGATTTGCTTGCATGTCAACATCTACTGAGGAGTGGAATAAAATAAAGAAAACCCTAAATATACATCTGTATTATTAATACTTGGTTTTAGAAACAGACAAATCTTGTCCAGGAGATGATTAAAGCTGGAATGCATATTCATCAAAATTAGGAAATGGTCTCTCATTCTCACTTGACATTGTTTCAGTTGTTATAACATACTGCTTTCATTTGAACAGTGCCTTAAAAGCTAATGGATTTTTAATTCATTTTTTTTAATAGATTCATATTACTGACTGTGATATTGATAACAACAAAACAACTAATGGATCAAATTAAATATTTCAATCTATAGCGTACCCATTAGTGGCATCCAAGCAATATTAGACCTAGAACTTACTTTTCTGATCTTCAGTCAGTTCAGTTAATGATATGCTTGGCCCACATGCATTTACTTACTGAAGTGTAACTGATATTCCAACAGCAAAAAAGCACAGTTAAATAAAGTAATCTCCAAAAGCTGGAGGGGAGGTTTGTGCCAAATGTGAAACATAATTTAATCTCATTATCAAATACTCTACTAGAAAGGAAGAATGATTCAACTTTTTAAACAAAACAATAGATGAAAATTGTAACCATTCAAAAAGGAGAAAATTATTCCACTGAGTGATTGAAATTATACAAAGCAAGTAGTATCTGTCTGTTTTATAAAGTCAGCAACTCAAAAGGCATCTTATCCACTGCTTTTCAAAAAGCTTGTAGAAATTAATTGGGCGTATGGGTATTCAGTCCTGTATTTGAATTAGACCCAGTTAAGAACTCTTGATACAGATGATTGGGTCTTTCTCAGTATTGAGTTAAACTAGAATTTGTAAATCTAAAAGTTTGGTTCCTACTCTAAATACAAGCAGCAAATTTTCTAGGCTTTGGAGACTGCTCAAGGGTATTTGAGAAAGTATGTGAGAGGGGCAACAAGGAGGAGAAACTTTGATTAGGCCAATTTTTTATAAACTCCCATCTTGGATAGTTGTGGTGTTCGGAATACGTACATACAAGATACAACTATGCTTATATAAAATGAAAAATGTTTTGAAAATTACTTGTACTGACATTAGAACTGATAGTAGGTTTGGAATCCTTTTTCTTGTTTTTTTTCAGTCAAATGACATTCTCCTTTCTGAAAGGATACCTGCGAGTATAATTGTCCTGTAGTATATTATTATAAAATAAAATACTTACTGTGTGCAAATGTAAATCTGGTTGTTTAAAAACTGAAATGGTAGTGCGAAAACTATAGAAATTACAAGAGGATGTGACTGTTCAGTCACTGCTTTAAAAATAAACTAGGAAAGTATCTGTACAGTCCTAATAATCTGAGTCTGAAATAAGAGAAGTTTTCCATGAGTTTATAAATGGAATATACTGTAATACTTTGTTGCACAAGAAAGGTTTACAAGCAAGATGGGATGCTTTGGTGTGTTTGGAATTGTAAGCTGTCATTCAGATATTTGGAAAGCTTTCTTTCTAGCCAGTTGGCAAATTCTTTGTTGGCATAGACTAACTGCCTTACATTGTCACAACAGCCACTTAAAAATGCTAGTTTAAAACCGGTTTATCTCAAACCTACTTAGCTTGGACTTTGCAAGTATTTACCATTGATGGGAAGTCTGCCTTGCTCTGATATTATACCTAATTTATCTGAAATTCTGCAACTGTTCTAAGAAGGACAGATCTGACTGTATTAGACAAACCTGTACGTGGAGCTGAAAGACCTTTAATCTGATTTATAAAAAGGAGAATTTTCTGAAAATTACATTTCACATCTGTTATGTGATAGGCAGGTGAAATACTTTTTAACCACTGCTCTGGTGTACAATGCTGTTTTACTCAGCTTTGTTTTAAGAGAAATTTTATTTGCTCAGAATGCACATAAAATAAAATATTCAGCAAGCAACAGTCTAATAAATTAGACACTGCCAGTGCGTGATAAATAATGAAACGGTGTAATTAAAGCTCACAAAGGGGAACTCTGTGGTCTATTTTGGAAACCCCTAGAATAAAGAATATTCTGAATTATTTGATTTCTGCAAAAATCAGTACTGGAATCTAAACTGTATGTTTAGAATTGGTTTACATATTATGTTTGCAGTGGAAATGCAAATAGTTCCATTAAGTGATACTCAGTTCTGCATTTGTATTACTTTTAGATGACCATTAAGGTTTTCGTGATGATCTGTGACAAGGGTTTGCATCTGGATTATTTGGCCCTTAAGCCAGAAGTTTCATTCCTAAATAACAGATATCTGTGTGATGCGGGTGGAGCACATAACTGCCCAGAAACTGCGAAACGCAAGATATGGTTTAGACATAACCTCACAGAAACATATAGCCTTAAATAAACTCGGCTAGGTGTTGCTGAACTGCAGTCTTCCGTGTTCCCAGAATATCCCATCTTCTCTTTGTTTTATAAGTGTATTTTACAAGTCTCCTTTTACAAGTGTGAGTGAAACTCTGCAACCTCAGAAGCCGCCAGTTCATTTGTACACAGGAATTCAGTCTAAGCAGCTGCTTACAGCCCAAATAAACCTCTATATTGCTTGTTTAGTGCTACGCAGGCATAGTTGGCAAGAAATCCAACCCAAGATGTTCTTATTTTCATGTAGAAACTTAAACTTTCACCTGGGGGGGAACTGCTTTATTGTTTTTATCCAACCTGCCCGAGTGAAAAATGCTATAGTTAGGCCTATGCTGATACGCAAAGTGACTTAGAAAGCCGCTGTCTTCTTTCCATAAAGCTCATCTGAAATATTAGGTATGGGAAGCTACAGCCTGTGAAATTTTCCATCCTTTTTCCCCACCCTACAGGCCGTGGGGAAATAAATAACGTATTTTATTTTTTGTCACCGCGGTTCGCCAAGAGGGCAGCGTCGGCCTGCCGCCGCGGAGCAGCCGGCAGCGCCCGGCGCTGCGCTCCGCTCCGCTGCGCTCTCCGCCCGGGCAGCGCCGAGGCCGAGCTCTGCGGCACCGGCCGCTGCGCGGGGCCGCGGCGGGAGCTCGCCGCCCTCCCTGCGGCCTGTGGCCGCGCCGGCGTTATGTAAACAGCAGTTACGCAAGGAATGCAGATTTCACCTTACATAACCGTTCGTTCCTATCAGAGACTTCTTTATTTGTGCCATTAGTGCGTATAAATTAAAAGGAGGGAAAATCAGCGTTTGCACTATTAGAGATACATCTCTCTCTGGTTCCAAAGTGACTTGACCTGTTCGCTGCTGTCATACTTTTCACTCGGGCAATTTTGTGAGACTCCCGTCTCTTCTCTGACCTGGCAGAAATTCCCTTCTATTCAAAAAAACCAGCACACATACCGGAGTCATATTTTTGCCCTTTTCTGGGGGTCTGAGGAAGACTTTACTGATTCATAGTTATTGCAGAGAGTAAACTTAATCCAATACAGACAAAGGGAAATCAAGTTCTGTGTATCTCAAGCTTTATCTTTCAGCTGCTGCCACAATCAGAGGACCTGATTCCAATGTCTGTGTGCAAACATAGATTTCCAAGTCACTTAAGTGCCATCAGGGCTAAAGAAAAGAGCCCCGTAACTCAGTCTCTAGCGGGTATTAGGAGAGAGATCCCAGAGACAGTGGGGCCTGTTTCTGTTCCCTTGTCCTCTCATGTGCAGGCAAGGTGTCATCAGGTGGTGTACACTTGGGATACTTTCACAGAGTAGTAGATGCTGTCAGGGCTTCTGTGCTTGATGCCTTACTCTATGACCTCTATACTTATTTTTGATCCTGCAACTCCTACATACCTTTCCTTTTTGATTTAGTGCCCCTGATAAGTTGGGGGGGGGGGGGGTTGGGGTTTGGGTTGGTTGGTTTTATGTTGGGTTTTTTCCCCTTTAGCCTTTTTTGTCCCCAGAAAGGCCTTGAATTCCATGGATACCTTGAAGGATTGGTGTACAGGGGTGCTCTGCTCATGGTTTTGCTCTGGTTCTCTACTTAAACGTTTTTGACCATACACCTTCATACCCCTTTCCTTTTTCAGTTGTTGCTAATGCCCAGCCAGCCCTATAAGGAAATTCCGGTATGAATGGAAACATTAGTAGATAGTTAGATGGTGTCAAAGACAGAGGAATCCTTTTCCTGTTGTGCTTCACCTGTATTGGTTTATAATCTTCATGAACTGGAGGTGGAATCTGGACTATCCTAACTGATTGTCATCAGTCAGTGAATGTCTTCCAAGAATGAGTCCAGTTCCAGTTTTAACGGTGTCTATTTTGGTGTCCACAACATCCTATGGTAGTGAGCTTGTTCTACAGCTTCATGGTGCACTATGAGCCAGGGGGATGTGAGCCAGCTTTGATCCAAAAATTGTACGACCAGATATAGCACAGCTCTTTGAGCTCTTAGCTTTTGCTGGTCAAGACTACAGCCTGTGTAAGCTCATGTCTGCCCCCGGTATACTGCAAAGACATCCTCTAACTGATGCTTAGACTGGTCACAGCAATGCACTATTAAGCCAAATGAATCTGCCACAGATTGCCACACTCAGGCATATTGTG
This sequence comes from Harpia harpyja, assembly GCF_026419915.1. Taxonomy (NCBI): domain Eukaryota; kingdom Metazoa; phylum Chordata; class Aves; order Accipitriformes; family Accipitridae; genus Harpia; species Harpia harpyja. Next base: position 21,542,349 of record NC_068955.1, on the reverse strand, counting down.
CTACCATGGAAAGACAAATGATCTATGGGGAGGGCCTCTGTATGTAATAAACTCTTTGCTACACCATGCAGCTGAAAAGAATTAATTTCCACAGGGAGTAGCTCTGATGTAGACAAATCTCTTTGAGACTCAGGCAGTCAATAGAGACTGGAGCAGATTGAAGAAAGTATGAAGTGAAAGGTGACCTGCTAGATTTGTCAGCTGTTTGAATGGCTTATACCTGTCATCTCCTGTGCAATCCAGTGGGCATAAGGAGAGAGTAGGGGAACAGCCAGTCTTCTCAGATCTGGACAAAAGTGGAAGAAAAAAAGAGCTGTTAAACTCATTGCTTGGCTTCCCTAATAATCAGTTTCTGAGTTTTGACAGCCTTTTGTTTACAAAGCAGAAACATCAGAAGAATCTAGAATTTAAATTAGTAGATAATTAAAAAAGAGACCATCACATTGATATTTCTTCAACTTTGGTTTTTTCAATTTGATTTAGTCTTTCTTCAAAACTCAGATTGTGTTGTTATTTCATGTAAATTAAATATAAATTTTAAACTGTTATGTGTATGCTACCCCAAAACGGTGGGGAAAGGCAAATTTGCTGTATGCAAACATTTAGTAATCTGGTACCGAAACTGGACATTTGGTAAAAGAGCAAGAGTAAACTTCACATACATTCTATCTCTTTGCTTTTCCAGATACACTTAGGCAGTTCATAATGTACTGAATCTGTTCATGCAAAATACAGCTGTTGTTGATTGCCAAAATACTCTGCAAGGATTACTCCAGTGATGAATTCTACAGGTGAAAATTGTGCACTAGGGAAGAATAAAAAAGTGTTAAAGGCATAACCATTACGGCCATGTCCAGGGTTGCCACTGGTTGCCAGGTGTTGCAAGGTTGCCAAGAAAAAAATGCATCCATTTCTTTTCTGACATGAGGAAGTATGCTAATTGTGGCTAAAGACTAGAGAAGAAAGGCCTGTAGATCTGCAACACCTCTGAAAGACATATAAAATGTTTTCACAGTCCCCAGTGAAATTAGTCAATTTTGCTGATTGATAATGTGGAATCAGTTTTCCACATTAGGCTAGTTTGGGTCCCTTATTCTGAAAAGAAGCTATCTGACTGCCAGTCAGCCCAGCCAGCTCTGGGATGATCACTTTGGAGGAATGGAATGCAAGTATAATCCCTCAGGACAATTTTTCAGCATTTTGCAGCATTGTGGGAAGGGAGGGGTGCTTACATGACTTAGGGATCCATAGCTGCCTTAGCAGTGCCTTGAGTTACTTGTAACAAGCTCGAGACAAAAAGGAGAGAGTTTTTCTTGTGCCAGTAGAACACAGACCGGTGCAAAGTGGTTCAAGAATTGGAAGAGCATATCAACAACTTAAAACCACTTTTGCCAACTGTGAAAATTCGGTAAAACACGGGAGAGAAACTGAAAGCCAATGCCTTTTTGCCTCTTGTGCTGGCTATCAGTTCCAAATTGGTCAAAGGCTGAAGACAATTTTTTTTTTTTAATAATATCTATGTTTCCTTGTGATCATTCACAATATAGGCCCTGCTAGAAAAAGTTACATAGTCCATAATGACTGTCAATGGAGCACATCTCTCTGAATGCCATCTACTTTTCAAAACTCTTGCAGGCTTGGGAAATGCTGTACTTAAAAAAGCCAACAGAGCCACCTAGTGTTTAAATTAAAAATGTACAGTTTGTGGAAGAGCAAGATCTAGGTGTGATCTCAGTGGTCAGAGAGGGAAAACAGGTCATAGTCTTTCATATTAATCCCTGACAGTTCTTGTTTCTTACGAACTGTACAGTTATTGATGCTAGAATTAACAGTGTTAAAATTGTACGTGGAGATTTCTATTACATCACTAGAGACGCCCAAGACTAGTCAAAAAGTTTTATCTGATACTTAGCCACAGCCACTTTCATGTTATCATTTTTAGTTATACATTTTCACTTCTTCTTGGCGTTTAAACCCTTCAGATACCTGTGCTGCTTTGTTGCCTGCTGCTTCAGGGTGTATACTTAATCAGTCATTTTTTGTACAGTGGCATTCCTTCTGTGAATTGTCTTTTTGGCAGTCTGGCATATCAAACTCGATGCAATGCTCTGGAGTTGGTCAGAAAGCTGGGAAGAGGCCACACTGCAGGTTACTTACTTTTTTCCTCAAAATGCTGCAACAAGCTTCAATGGCTGTTATCTCCCTTGCTGGTAATCAACATGCATACATGCATGCACACGACAAACATGCACAAAATTTACACTGATTTTTTCCTCATCATTTCTCATGGTGAACTCAGATATACTTGCTCAACATTTGTCATCCACAGTCATTTCCCTTATGACATTTTCACTTTGTCATTTTCTGCCTCCATAGATAACTTCTAGAGAAGAAGAAACATGGTTTTTATAGTTATTGTCTAAATAGTTGGGCTGGCTTTGTTCTCCTAATGTAACCTAAGAAGGTGAGTGCAGATCAACTAATTACTCAACAAATAGGCAAAACAGAATTTTGCTGCCTTATGGAGAAAAACCTGGGGTCAAAGCAGAGCTGGGACCATGACTGAGCCAACCTAACAGCTTCTGCTGCCATGGGAGTTGTAGGACGGGACAAAAGAAGTCACACGAGGAAGAGCCACTGATGTTTCTGAGACAAATCACCTCTTCCTGGATCCATGTCAGAAGTCGTTGTCCCATAATCATTCTCCTTTTTTTCTTTTTTTTTTCTGTCTAAGTCTGGTCTAATAGTATGGTTTTCTTAGGTAGCATGCAGTGATTCACTTAAATCCTAATTTCCATTTAGCAATCTAGCATATGTGTAATTCAAACGTAGGACAGGCTTTCGACATGGGAACTTATCTGACCTAACTAGGTGTTTGAAAGATAGTTGTCTAAATCTAAGCTGGTGTTCTAAGATTCTTTATAGTCTGTGAGAAGAAGCAAACACCATCAAAAAAATGGTTTCTTTTGATCTCCACATAGGTGCCTAAGAATGCTGGAGTCAATTATTCTCAAGAGTTGAATCCCACGTGGCCAACAGTAACTGCTGAAAATCAGTTGCTTACCTGGAATCTCAAGAGTGAGGCAGAATTATATTAGTTATTTTGGAAGCTACTTTTGGATGGCCATTTTAGACAGGAGGGACTATGTAATAAGAATGCTGTCCTTTAAAGGAATCACTTAACAGCTGTACTCCTTTTAGTAATTGCCCAGTGTGCTCAAGAAAGGAAACTGAGTGAGTCTTGTGCTTTATAAACCTATTTTGCTTATCATTGGTGGTTCTTCTGCCCACTATATATTTAAAGTTTTTCAAAACAGTTAGAGGTTCTTCAGTGATGATATTGCCAAAAGTTAAAATTAAGATTCTGATAATAGCACAGTGCATTATTGCAGTATTCTGTTTACTGAATCCCTTCAAAGAGACTATCATATTATCACTATGACCTCAAAAAAATGTTAGTCTTGTTTAATCATTAGAACAAAAAGCCAGAGTCCAGAAAGATCATAATACAACAATTAGGGACAGAGAAGAGCCAACAATGTGGTTCATAGAAAAGAGACAAGAAAAGACCTCTCTGAGTCTGCAGAGTGTTTCCATTTTCCCCAGATGATATACTGCAGAAACCCATGATATATCCAGTTTCTCCAGAATTTTAAGTTTACATTAAAGTAGATCACGTGCCAAGCCGTCCTTTTTACAAAAGCTTTTGTCTACACAAGAAAATTGACTGATACATCTTTCATGGCATAAGCTATTTCTGAGCCACTCTAAAAGCTGCAACTAGTTATTTAAGAGCAACTATTGTGGAATAGCTTATACTACAGTGGTTACACCCATCACTTTCCCTGGAGATAAAAAAATCCATTACAATATTCTAAATGTGAACTCATTGTAAACTTCTGCAGCATTTTCTTCAAGACTCTACAAATAGACAACTTGAAATAATATTCTGAATGACGTTAGTTGTCTTTGAACAGTTAACTCTAAAATCTAATGGCATGACTTGGAATGCTTATTAAAACTTTTTGATTGGAGGCAATAGGAATTAAGCATGAGAAGAAAGAGGAATTATTACAGGGAGGAAAACTCCAAGGGAAGGGAAGAAAAAGACAGAAAAGGGGACTGAAAGGGAATGAATAGCAGCAAAAGGAAAACTGTAAAGAAGAAAAATCAAAGTGCAGAAATAACAGCGAAAGTTAAGATGGGAGTGTTTCCTCAACTGAGAAACAATCATGGGAGTAAGCCTGAGTTAGCTACTACACTACAAAAGGATAATTTATCCCCTTGATCTTAATGCCAGTACCCCACTGATATCGGTGTGCATCTTGCTGTACATTAAGTGTATCATATAGTCCTAAATTTAGACAAGCAGTCATTAAACATGGAATTTGGCCTTCTCTTCAGAGTGACTTTGCACATCCCTCACATAGGTCCCAATGCCAAGACAGTATTTTCTCCATTGCATGCCATTGTTCTGCCAGTCTTTTCATTACTTGCTTCATTTACTCACAATATGTCAAAGCCCAATTCTGTGACATTTCAGTCTGAGTATCTTTTAAAAGAACTGTTTTTTCTATCTGTTTTGAACAGTACAAAGCAACTTGCTGTTTGTTTCCCTCCCTGTGGCAGACACTTCTGTCTTTCTAGCAGAGTTAAATACTGTCATAGATTGAAGGAAAAGTATGTTGTTTCTACACGTATGGCACAAGCTGTTGAGCAGGTGAAATGACAAGGACCCATGCTGTGCAACAAGAGCCAATAAGGACAGAATAGGGAAGCAGAGCCACCCCATCAGACCTGCCCTGAGATACTGTCTAAGATGGTGTGCCCCTAGTCTCTCCGCTTCCCACATAATTCATGGATGGATTTTGCCCATCCTTGCAGGATCAGGTGCTAAAGTGATTTTACAGAAGTGTTGCTTCTTTTATTTTCGTAATTCAGGAGCTGATAAAAGATTACCTTCATTAAAAAATTGAATTAATCTTAGTTGTGATAACTGGGAATGTTATCTATGCAATGGAAACTTCTACCTGTTTTTTAATGTTTAGGTGTGTTTTTAATGCCTGTGTATGAATGTGTATCCACATTTGCTAAGAAAGCCTTTCTGTCTGAGATTAGGAATAAAAGGGAGTCCTTTGTTTTAAATCTTATAGTTTGACCAAACAATTAGTCAAGGAGGTCAGATGAACCTTTTACTCCAAATGTTTCTTCAGGGGAGTGAAACTTTTCAATAAAAAACCCAAAGAAGCCAGGTGCTATAAACAGGTATATAAAGTGGAAAAGGCTCAAGCACATAAAAGTACTAGAGAAAGAAATGGAAGGATTTTATATAGGATGGAACTGAAAACATGGGATGGGAGGTCTGAGTTAGTTGCAGGAAGTGAGATCTGAGGAAGTGAGCTGGACAGAGGAGACTTGGGCTTTCAGAAAAGGTTTCTAGATAAGGCTAGACATATGGTATCTACTTGTAACAAATGATTTAGGATGTGTCAAGAAAATACACATTGTATTTCTTGTGTTATCCAAATGAAGAGCAGTAATGTTTTAAAAACACATGCAATGTGTGTTATAGTATATATACCTTCCACCTTAGGTACTTCCTAAGGTGTAAAATGTAATTCCAACTATAGTTTTGCAGAGAGTGCCTCGGGGTTCCCTTGCAATTCTGAAAACTGGAGACAGATCAATTGTTGGGTCTATTTCTGTGAAGGGGGAGCAAAGAACCAGGGTCCAGGACATGTATATACCATAGAGGCTGATGGAAGAGGTAATGCCGTAGCCTACTAAGAAAAGCTTAATGCTACCAGTGGAATGAAATCCAGCACAGCAGTTTGGGGAGCATATATTGCTCCCCATGGTGCAGTTTGAACAGATCTATGGACCAAGGGTGAGTAGATGAGTTCACAAATAATTTCTCTGTGTGAAGTTATCAGGGACATAAAGGCTCTTTAATATTGTGGAAAGAGGGAAAAATTAGAACCAAGGGCAGTAAGATGAAGCCAGCAAATTCAGTTGAGAAGTTAGGCATGCTTTTTAACAGTGTGCATGATTAATCAGTTTTGGGGAAGTTGTTGATTTTCTACTTCTTGATGTTCTCGCTTCAAAGCAGAGTACTTTTCTGGAAGCAATGCTTCAGTTGAACAGAGTTGTGGATCCCAATGTAGTAATAAATGGGTAAAATGTAATGGCCTTGACAAACAGCAGGCAAACTAAGAGATCTGTTGGTTCATCCTGGCCTTAAATTCTCTAAACCTGTGAAATTTCTTAGACGGCTTTGACTTCCTCATCCTAGACTTCATAGTGCTTCTTTCTGCATTCAGTTTAATGTTTTAAATCTGTGCCTGAAGGCCAGAGGTGCTTTTTTGGTTGTTGTTTAAACACTAACTTGAGGCTGAAAACATTTCTGTTTGTCCAAATCTGGAAAAATGTGGAATGATTATATTACCAAAGGGAGAGAGAAAAAAAAGAAGGAATACTGTGTACCCAACAAAACAGAGGCAAGAATGTAGGAATGTAAATGTGTTACAGGCTGTTATTAGGATTTTGGATGCAAAAATAAAACTTAGAAAAGACTGAAGAGTTCAAAAGGCATAATATGATCCAGTTTATTTAGACTAGAAATTGCCTTCCCTAGATTGCTAAGGTGACAGGAAAAAATTATGAAAATAAGGTAATCATATTTGTTTTAAGTCTGGCAGTTTCCACTGAAATGCCTGTCTCTCTATAACAGTTTTTTTGAAGGAAGTGCCTTGGGGAATTACTAGAAAAATGAGCTTTATTAAGTGTTCATGGCCATCTGAACTACCCACCCATCCAGTATAAATGTGTTCTGGCAAAACAAGTGTTTGTGTTGCCATGGCCTTTCCCATGATGTTATTTTCTCAAGCAAAAGCATTTTTCTAGCTGAGATCTTAACAAGGACACAGGCAGGGTGCCATAATTCAGTCCTTGAAGAGAAAAATAATGATTTGGAGGGAATGGTGAAGGAAAGAGATGGTCTCAAAGGGGGTAGAACAGAGGACTTAGATCTATCTGGTGACTCTTTTGCCCAACAGAAGCAGTGATGCCTTCCACTAATCACTCCAGTTCTGTGGGAGAGTAGTGCAGCCTCCACCAGCCCTGCAGAAACGCTGATAGGCCCAATGATGCTTCTGTAGCATCCTCAGTATAGGGAAAATCTCTCTTAAAAATAACAGCTCAGTTGTTATTTGCTGAGCAAATCACACGCCTCAGATACGGGCTTCCTCAAATCAGGTCATAGGGCCCTGTGCTGTGCACAGGTACAGGGACTCTACACAAAAATATGTCCCCAAGGTCTATGTGGATCCATGTGATATATCTGCAAGATTTGAACTGTTCTATATAGTGCTTTTTTTTCCCCTTCCTTTGCCCTGCAAAATCACTTAGGGAAGGTCCTGCCTAAGGGTTTCCCATTGGTTTCTATGCTCCAGTGAATATTTCTGCAAGTGAAAATGATTGTGAATTTTACATTGTTTTCTGATTTATACTCTGGTTTCAGATTAATATTGAAGTGTTTTATCATAAAAACTAGTGAGCTGGTCACATAAGCATTGAACAACATTATTATATAGTTAGTATACAATGACTAAAGCAAAACTAATGGGTGCTTACATAAAGTGCATAAGAACAAGGCAGGTATTGAGTCACCCTTTCTCTGCATATCTTCCCAAATTCCAGTAATCATCAGTTTGTGAGGTAGAGGTCATATCTGAATCCTTCTGGTTCCCATCCACCAAGAGGCTACAAATTCCTTTCTGAAGGAATAAAAGAAAAAAAGAACAGCTCAACCAAAGACATGGGACTTACCTCTCATAGGGTTTCAGTGAGATTTGGGCATTTTCCTTCCTTCAGCTCCTGTGAGACAGCTCTTCTTTCTCAAACTGCTTTCATATCCACATAGCTCTGCAAATCACAGCAGAACATTGATCTCACCAGAGAAGGTAAAGGAAATAAGGTCCACGAACGCTAAATGTAGGTCCAAATCCAGTTAAGTATCTATTTGTAGGAGAGAACACATTACAAAAAAAAACAAGTAACAAAAAATAAAAATACAATAGTCTCTTGGGTCATCTTAACCCCCCAAAATTAATTTTCTTCATAATGCCTCTTTCTCACATCATGAGATGGTGAGCAGTACTCCTTCTGTTTGAAGGAGTACAGTCCACATCTCACTGATACCTGAACGCAACACCATTTTAGCAAACAGATCAATTACAGAGCTATGGCAAAACAAAGCAACATGGAACATTTTATTTATCTTTAAATAAAATTAATTAGCTGGAAACTAAGAGACCAAATAGCATTTGATAGAAATAGCAGAATATGCTAGAGCTTTACTCCAAAAAATGTGTAATGTGTTCCCCTAACTGCTGACACCCATTCAGTCTCATGCTCCTGCATTGAGATTGCTTTTAGAAATCCCAGGAGCAGAGGTCTAGTCAGCCCTCTGGAAAACAATTCCTCAGCCTACCACCTCATGATAAGTTCTTCCTGTTCAACCCAACATTTACCTGCCATCTCATTGATGTTGTTGAAGTATCTTCAATAGCTCTTATTTGTTGTCTTTCATATTCATACCCACTGGAAAAAATCACAAGATATCTAATTTAAAGCTAAAAATCCGCAGAAAGGAGAACATGAGCTAAATCCAGCTTGCTTTATGCAACTAATTCCAATGAAATTAAAAGGCTATTTAGGGGAGGGAAGCAAATGTACCCCATTACATAACACCAGTCATATCTTTGATTATTTTTTTTAACATGACCTTTTGAAAATTAGATTAGAAAGAGAATTCCAAATTAAAATTGAATCAATTAACTCCCTTGCTCTTGCAATTCAGGAGGGACATGTCTGATGCATGAGGCAATACTGGAACTTCATATTGTGGGATGTATCTGACTCATGGTCCTAAGTGGATTTAGTTGTCACAGTGTGAAGTAGGGAGCTTGCAAGCTCCATTCAGCAAGAAAAGGGTCGAGCTGGATAATGATTCTGGAGCAGAGGCGAAGGGAACCAGCTGCAGAGGATGACAAGGCTGCCAGGAGAGCAGCAAGAATCACTCAGAACGTAACATCACATGGAGGCATTTCTAAGTTGATGCTGACAGGAATTCAGAGGTGTGGGAGAACCAAGAGGTTCTAGAGGCTGGAGACAGGACTATAAATTGAGTTACTGGTGCTTATCTGCTGTCACAAACAGTGACAGTAATTTATAGATGTACTGCAGTTGTCAGAATTCCCGCAGGTTGCTTGTAAAAACTCTTGAGAGATGGCCTATTCACATGCATTTCCTCTCTTGGAGTTTACAGTCCCTAGAGCTGAAAGCACTTAATGGAGGTAGTGTTCTCTACTTCAGCTACAGATGGCTGTATTAGTGAGAGCTGCTTCTGGTTTTATCTTTGAAAGGATCAGTCTTCAATTTGAGACTGCTGAAGGAGTGGATATGCATTTAATTCAGCCATTCCTACTACTGAAGCCATAAGCCCCATGGCTGAGTTGGGCCAGACCATGTGTAATGGCATTGGGAATGGCTACAGTCCCTTTTATTGTCTCTGTCTGCAGATTTGAGTAAGCCTCCTTCGAATGTGATTGTGGAAGATTAATTCCCATGACTTCAACATCTGAATACAAAAAAATTAAGATACATTTATATGTGATGGGAAAGTTAAGCTAAATTAACCTCATGAACAATGAAAGCTTATAAAATAGTCCACCTTCAACAAAATGCTAAAGAACACAATGTAATTACAAATTAGTTCCAAGTATGTACTTTTTTATTATGAAAATCAATAGTACATTTACTTAATATGGAATTATTAGGAATGACATGCTTTACTGAAGAAATAATGATGAATTCCTGAACATTAGAGATAAGTTTTGTGGTTCCTATGATAAAATATTTTTAGCTGGCTAACATATGACGGCATCTAGAATTGTCCCAGTTTCTTTAATGGAAAATAATTTCTTTCATGAAATACTTTAAAATTATTCTTACATAACTTGTGGGGAACTTATTGGGCTTTTATTGAGTTGGAATGTTAATCAAGCACACATATTGCTTAATATTAAAACAAATAGAAATCAGCAGGTATTTTATAACTTTGCAGTATGTTATGTACGTCCCAATATGCATGTGGGATCAATCAGACCCCCAGTTCTCTTCATATTTCCAAATAAGCTATGTGATGCTAAATTTTTATTAAAGATAGATCCAGAACTTCATTTATTATGTAAATGAATAGTAAAATAACTCTTCTGTTTACAACTTGAGGATGGGCAGTGGGAGATGTGGGTTCTAATTCCCAAGCTGCCTTATCAGTCATGCAAAAGCTGTTAAGAACCAACCATTTCTTTGATGCCTTGATGGTTTGTCTGTCAATTAATTAACAGTTCCTTAAGGTCTACTATCATGGCCCTACATGGAGATATAAGTGAGCATAAAGTGTTCCTTTTATTTCTCTTAATCCTACAGGTAAGAGAGGTAAAGCAGGCTCTGTAGAACTACAAAGGAGGCTTTGGTTCACTTTCCCCAATCATTTGCTAAGATCATTGCACTAGAGAGACTTCAGTTTCACCTGATGCAAGACTGGAGCAGTTTTCTTAGTCTGGGGACACAGACAACTCCATGTTACTGCTTTGTTCAGGGCAGATTACAAAGTGATGATACAGTCCTAATTGTGGGGGCTTTTTTCCACCATTAAATAAACGAAGGCTTAACAAGATGTAAAAACTAGATTTAGTCAAATTATAAAACCTTAGTTATAGATTAATACCTTTAGATTATGTGGTTAAAATGTTGCAAACCTTCTTTATAAAACAATTTTGACCTAGTTCATGTTTACATTCAGGGACTGATGTAACCTGAATTGCAATAGTCCAGTTGTATATCTCTTATGTTTTAGACAAGAGTGGTCGGGTAATTTATTTCACTTTGAATTAGCAATTGAACAGTGTAAGTAAGTTCAACATTTGTCCACTGCTTTTTAAATGCCAATGCCAATGTAAGTTGTAAATAGTATACAATAGAATAACTGTCACCATTGGTCTATCACAGAGAGGTATTATTCATATCCCAAGTCTTTGCAGGAATTAAGTCCTCTGTTGAGATTCGTAAACAACATGCTGTTAATTTCTTGTATAGAAATGAAGACAGCTGATAACACCCAACACAGTGACACAGTGGGATTCAGCACAGTGGGACTCAGCTTGGAAGTGGAGGCCTTCCCAGTGCCTATGACTTGCTTCTTCCAAAGATTGTCACCTCTACTGCAGGGACAGTTGAACTGCATGCAAAAATGCTCCCAAGTCACCACATTCTATAACATAAGCAAAATCAGTCCTGATTTTATAGTGGAACAGTTTAGAAATGGCTGGATGGATTATTCCATTTCCCTGTTGTGGGAAGCAAAGAGCAATCATAAAGACAGGCAGCTGAAGGCCACCGTCAGTTAAATCTGCCTATGTTTGTGAGTCAACACCTTCACATATTAGAGGGGGCAAATACCAAACTTTAAAGGAAAATACTAACATTTATCATGGCAACTGGCAATCAGTTGTCTGCAGCAAATCAATATAGGTAACCGAAAATTTGGTTGTGTGTTGAACATTGCCTCCACAATTTTAAAGGGCCAGAGAACTGGCAAACCTATCTGTACAGGGTCTGGCTGGGATGGGGTTAATTTTCCCTATAGCAGCCCTCATAGTGCTGTGCTTGTATTTGTAGCTAGAGAGGTGTTGATAACACACCAGTGTTTTGGCTACTGCTGAGCAGTGCTCCCACAGCATCAGGCTGTCTCTTCAACATCCCCTCTCAACTCCAAAGGCCAGTAGGCTGGGTGTGGACAAGATCTTGGGAGGGGCCATAGCCAGAACAGCTGACCCAAAGTGACCAAAGGGGTATTCCATACCATATGACATCTGCTCAGCAATAAAAGCTAAGAGAAAGGAGGAGGTGTGGGGGGCATTCATTAGTACCTTGTTTGTCTTCCAGAGCAACCGCTATGCATACTGAAGCCCTACTTCCGAGGAAGTAAATGGCCATCGCCTGCTGATGGCGAGTAGAGAATTAATCTTTTGTTTTTTCTTTGCTTCTGCACACAGCCTTTGCTTTTGCTTTTGCTTTATTAAACTGCCTTTATCTTGACCCACAAGTTCTTTACCATCTTATTTTCTCCCCTCCCCCTGGTCCTGCTGAGGAGGGGAGTGATAGGGTGGCTTGCTGGGCACGTGGCGGCCAGCCAAGGTCAACCACCACACTATGGGACAGATGTTATGGAAATGTTGTGATGAACTTCATATAAGTAAGTTGGATGCATTTTTATCCCTGTAAAGACTGTGACATGGCCAAGAAATGGAAGTGTATTCTTGTCCAAATTCTGTGTTTGTCCTCTGTGTCTGAAGAACTGAAGGATGTTTGCCAAACTATTCAATTGTTGGCCAGAAGTTGGAAGAGCTACCAGAATATGCTCCCCTAATACTTATGAATTATATGATTTCAAGTATTATGTTGCCAGCTTTTGAAATAGTGCTAAGGTATCTAAATGACTAGTATGTTCAGGAAATTAACTACATTGTGAATCTAATCAGTTACTGTGAAGGACGTCAACTACCTTAGAACACTGTGGTTCCGCATTGACATTACTCAGAAGATGTTTGTGGCAAGTGATCTCTGATTTCAAACTCTTAGAAAGAATTTGAGAATATGGATCACAGGTCTCCAGCACAGTGGCGGATAGTCATCTGCACTGATAATGTGTTTGGGATGAAATCTTGGCTCCACTGTTGTCAATGCAAGTTTGCAATTGCTGCTTAGTAGTAAGACCATACAGCTGAATGAGGGGGGTGGTTCTCTGGGGTTTTTTTACTTAATTTTGCGCTAAACCAAATTAGCCATCAAGGTGTTACCAGTTCTGGGAAACAATGAAATCTCTTGTTCTGCTCTCTGGGATTTCCTGTTATTGCATGAATGAAAACCAGAGAAAACAAGCTCTGTATCTCGGAATCTTCAGAAAGGGAACCGAGGCCAGTGAAAGTGTCTGCTCCTTTCAGGAGATTTGGTGTGGTTATGAGTCTTGGAGACCAGTTTGAGTTCACATACTATCTAAGAGACAGCAATTATAAAATTAAGCCACTCGAGGTCATGTCAGTGTTGCTAGGCACTAGACAGCCACACTTCTTGGTGCTGAGCCATTGTGCAGAGCCTGCCTTGAGAGATATCCCAAGGATACCCGCTGAGTATGAAAGGAGCACTCAGCCAAGAAAAGCAGGAAAAAGTGTTCATCTGAAGTGGGGGAAGGGATGCTGTTTCTTTTCTGGTTTTAATCCGTAGAAGTCCAAGAAAGGGAACCAAAAAATTAAAGAGTGGGAGGACTGAACTGGAGGGGAGGGGAGTAAAAGTATCTTTTTACATCAAGAATGGCCAGAGCAGACCACTGTTTAAACCTTGGAACTTCATTATTCTTGGTCCAGCTGGCAGTCTGTTAGAGGAGTCCTCCTGACTCCTGGGTATCCAGACAAGTTTGGAGAAATGCAGGTTTTCCCATTTTCACTCTTGCAAGAGCAACAATTTCCTTGCCAGAAGCACTGACTAGGGGAAAGCTACATATCTGCAACTAGAGTAAGGACACAGAGAGTTGGGTTGCTGCTTCAGGAGCCCAGAGGGGGCTTCTAGTACCCCACCAAGAAGAGTCTGTCAATGTTGGCGTTGAAGACAGTTAACTGACTGCATTGTGTCTGTGTTCACAAAGACTTCCTCAAAGTACCATTAGTCAAAGCCTCTGCTGTAATATACAAGTTAGATTTCCAAAGGTTAACTGCTCTCTGCCAGAAGAAATAGGTTTCTGTTTCATCATTTCCTGCAGAGCTTTCAGAAGCAGGACATAAGCATGTCACCAGAGCCACAGAAAGGGGGTGGTTTGTCTTGCCTGGCAGCCCCTGAAAACCCACGTCCTCCTTGATACTTTTTTGCCTAACTGTTTGAAAACATGTCACTGAAAGGTGCTTGCAGGCAGTAGACATTTCTCTTTACTGCTTCAGGAAAAAATGTCCATCCTGGCAAAATGTGATGAGATAAACTGAGATGGTCCCTGAAGAAAAGAGTATCAACCATGGGCTTTTTCCAGTGGCCAGTGACAAGGGGAGCAGAGATTACAGCTCTCAAGGTAAAGTGAAGGTTTTCTTCCCTGCCATAGCTGATCAAGGCTAAAGTGTGCCTTGATATTGCAGTGAGACCAGGAAATCCTTCTCGCTATTATCTGTATTCTTTTCAGTGCCTTCTAGTAACCAAAGAGACTGGCAAGGGATCCATCAAGTGGTACATGAAGAACAAAAGAGAAACATGGAGCAGGAAAAGGCACTTTTCTGGAGAAAAACTGAAGATTGTGGGAGGTAAACTGAGCTCCATTTTGTAATTGTGTTGAATTCAGCAAGGTAAACCATAAGCCTATAACTTTTAAAAATAATATTCTCTGTTGTAATATATAACAGTCTTTATGAATTGTTATTTCTCTCTTACCACTTTGCCTTTCAAGGCATTTTGAATGTTAGTCCTCTGTCCAAGTGAGGGCATACCTGCATGCACCAACTAACCTCTTTAACCATGTATAGATGCAAATTTTTAAAGAATTGTATATAGAGGGAAAATAACCAAAATAACAGAAACAGATAATCCTGGAACCTTAACACAGTGGTTTTGGTTTCCTTGAAAATTATTGGCAGATTTGCTGAAGAAAAACATGAGTTCACAAAGACTACAGATTCCTACAGGAGGTAATAGGAAAAAGATTCTAACTTGATGCATTTCCCATTTTCTTAAACTTCCAACCAGCTTTTTCCAAAGCTAAACAGTAACACCTAAACACTGGCATACACATGCAGATTTCATTTAGAATTTTCAAAGGTCAGTTCTGAGCAACTATGTGCTTTGGAAATCCATTTAGGAGCACAGATACTGTTCTTAGACGGTAAACAAATGAAGATGGACATTTATGCCTCTCGTTGAACATTCCACAAACTTATAGAGAAGTCCACATATAAATAAGTTTAATATTAGGTATCATGATATTCTATACATTTCATAACTTCTTAGATACATTTAGTTAATTCTTGTTATCAATAAAAGGTATCTCTAACCAGATATATCATCTCCTAACTACTTCTTAGATCTTCTGGATTAAGCACTGTTATACATAGTATGCTATTATTTGCATTTATTTTTCTGGATAACTTTTATTGCACAAGGAACCTGTATTGCTGTTCTGTAGAAGTGTATACAACACACTGTGTTCCCCTACAGACTAATGAATTCCTGGGTCTCTTCCCTGAGAACTGACTTCTACCGCAGGTTCTCTAATCTGTTATGTCTGGCCTGTCTCATTCTCCTTGCCTATCTGCCCCCAGTGTCCACTCTTCAGGTTTTTGACCCCTCCTAGCTCTTTTTTTTTTGGAGTGTCCATGTTTTCATTTAGAGACTGAACCCTGGCTGTTTTTAATCCAGATAGTCCCAGTTCCCAACCACACCCCCGCTGTCACCACAGACATAGGCAAACACTCTGCATGGCAATGTAGCACTGTGGGCATGAATGTCATAGAACTGCTTGGCTCCTTGGAAGAGATGACATCATCCATGAAGGTGTACCCTCTTCGTGTCCACTTGGGTCCCAGATTCCCCAGAGTATCCTTGTTTCCTGTTCTTGCCCTAATGTGATTAGTGGTAAGTATTTCCTTGCCCAGTGAGTCCTACTACTTCACAAAATGAGTGTCAGGTACATAGTAGTACAGGAAGAAAACCCCAATCTGTCACCAAGCCCAGGAAGAGTAAGTTTTTGCTAAAAGAGGTAACTTATCTTAACAAGTCAGGGACAGAGATGTCCCCACAAGCTTACAGACTGAGCCATCATACAGGTTCAGCTTTCTAATTCTGTAATTATTTAAATATTTAGAGAAGAGCAGCTGTATTGCAGATTAATATTTCCAATTCTAGGTTATCTGTGTAGCCACATTCTTCACAGGTGGCAGTGAGGCAAGAAAGTACTTGTAATTTAGCATTTGGAAAGTTGGCATACACTTCTATGTCAGCTTCCCTTTTTAGCTAAATGCTGTTTCAAAAATCTTCCATGTTAGACATGGGTGAAAATAACTTAGAGATTGGAGGAGCTTTTCAGACAGGAGTCAACAGAAATGAAAACCCTACTCTATCTCTGCACAGCACAAGCAATATTTAAATATCCCAGGCATTTTCACAACAGTTTGCGTTGGAGGAAATCTGAACTGAACACAGACCATAATCTTTCTAATGGCATTTTAAATTCGTTGAGCACATTGGCAGTTAGCCAGCTGTCTGACAATATTACAGGAAAGGGGTTAGGTCAGAATGACCTAGACACATGCAGGAAAACCATTACCTTCTCAAGGCATTCTGCTTGGGATAATGATTTTGAAACCTGCAGCGAGGAATGGATCATGTTATAGCAGTGAACTTAGGATGGAACACCTGGGCTAATGAGTGCTACAGATGTGAGGAAGTGTTGATACTCCCCTCATTGCTGCTACAGAGAAAGAGCCCTAAGAGGCTGAATGCTGTTTAAGTGGAAAAGCTTGACAGTGTGTGTCTGAGAACATAGTTGCCTTCTGGCTCAGGATAACACTGTCAGGCAGTACCACCTCAGGGTACCAGTGTGGGCTTTTGGGCTCAGTGGGAAATGCTGTGGTTCCAAAGGGCAGTATCATTTCCAGACTGGGAAAGAGCAGCTGTGATGGATATAACTGAGCACAGTTACTACTAGACTGCACTGAACAGAACAGAAGGCTCTAAGTCTATACTATGGCCTGAAAACTGCAGTTTGGTAAAGTTCTATCCCAGCTATTTGGGGGACAAAAGCACTCTGATCAGCCATCTGATCCATTTACTTTTCTCTCTCATGTCTGTGACACTAAATGTTTGAGACGAGTCCCAAGAAGTCCAGAATGAAACACTGAATGTGTCATGATAAGCAAAAATATTTTTCTCCTCCTCTTGATTCTGAAGCTGTGAGCTAAATTGTGTTTGCTTTCCTTTGCCATCCACTTCTAACACATAAACAAAGCAACCACTCTTCTGTTGCAATGTGTCTGAGGTAGCTGTAATCACCACGCTGACTGACAGTAATTGGTATTTGCTTTGGTCAGCTTTAAAGTCATGCTAATTAAAATTGAGCTTCCCACTTACATATTGAAAGAAACACAGTATCTGGAGGCAAGATCATGTTGTCAAGCATCCGGGGAAAAGTTTAATAAATCCTCAGGCACCAATGTCTGCCTCCCTCAGAGCTGTCAACAGTAGCCTCTATGCTCCAAAAGAACACTGTGTCATATTCTCTAGGCTCTTGTCCTCTCAATGTGCATCAAAAATTCTACTAGTAGGACAAGGAAAGCTTACTATGCTAGGTAGCAAACCAGCACATATTGTCAATTGGGCATTCATGTGATAACCAAAGATATTTACTATTTTTTCTGAAGTTTTCTTTCTCCAGTACTTCACTGGTGCACTTTCTTGAACATGCATAGCATCCCAGAGACCTGTAGAATGGGGAATAGAAAATACCAAAACAGGAGGCAGAACTAGGGAATACAGCGTGCAATTCCTCAGGTGTGGGCTTTAGTCAGGACACTGGAATCAGTACAGAATGCCTAATAAACTCTTTAATTATGGCACAGTTTAACATTGTCTTAAAGTACCTCCAGCAGCCTGTTGCCGCCCATGTTAAGTTGGTTAATTATGGAGTCAGCAGAAAGTGCTCACCCTTCTGAAGCATTAGCACACTGCCTGCTGTGCTGGTTCAGCTGGGTGTTGTCCATTCAGTCACTCACTAGCTACTGACATTTGATAACATGAAATTGGAGTCAGAGGCTTCAGAACAGTAGAATGTCTTTGTCTTGTAACCTCTGTCTGCTCAAAAAAAAACCTCTGCAAAGACTTCAAAGTGATTTGAAATCTAGCAAAATAATTTTCAGAGGATGCCTTGCAGTGTCATAAGATATTACATGTTTTCACTTACAAAAACTTGAAATAGGTGCCAGGAAAACTAAAAAAAAAGAACTTCAAAATCAGATTAAATAGATACCAGTGAATATTCCAGGACTTTTCCATGCTTCATTTTCTAACTTGTTAATAATACAAATGCTTCTGCAAGAAGGAGGTCAATACCAAGAAGAAAGTTATAGTGTTTGTGTCTTGTTCATCTCTAATTAATATGTTTTTTATAAATCACTGATAAAACTAAAGATGTTCTTGCTTCAACATCCTCCTTAAGATGTTGACAAACTCATGTTAAGTATGTACAAAGATTTTATAACTGAAGATACTTATGCATCAATTTATGTATGTTATCATTTGACAGCATTTTCATAAGATGCTATTTTTAGGGCTACTATTGTCTGCTTTAATTATTTTATTTTTTGTTATTCTGGCAAACATGGAACTTGTCTGAAAATATTCAGGTTCTGATGTGAGAACCACAAAAATTGTAGGTTCCAAATGACTGCAAGAACTACAAGATGTCTTGATTAACCCAGATTTACCAGCATGAATGTTAGCTTTTTCATTGTTCTGTAATATAGGCCTGTAAAAAGAAAATATACTTATTATGTTGCTGTAAGACGTTTTGACAGTTTGGTAGACATTGCATTCCTACTTTCTTTTCTGTCTTGTATGGCATTGCTCTCTTCCATACCATTTAGTAGTTGCATAATTGTTCCCTTTCAAGCATACAAACAATGAGGTCAACTTGAGTCATGTCAAATAACTAGAGCAAATACCACATATGAAACCATTTAAGATAACAAGTCATGTGATCTCATATATTACCTCTCGCCTGGATTTTCTGGATCGTACTAGAAGTGTGTTAGAATACACAAAAGCAACAGGGCTTACCAGCTGACTGTTTTGCCTATGATAAGCAACTGTTGAGCAGTTTATTGCAAAGTATTTAATACAGACAAGCTAGAATTGAAAGTTACCTTCCTCTAAATCATTATGCTTCTTCTTTAAACTGACATTTTCAAGGCAAAACCTGTGTTTTCCTGCAGAAAAAATATGACAGAGATGAAGATTTAATTTTATTTTAGTGGTTTTAATAACATTCAGCTATGTTACATTTTAAAGCTGCCTAATTATCAGATGTAACATCTGGGATACAGTATCTATCAGACTGTGTTCTATCCAAACTGGGCACAGATACAAGAAAGTGTTATTTGTATTTATTAACTGGAACATACAGAGAAAGGTCAACACTTTCCCTATTCATCCTTCATCAGCAGAAAGGCTGGTGAGAAAGCAGGGTAAAAGTAAAACTCCTTAATCAACAAAGACTTGTGACTTCAAAAAATATGCAAGACACATGAAAGCAAAGATGAGCTTCTTATCCGTGCATTTTTTTCTTTTATTGAATATCATTCAGTTCAATTATACTCATAGAGCACATCACGGACCTCTGCTGTTCTCAACTGAAGTCAAAAGAAGTGGTTTCTCTCTTACTACAGTGGTTGACAAGAAGAAAAGCATTAAAATGCTGTTTCTAAACAAGCAGCAATTAAGAGAAAGCAGAACATGGTTAAAATAGTTCCCATTAATATGTTTTATTCTATCTGCAGCACCCTTGAAGTAGTTAAACTGGTCAGTTGCTTCTATAACCCTCCCAACTATTTGTGATAGTAGTTTCAATTACTGGCCCTTCAATGCAAGTTGTTCTGTCTCATGTCTAGAGATCTTGTGAGTCTTTCTCTTTTGTTATCTACACTGCAAGGCCTCACGGAGAAGAGGCCTAACCTTATGGTCCTAGAGAGTTTCAAGCTGCTGCTGGAGGGTGTGTGGATGCATAGGTTGAACGATCCTGTTGGTATCTCTTAGTGTGTAGATATGTGTTTCTATACCTCTATGCTCTCACTAGCCAGTTTTCCAGTCATCTGCTACAGCACTGGTACCGTTCACATTCCCAATATAGCACAATAGAGTGGCTTTTCTTGCATGGAGGCTACTGTCAACACAGAAGCTTTATTCATAATAACATAAAAAATGTATGACTGGGTTAGAGCAGTAGTCTGTCTAGGCCAATGTGCTGCCCCCACTGTCTCCTGCAGTGAAAGGAGATATTGTTTGGGGACATCATGTGAACCTGGCCACTTCCTGTAGTCTATTCTTCTCATACTCTCCCAGCATCATTGGATTAAAGATTTTAAAGAGCACACCTTTGCCTATTCCCTCTAATATCTGTTTTGATACTGTTATCTGAGATATCTTCTCTCTTTTTTTTTTTTTTTTTTTTGACTTGCTGATGCTATCTACCTCCACAGCCTCTCAGGACAAGAAATTCCAGGAATTCACTAACTGTTGTGTAAAAAAGTATTTTCTTTTATCAGTTTTAAACCACTTCCCTGCTAGTTTCAGTGAGTGCCTCCTCCCACCACCCCAGTTGTAATATTGCAGGATTTGATGAATGACACTTCTGCGTTCACCTTATCCACCACCTTAATGATTTTGTAAACCTTAACCACTCCTCAGCCTTCACTTCTCCAAATGGAAGAGTTCCAGCCTTTTTAGTCTCTCCTCAGAAAGCAGCCACTCCATCCCCTTGACCCTCTTCATTGCTCTTCTCTGCCCTCTGTAGGTCCACTGTCTTTGTGCTATAGAGATCAGAACTGTGTACTGAACTCGAGGTGGAGGTGCACTGAGGTTTTATATAGTGCCAGACTGACCCCTCTGTCACGTTCTCAGTAACCTTCCTGATGATGTCCAACATACTGACTTCTGGCTGCTGCTGGACACTGAGCCAGAAGATCACTTTTTCTGCCTCAGCATCTCAGATTTGGCCTACAGCACCTATTCTCTTTCTAAAAGGACTGGGCTTTTCCAGTCCCTTTTTCCATCACACATCTTTTTTTTTCCCTCCAATCACATTTACTTTGAATACATGGGAGCTGCCAGAGTTAAAATCTGGACTAATTCAGTGACTGGTGGCTTCAGACTGCTGTGTTTTTAAACAGAGAGCAGAATGGAATCCTAACTGGAAACCAAAACTGGATCTGGAACAGAGTTTGAAATATCATTTTGAAGGCCTATTCAAACATACATAAATATAAAAGTTACTACTTCAAAATAGCAATTTGCCTGCATCCCCTAGCAGATATTTGTGCAGTACAAGGATTGTTTAGACTAGTTTTTGCACAAGCCTTTGATTCAAGACTGTAACAAGGGTACCCTGGGTGCTCTGTGCTGCTCTTTAGATTCTCACTGGGCTTGTTCATGCAGGGGCCTGTCTCCAGTGATCTCCAGTAAACAGCCTTTAATGAAAGAAGACTAGCAATAGCTTTGATTCCTGTTCTTCTATATCTGTCATAATTGTGTGGTTATCACTAATGAGGTGCCCTGTAGGTGACAGTAGGCCTAAGTTTCTCAAGCCTTTTCCCATCAGTCCTATGGTATGCCTTACAGGGTAGGTGTGTTTACATGTATGTGTTTCTGTGCTTCCATGATCTATATTTTGTGTGTGCATTCATCCATTGGGTAGTGGTGGTTCAGCCTATTCATTAGTCCTGTCTCCCACTCCTGTGCCTGAACTGTCAGTAGTTAACTGCAGTGCGTCACCTTATTTGCAGCTTTACTTGGGGCCTTACAGATTTAGGCAGAGGGAAGCTGCTTTTCTGGCTTGGGAACAACTGATGCCTGTCCTGAGGCAAGGAAGCAAAGATGTAGGCTGAAGTAACATCCTGGCTGAAGGTCCATGCTCCAGCTGTGCCCCGTTCATACAACATTTCCATTCTCATATTTGTTATCGTTCATAATAGAGTATGTAATATGTAAGCTGGGTGGGCTAAATGAACCAACTAGTGAATCACTATATCCAGTATAGAGCAAATTTAACCAGCATTGATTCCAAATCAGAGGTAAATAGAAGATGTACCATTTCAACTACTTCTTTTAAACCCATTATGAATAAAAGGCTGAATGTTGTTTGTAGGCATCATATAGCATGTAATTTTTTGAAGAAACTCTACAGTCATAGAGATGCAAAGAAATATTTTGATGGAAGGCTCATTTTTCAATGCCTGTTTGAGTTACTCAGCAGGATTAAAAATAACATTTAAAAAATCCTTCACATAGGGCAAGAGATCCTTACAATCTTTTACAAGTCATCTCTGCTGTCTTTAGCTTCCTCAGGTAGAATTTGAAGAAGCCTTTCATACCAGATATACTACTTCCTTCTTGTGTAAGTGTTGTTGGATTGTGTTATAATAAAAACATTTTGCAGCAGGTTATTTAATAAAATAAGAATATTTGTATTATAGTAAGTATATATAACTTACATAATTATATCAGAGTAAATATGACTGTGATTTCAATTCAGTATAAAAATGTCATTGCAGAAAATATTCCCTTCTGTTTGTAACAGCTAGAGGAACAACTTCAGTTCTGTGATTGTAAAAGCTGACAGCTCACACCTAACTACTAGTGAGGTGGTGCATTGTTTATGCCTTAGATAGATGGGAGAAACAGGTCAGTCTGATTCATCATACTGTTCTGATTCCTGCCTTTTAAAAAGCTCTCTGTCTAGAAATGTAGACCATGTGTACATCTCTCCAATCACAAGTTCTCCTGAAAAGGCCATATTGGTCCTTCTTACTTCAGCCTTCTTTACTCATCAGTAAATAGGTAATTCCTGTAACTCACAGGAGCCAGTGTTCTCCTTTGATCCCTTCATGTCACACCTTGAAAACATAATTTTCTCAAAAAATGCTGCTAGGTTCACTGTTCTCTTGGTAGCCCACAGTGGCAAAAGTGCTATTAGGATAGAAGTATCCAGGCATCTGTTGGGCAAAGTGTAACCCCTGAGCTTGCTCAGAACAACAGAAAGAACAGAATAGTTTCCTCTCTCCATCTCCTCAGAATATGTAACAGTATTGTGCTGTTCCTGCTTTTTCTGAGTAAAGCCCAGGAGGAATGAAAAATTTGAGTCTCTGCCTTACTCAGCATATTGAGTAACCAGCCCAGGCCAGATATAAAATTCTTTTAGATGCAGGCCTCCCTGCTGGCAGCAGCACTGTGCCACTTTGACATCCAGCAATAATTTTAAATGAGAGTGATTTATTTTTCTGTAGCAGACAGCAGATGGCAGCAAAGTTGTACAGATGTGCCAGACTAGTAGAAGAAGAATATCTTAGTACACACACTCTCTAACAACATTCCATGGAAAAAACGTATCATTTGTTTCTGTCTGTCTTGCAGTGTGGTTAAGGCAATAAATCAGGTTTAATGGCCCTCGTGCGTTTGTAACGTGAGGGGTTTTTTCCCCCAGTTACCAGGAGTTAATGAAATCATATTGGGACGAGATGATGTGAATTATCACTCAGTAAATCATCTTTGCAGGAATCACTTCTTTGTGCAAATCTTTTTATATCCTTCATTAAACAGATACTGATTGCCTTGTGCAAATATTATCACAAAGAGCTACACTGTCTGTGTGTGCACTCTGACTGATACAGGAGCTTTGACTGCCAATCTCTGCTGTGAGCTGTGTATGTCACTCACTCTCTCATTTGAGTTAGTCGTCTGGATACATCCTTTTCCAAGGCTTCAAAATAGGTGATGAGATTTTTTTTTTAAGTAGAGAGAGGAGAGAGAGGGGGGAGGAAATGCTACTATATAAAGTTATAGTGTTTCAATCATTCCAAAATCCTACTGCATTAAATAAAAAATGGAAGTCTGGGTTTTGGACAAGAACACTGGAAGTTTCTGGGATTTGATCCCTACTCATGAACACATTTAGCGCTGCACTTGACACATGTATGTTTGTTGAAGCTGTCATTGCCAGCAGCACCACATCCATTTAAGAGGAGCAGCAATGATCATACATTGCTGAACTCATTTCTGATTGAACTGAGAGTCTGGATTTGAGTTACCTCTTTTTGATAGAGTTCTTGTCCCTTACTTCTAACTTTTAGTAGTTTATTCAGACTTCAAAACCAGAACTTGTGAATAAGTGAAGTATAAAGCAAAACTTACAATACAATCTTCCAGTATAAAAATAGACATGTTTTTGAAAAAAAGCTGGGGCTTAGATTTTTTTCCTGCTGAAGTCAGTAGAAGTTTTGTTTCAATTAGATGGGATCCGTCTCAGGCCTGGGATTTGGTGTTGAGATTCCTATCTGGCTCACCAATTCATCACCACCAGAATGTCTGATGTCTGTAGGCAGTAAGAAGACTAATGATATATGCCAGTTGCATATTTTTCATGTTGTTTATCAATAAAGGGCCAGACTATGAATTTGTTCCTTATGCAGAATGAGATGCAGAGCTGCACAGCCCCAGGAAAAAAATGACTTAGAAAAAGTGACTTAGAAATCCATCACTTTTTCCTTGTCTCTAAAGAGAACAAATTTACTTTACAAGGTGCAGCTGTCTTCTTCCAGTGTGAAGACTCAGATCTGCTCCTGAGTCCTTATATACAGGCAGAGAAGTGTAGTGGCCTCTGCCTTTACAGCTTTCTAGCAGAGAGCCACAACAGAGTCAGGTCATGTAAGGGAAAATGAGGAACCCCCACACCCTTTTGTCCTCTCCTGTAACAGCAGCAGGATGAATTACATGGTGGCCTTTTAGTCTTATGAGTGTTTCAGTTTCATGATAACTCCTGTGACAGTAACCACCTGTTAAAAGGACAATAATCATGTTTGTTTGATGAACTGCTTAGTTTGCTCCTGAACTAACAGATAAGATCCGTTATATTTGTTCTCCTGTTTCTGCCAATACTACTGGACATCAGAGATTAAGACCTGGACATTTGTTTGTTTCTTTTTACACCATGTTAGCAAAGTATGAAGAAAATATAAACCATTTTATAATTGCTGGAAAAGTTGTGTGTAATTTGCAAACTGACAGATCTGGGAAGTGATAGTTGACAAAGTATTGGAAGAATATTTATTTTGCAAACCTATTCTGAGAGTCAGAATTTATTACAAAATATTTACCTTCAGCTGGGTTGGACTGATCTTTCCTGACTTTGGAAAAACCCAAGCTTTTGTAAGTGGATGAGAGACTCAAGGAAGTCTAGTTAAATGCTTGGTAGAAGTTATCACAGAATCAAACGAAGTCAAAAGATTTCATTTGGCCTCCTCATTGCTGTTGCTGGGAATTTTGCAAGCAAAACACTCCAGTCTTATCAAATCATTAAAGTTGATTCTAGTCTTAATGAAACCATTTGTTTTTCATTTGGAGACATTATAGTTATCAAGCATTTTGACTAGTTTATATAGCGTGCAGTAAAAAGGCTTTTACATAGCAAAGCTCTTTACCTCACGAACAAATTATGCTCCTTCTCCTCATGAAGGGTACATGGCCCTGCTCCAAAGAATTAAATATTTAAAAATTAAAACAATTTTAAAGCTGACACAAATTATTTGGTGAAAAAAACTGTCCTTTAAGAAATATTTGGATAATAAAAGCAAACCCTTGTGAACACAATAAACAAATTTTAGTTAGGCATAATTGGATTTAGTTATTGGTTGTACTCAGTCATGCTGGAATTTTTTCTCCTGATGCCTGTGTTCTCAACACTACTTAAGTATGATGTGAGATAATATAAAATGGTGTATTGACGGCACAAGGAAAATATTTGAATGGCTGTCTGGAGTTGCCATTATTGGCTTTAATTATGACTTGCTCTCCTTTGGGTACTAAATGAGCCAGAAAAGGCTTCATATGTGCCAAAGTATTCATTAGTATTCCCCTTTCTGTCATTGTACTTGCAGAAAAAGTTTAAATCTGGCACCTGACTGCAGTTCTTATTAGCATGGACCAAGATGCTTTGCAGATTTTGATAATCATCTGAAAGTACAACAGTGTCTCTACTTTTTGGATACAGTAGAAGTTGTTCCTAGGTAACAGTGGCAGAACTCTTTGACCACTTTGTGATGTGTAATTGGAGAGCAAACATTTTTTGCAGTCCTCCATGTGACGTGGCTGCTTGAAGTAAGTTTTGTGGTACCAACTGGAGAAAGAAAAATAATTACTTGTTTCCCTCTGCCAGGTTAGGGGACCTGCCCTAGGACTTTATGGGAAAGCACTTGTATATCAGCATTTTAGGCCCCTTGCCACCACTCTGTATAGCACGAATAATGGAACCACAAAAATCTGTCTGAGATAAAAATAGCCTTTGGATTCTATTTTGGTAATAAAAAATTGTCTATAGTGAAGTATATTTTCTTTGCCATAGGATGTCTCTAGGGTAGGTTCAAAACAAAATAATAACTCATAAAGAATATTCCATGAACTCTTCTGACACTTCACTGTGGAGGTTCTACTGAGAATGGTGACCACTCCTTCGGCATCTGCTCTTGAACAGACTGGTGGATAAGGATGAATTCCTGCTTCAATACGTATTTACCATCGCAAAACTTAATTTTAATTTAGAACCTTGTTTGAACTGAACTTATAGTCATGTTTTAAGTGGCCTTTGAAATGCTGGCCTGTGTGACACCAGACTATTCTTAGAAACAAATACTTTAACTAAGGTGTTGTGTAAACAGATGCTCCTGATTTTGGAGGCATTTGATGACCACTTCCACTTCTCATCTGTCACATTAAAGCATAAGCTGGCCTTGACCTAAGCACACAGTTCTTCTTGAACTTCTAAGACTTTTCAGAGGATGCTTGCTTTCATGGGCTGATACTATTTCACAGTCTTGTTCTCCCTGAAACCTCAGGGGTTTCAAAACCCTCACACTCCTCAGAGATTTTAATCTAGTTCATGTATGGCTTTCAACTACTGCTTAAAGGTTAGTGCCCAGCATTTTGCTTTGTGGGATGTTTGTAGTGAAAAGATGCTTAGCCAAAGTTCTTCAGTAATGTCCCCTGCTTGGGCAGGAGGAAGAGCTTTCACCTGGACAGCTCCCACCTAGGGCAGGTGCAGAAATGGATGAGAAGGGAGAATGCTGTCTCTATATATTTTAGCCCTTACAGAGCAGTTCCCCAAAAGCTGGAACTCAGTTTGTGATATGCGGTTAGCTGTGCAATGGGAAAGAGTCCCTGCCTGCTCTGTTGTTCTCCTCCAGCCTGTCTAGCGTAGCCTAAGTAGGTTAGTTGAAATACATGGTCATAGTATTTCCAGGGTTTACTTTTCAGCTCCATACATTGAAAGAACGTGCTGTCTTCCAGGCACAGAGCTACTCACTACTTTCTGGCACATCTAGTTCAGCAGTGTTGATCTTTACGCTTTACAAGACATGGTTTCAAAGATTTGAGGGAGGGGGATGGAGGAAATTTAAAAAAAAAAAAAAATCTTTTCTTTAGTTGCTGTTTATTGCAACCACGGAGTTTTGCTTCTCCCTACAAGCGCGGCAGGTGGTGCTCTTGATCCTTCCAGACAGAAATTGTACTTGGTAAGCTCCAGTAAGGTCAGAATTATGCCATCCAACACCAGCTTGCTGGTTTTAGCCCTGTCTGGTTAGTCCAAGGATCTTTCAGCTTTGAGTGAAGTGGTTTTTATCAGTGAAAGGGAAGGGAGGGACGAAAATGTATTTTAAGTGGGACTGGGTTTTGGCAGTAAATGAAGAAAAGATCAATACAAACAGAAGTAGCTAGTTGGCAAGTACATACTTAGCCACGCTATAGCCCAATCCAGCCTTGGGTCCAAAATTTAGATGACAAAGGTGCTAGCTCTGCAACCCACAAGTAAAACATTGTAGCTATTAAATTTTATGGTCCTATTGAAGTCATTTTGGTTGTGCTATGTACTTTAAGTAGGATCATGCTTTCACCTACACGTTGTAATTTCCCACCACAAGCACCCCAAAACTTATAAGAAGCAACTATTCTGATTTCAAGATCTTTCATGATTTGAGAATAGCCACTTGCTTGTTTCTCAGCTGGCAGCTATAAACTGTGCTGAAGATCATGCATTTGCTGTCACCCCTTAGATCTTATGAAACCTGGATCAGAAAGGCCATCAGCAGTAGAGAGGTAAATTCTCTTCCAGCTGTTAATAAACAGATGGTAATTAAAACTGGCAAGTGTCAATATATATGCATTTTTTTAAAAAAAGAACATTTCAAGTGGAAAACCCACTTTTCAAGATTCCAAAATTCTTAGTTGAAAACGTTTAGGACAGTCACTCAAAATAGGCAATTCTGAGCAGAACTTCAAAACTTTGGGGAGAAAGATTATTATGAATATATGCCAGGTATCTGGTCAACTGGATTCCTACCCAAGCTTTTTTGCAGCAAGGTGTGATGGAAAGGTGTGATTGCCAGTTCTTTTGAATTTTTCTTGTAAATATATGTTCCTTAGGCATTTAGTATTAGGTAAAAATATATGCCCGCTTCATTTATTCTAGCAGCATTTAGTGCTGCTGTTCCCCAGTCCTCTCCTGTATATGTTAACTATGTTCAGAGATACTCTAAAATAGGGAAGATGATTGTATGTTTTACCCGAGATGTTATTCAAATAAATACACTTGCTTCGTTCGTAGGTTTTCTTGGAGTGCAAAGAGTAGGCACCAAGAGATGGTGCTGTTGGTGCATTAATAAGGTTGAGTTTCACATTTGTTTTCTGGTCTGTGGTTGGAATTTGTTTTTTTTAAAAAAAAAAAGAGGAAAAAAAAGAACAAAACAACAAAATCCCCAATGCTAAGCTTTTATCCAAGATGTTCTGCCTGCACTGAACTGGTCACCGTTTAACTTTAACCTGAACTGTGGCCCAGGAAATCCTTCAACATAAATAACCTTGGAAGCTGCCATGACCGTTTTTGGAACGTGCTCCCTCAATAAATCTGTTACTTTGTTGTGCAATGTTGAAGTGTGCAGTTGTTTCTCTGATTAATTAGGGCAAAAAATAAACTTGCACGATCAATCCAAGCTGTGACACGTTTCAGCCCTGGCTGGAACATGTGGGTAGAAAAGGCCTTAAAGCCTTCTCAGCAGACCTGCCCTGGGATTTTAAGATGCATGCTTGCTTTTGAGTTTATTTGAGTTGACTAGATAAGGTGGCTGCTAACAAAAGTCTGTGACTGAAGAGTTTTAGTTGCAGACCTGCCATGCTAGGACTGAACACAGTAAGAAATCATTCATCTTGACCACCTGCCCCTACTAAAGACAACATAACAGAACTGTTTTATGTAATAGTGTTTATTTTATTTCACATATTACCCATGGAGAACAGCTGATACATTCTCTACATCTTTCACCAGTCTGGAATGCAAGATAAAAAAAGGTATGGAAAAAGAGTTTAACGTTTGACATTCACGATATGAAAAATAGAGGGTATACAATGTTTTAAAATGCCCTTATGCAATATATATATATATAAACCGTATAAAAATAAAATATATTTTCCAAAAAAAAGATACGAACAGGACATGACACAGGATAATCTTAAATATCGATACGTATCTCATGATCCACACACACCGCACTTACAATTAACAAAAACCACGTACAATTGCACTTTTCCTCTCTGTGACGTTCAAGTATATCGCAGTCCCCGCAGGGACTAGTGAGTGTCCGATTCCCTGCCGGGTGTAGATAACGCAGAGGGTAGAGCAGATGTGGGCGACCCGTCCTCGCCGGGGGCTGAACGCGCACCCTCCGACACTTGGGGGCGGAGGGCGAGGCCGGGGCCGCGGCCCCCGGGCCCGGGGGTGCCGCGCAGCAGCCGGCGCCCGCCGGCGGGTCCCCCCGGGCCGCGGAGCTCCCCTCAGCAACCCCTCCTCGGGGCAGACGGCGCCGGGGCAGCTCTAGGCGCAGCCCGCCGGCAAGGAAGGCCCGGCCCCCCCCCCCCGGGTGCAGCGGCGGGGCAGGGGGCGACATGGCGGCCGGCGGGGCAGCGGCGCCTCTGGCGGCCGCGGGCCGGGCGCCTTCCAGTCCCAGGCGGCGGCGGGCGCGGGGGCCGGCGGTGCCTCGCCCGGGGAGGGTAAAGAGTCAGTGACCGCCGCGCCGCTGCGGCGGGCGGGCGGGGGGGGGGGGGGAGCAGCCCCTGCGCGTCCCCAGCGGGACGCCGGCCTTCACAGCTTCCCTGCGCCGGGCCGCGGACCCGGGCCGCGGGCGCGGGCGCCCCTCGCCCTGCCGGGCCCCGGCGGCGCGGCCCGCCGCTCCCGGCCCGGGGAGGGCGCGCCGGGGTCCCGCCCGGACAGGCGCTCTCCCACGAATCCTGGCGGCGGCTGCCGAGCGGCGGCGGACCTCCGGAGCGTCCGCGCCTCAGTCCATCCATCCGAGACGGCCTCGGCCGGGTAGCGCGGCGCTCAGACACCGAGGACGGGGGCGAGGGGCTGCGCCCACCGCGTCCGGGGGCGCCGCTCGGCCTGGGGGGAGCGCCCCGGGCTGCGGCCCTCGGGCAGGGAGCGCCGCCTGCGGCCGTAGCCCTGGGGGCTGATCTTGCTGGCGGGGGCGGCGTCGTCCTTATCCTTGTCGGTCAGCTGGTAGATCTGGTGCGCCAGCTTCTGCACCGTGCACGTCCCGAAGCGGCACCCCGTGCGGATGGCTTGGAAGTGGGGGAAGCTGTTAATGCTCTGGCGGTAGCGCTTGACGCGGATGTGAGCATCCTCCCGGCTGCTGCGAGGCAGGAAGAGAGAGAGCGGGCATGAGAAAAGCGCCGTGGGGCCGCGGAGGAGGGCGCAGGGAGGCCCCCCCCGGTGCAGAACTCCCCCCCGCCACCACCACCACCCCCCGGCTCTTCCCTCCGCCGAGCGGCGGGAGAGGGGCGATCTGGTCGCAGAGCAGAGCTTGCTGCCGATAGGAGGAGGGGCCCCGCCGGTTTACGGCTGTTACTTTATCTATGTATCCAGAGCTCGAGTTACTATTTATATTTGACTTTCACAGTAAAGGCGCTGCTATCTCCCGCCAGCTGAAGAGCGCGGGGAAAGGGAGGTGGGAGGCTGCTTTCAGCGCGATGTGCAGCCCGGGCAGGACCTGCCTCCGGCGCTTGGGGGGATCTACAGCGAGAAGCCTAAACACCCGGAAACGAGGGGACCCTGCAACTTCCCACTGCCTCGAACAAGTGCCCGAGCCCAGAAGCGGCTGGGATTTACCTGGGATGCGAGACTCGGGGATCCTCCTTCACGTCCTGGGTCCGTATGAGAGGCTGCACGTCGGCGGCTGCCCCCAGCCCTCGGAGCGCGCCCGAAGGCTTCACGTCCCTCTTGGCTCGGCTCAGTGCCCATTTCGTCCATCTGAAAGAAGCGCAAGGGAAGAGGACAGCCTGTTAGCGCAAGCCTGCGGGGCGGGAGCCAAACCAAATAGATTCGAGGGGCGATAATCTTTGCCAGCGCCGAGATTTTTTTTTTTTTTTAATGTTTCCTGAAAGGGCACGAGGCCTTTAAGGAGCTGTGCAATTCCCGCAGGGAATCCGGTCCCTCTGATCACGGCCGGAGCCCGGCGCGGGGGCGCGGAGGCTCCGCAGCTCCACAAGCGGGGCTGGGCGCTGGCAGGAGGGTGCGCTCCGATACTCACTTTCTTTTGAACTCTGTCGCTACGTCCACCCTTGCAGCATCCACCCCGAAGAAAGTCACGGAGCCGAGACAGAGCAGGGCTACGTGAACTAGTTTCATTCTGGCTGGGCTCCTGGTGGAGGGAAAAGAGAAGAACTGTAAGCATGGTTGCTAATAAAAGTCAGGTAAGGTCTGTCCTTCATTTCTGGTGATTCCAGAGAGCTTCCCTCGGAGAGCCCCCAGGCTACCGGGGACTTTGAGTGCGATATGAACCAGAAGCTAATATTTGCTCAGCAACTTATCACAGAGTAAATAACAGAGCCTCCAAAGTTTACGTTTGTCGAGTTTTACTTGCAGAGGCGGCTGAAAACCAGCAGGATTTCCAGAATACCCCCAGCGGTTTGCACTAGGATTTAGCAAACCCATGATATTAGAGCGAGCTGGCTATCAGACGCATCGTTTCCAAACACCAGCAAGTGTTTTGCTGCCTGGAAGTTTATCCCCTGATAGCTCGTCTTCCCACTTCACACGCAGAACCAGCTAGTTCTGGGTCTTATGTTGTAAACTGCAGCTGATGCCAAGAGCCAGTGGAAGACTCTGCAGCGTAACTCCAAGCTCTTCAAAACAGTCCAGATTTAGTAGATTTTTACTTCCTCTCCACCTCCCCTGCATCTTTTGTTGTTGTTGTTGTTGAGGGAGGAAAAAAAAATAGTTCTTACCTGACAGTGAGGATAATCCACTGAGACAAATGTTCTTGTAGTAGCGATCCGAACTTGCAGGGTTTCCTGAGGAGGGAGAACTCCTTCTTTGTGTGTCTGAAGTAACCACTGCCGAGCTGCGCTCTACCCCTCCCTTTTATAGAGCGTGAGCTCCCGTGGGTGGACCCTTGGCTGAGCCATTGGGGGGGGGGCCCAAGCAATTCATCATTCTAGCGTGGGTTAGGGGTGACCCATAGTAGGGTAAAAATAAGAGGATTGTTGAAAATTATTTTAAATAACCCCCTTGGTGTTTTGTTAATTATAACGACAGCTTTTAGGTCTGGATTCCGAGTCATGGCATAA
Source organism: Harpia harpyja (assembly GCF_026419915.1). Lineage (NCBI taxonomy): Eukaryota > Metazoa > Chordata > Aves > Accipitriformes > Accipitridae > Harpia > Harpia harpyja. Next base: position 21,509,826 of record NC_068955.1, on the reverse strand, counting down.
CTTGCAAAATCTGATAAGCCCCTCAGTCTGTTTTACTGGGGACAGACTTTTTAACTGCCGATATATAATTATGTTTACATGGTCTGTAGCACAATTTCTCATTCTAGGCATCTTCACTTCAGATGGGTGGAAGCAGGGGAGTGGGAACTAGACTCAACCAACTTCAAAATCTGTGCAAATCCATCAGATACCAAAGTTCCTAACATAAACCCATATTTGGACAATATGAATTATGATGAGTAAACTGTAATGAATGCCAGCCTTCTTTACACAAGTAAGGAGGTGACAAATCAGGCATCATTAATATTTATGACTCAACTTGGGTGCATTTTTTATCTAATAAAATGTATTTGATTTACTTGACCGGTTCAAATAAATCACAATTCAAATGATTTTGGAAGGTGAGGGTTAGGGCGCACTTCTGTACCTTTGAACAAAGGAAGCGGGATTGCTTTGGGCCAAACACAGGGTCACTGGAATGCTTGGGGTTATGGACGTTGGCGAAGACTTGCCATGCGTCATTTTATCCCCAGTCTGCAAACCTTTATACACGTGAGCGCGCTTACTTCCCTGGTTATAAAGCTAAACTAGGATCAAGGCAGGATCAAGGTCTCTAACACCGTTCTTCCGGCTGGCCAGCAGCAAAACCTTAGTCTGCCCACCTTTGGTTTGTTTTTTTTTTTTTACAGTCTTTAACATCTTTGCTCCGTGGCGCTTCAGAAATGCAGAGGTCCGGCTTCGCAGGGGGTGCTGGAAGCCAGCACCAGATGGACTGTTTCTCTACCTACGTGTCGCAATGCAAATTCAGCAGAACCGGGGAAAATGCCCCAGGAGACCTGAGCTCTGGGGCGTCAGGGTCCCCTTCCCGGCGAGGGCTACTCTGGAGGAGGGAATGAACTGGCGTGTGCGAGATGTTTCTCTAACATCTTGCCCCAAGCAAAGTGTTTAAAAAATCTGGTGAGTATGTATGTACTCGTGACTCTGCCTTTCTAGATAACCGCGGTATATAACAACACCCTGGAGAGGTATGTGCAAGGGGATGACGGAAACTTTCCCGTGCGGCGCTGACTCGGTCTAAGGTGCTCCCTCCCTCCCTGCCTCGCCAGCAGCGTCCAGGCATCTGGAGGCTTCTGTCTCCGGCATCTTACCTGTACGGGGGCAGGCTGGCCCGGGAGCCGCCTCGCCATCCGGCTGCCGCCCCGCCGTCCCTCACACGCTCTCCGCCGGCACCCGCCGGCAGGGAGGGTCAGCACCGGCTCTAGCTCTCGCCCGTCGCATCCTCCAGCCGGCCCGCCTGCCTTCCCCGAGTCCCCGGCGCGGCTCCCGCGGGGCGAGACGGTTTCCCCGGCCGTGAGCTGGGCGCCGGGGCGAGCCCGGATCCCCTCCTCCGCCGCACCTGCCCGGCCAGAGCGCGGGGCGGGATGCGGCGGCGGTGGCGGCTCCGCGGGCGGCCGGAGCCATCGGGGCAGCGCGGCGGCCGCCCCAGGCGCGGGGCGCGGCCGGAGCCGGCCAGCCCCGGGCTGCCCCTCGTCCCTTCCGCCCGCCGGCTCGGGCAGCTCCGCCGAACCGCGGTGCCGCTGCCCGCCCCGCGGACCGTGCTGCGGAGCAGGAGCGCACCGGGCGAGAGGCCCGGGGTGTAAACTCGGAGAGGAGGAAGTGGGAAGATAGGTGGTCTGGAACGGGGCTGTATCGTGACCAGAGCTGCACAACTGCATCAGACCACGACGACTGGATTTTAGAGACCTCACGAGGCAGCTCAGGCTCGAGCGAGTTCAAGTGTTTCCTTAATCAGCAGAAGTTGAAACTGAATCCGTTCCGAACGAAAGGCAGGATTTTGTGTGATGAGCGTTGTTTTGATTCAAATTAAGCCTCCTGTTCCAGTAAAAATATCACACTCTTCCCCAAATGCTGGAAAATCCCTCATTAAAATCCTTGGCTAAACGGGAAGTGTTATTTTGTATACTCTTAGGCAAACAATGCAGAAAGAATCCTATGTTGGTTTGGGAATAACAACAATAGTAGTAACACAACTCACATGTGAGTTCCATACTGACTACAACAGTCATTTTAGTGATACAAAATTAGCTCGTTCAAACTCATGAGGTGGCAAACTTTGGCACATAAATGATCAGCTTGTTGCTGATGTGATTTGTGAAAGGGCTTCAGCAGGTAAGGCTGATTCAAATCTAACACAAAACATCATGTTCTTTGTTCAGATGCTCATTTTGTTCTTCCCAAGCACTTGCATTCCCGTGCGGTTTGGAAATGAGCAATAGTCACTGAATTTGTACTATGAGGTAACAGTGGCCACTTTAAAAAAATTATTTCGTAAATAGTGAGTTATTTCCATTTTGAAAAAAGCTACACAGAATGTTCCATCGAAATATTATTCACAAACTATTATTCTGAGGCAATGCCACGCAGCTCGGCAAGACTGAGCTCTCCTCTGAAGTGTAGGGTCTCCTCTGGATGCTGCCTCATCCATTGTCAGGAAGTTGGCCTGGAAGAACATCCAGCTCTTGTACTTGTTTACTGATTTTCTTGGGTGTGTCATTCAACCTCTCCGTGTTGCCATATGTACAAAAGACTTTACAATATGTATCTGCTCTGGCAGGGAGGTTGTGAAGATTAGTTGCTACTTGTACAGGGGTTTATTCAGGCTGAGTTTTACTCCAAAAGCAAAGGTCTAAAATGTGTAGGCATGAATGAGGAATCAGTTTGAAGCAACTAGGCTGTGCTGATTATGCAAGAGAATTGTTGTTTGAAGCCAGTGGAAGTGCCTTTGCATGTTTCATTTGGGGTTTAAACAAATTTTACTGAATTCGTATGCCGCGAATATGAATATACTTGATTATATTTCAGGCTATATGAAATCAGCAGAAAGGTGATGATACTAACAGAAGAATGTAAAACCTCAGTCAAGCTCCACACAGAAAAGCCTTGCTGTTAGTGCATGCACTCAGCCAGCTTTGTCTGTGCCAAGGGCACAGTGACAAGGAGCGATCCCATTTCTGGTAGTCCCACTGGAGGTGCTTTCAGTGAGCCTTACATCTGATAGGTTTGAGTACACCAAACTAAGCTTCCTAAATGAGGGCGGGATGCATATTGGTAGGAGAAAACCTGGTTGGGGTCATAGCTGCTTCCCTGTTCTGGCATGGGGTGGGGTGACACTGGAATAAGGGAGTGCAGGCAGAGTGTGACCTTTATATTTCCTCAAGGAGGAGTTGACTGTAGAAGGTATTGAGAACCTTCACACCTTTTTGGTAGTAAGTGCACAGTCTGAGTGTGGCAACATTGTCCCTTGTGTGCTTTCGGTCTCCCAGAGGGGCTGCAGCCCCACAGTTCTTCCCCCGGGATAAATATATGGCTGCTTACTGGGTCCTTCTGGAGACCTAGGACTTGGTGTCCTCCCAGAGCCACTGCTCTATGAGCCCCTTCATCTCCCATGAGGAGCCAGGCTACTCTGCTGCAACAGAGGGAATTACACTTTTGATGGTCTGGATGAAAGTTCAGTTTACTTTGCATTAGACTTCAGGTGAGCAAACAATCTGCTCCACTTCCTCGTTTGTCCTATAAGAACGTAAGATTGTTCTATACGTAAGGGAAGTTAAGGAAGTAATTACGGATGACTGACTCCTTTTGCTGTCCATGCCGGTACACAGCTCTCTTCAAACCCAGATGAACTGTTACATGAGTACTTAAGATGTGCCACTTCTTATGACATGCTTTAGAAACAAACCAAGCTTTGGCTATATTGGTCAAGATGGAAGAAGGAGCAAGGCTGTAAAATGGGCGCCAGTAGTTTTGGGGAATCAATAAGTAACATCTTCCTTTTGATCTAGCATTTGTTAGTGCCCTGGGAAAAGTGTTATGTGATACTCTCCTGCTAGACGTGCTGGCTTAAAAGAGCAATGAGACTTAACTATTGAGATTTGTTATTGCATATTGAACCTTTTTATGAGTGCAGATAAGATAACTCTAAGGTCCCATTTCAACTCCAAATTAGGTTGTTTCATCGTGTCTCTAAACTGTCCCTCCAGGTTTAGCTGTATAGAACATTATCCCTTGCATTATCTTTTGTAAACTGTTGCATGTCCTGGCTTTGTGCTGTTGAACAGCTGCAGCGTCCCCCTCCAGAAGTTATGGCGATGAGCTTTATCCTTGTCCACCTCACAGGGGTAATGTGTGGCTTCATTAAGATTTGCGTCCCTTTGTTTCTACTTCAGAAATGCTTTTAATCAAAAAGCTCAGTGTTTTGAAAACAGCTTTGTGGGTTTCAGTCATTAAAGTCTACAGGATCACGAACCAAAATGCCTATGCATAACTTAAGGAAGGTGTTCCTTCTTCTAGCTCCTACCTCATATAGGAGGTGACTGACCCCACAGAGTGCATCTCTCTCAGAGAGTATATTCAATCTTTTCAATGTATATATTACACGTTTTTCTTTACTCCTAAAGTTAACAAGCAATTATTTTAAGTTTAGGTCTTTCTACGTGGCATCTACTTTGAAACAGTTAACCCACAAAGTTGATTACTCCAAGGAGATTTCCACCGCTGCCCTCTGCTGAGAAGGCACAAGTGAGAACACTGTAATTGATTGTCGAAGCTTCCCGACCAATTTGCCTCTGGGTTACCAGCAAGACACTGCATTGGTGTCCCAGCTAAGAAGGAGGTGTAAGAATTGCATGTTTGAAATAAGAATGTCTCTGTGAAACTGCTAATGACTGACTGCTGCATCCCTTGTGATGGTGGATCATCAGGAGCAAATCCAGTGAATTTGCTGCATTTCCATATGCAGCCCAGTACCCATGGCTGCTCCAGCTCCTCACTGTAGTGCAACTGATGTCCTCTGCGTTGTTTGTTCTCTCTGTGCTGTCAAACAGGACGTACATAGAAGTTTATCAGAATGTTTTGGCCAGTTAACCAAGCGCTGTAGTGTCAGACACCCTGTTTATCACCGGCATCTCTGCGATCGCTGGCAAGCCCACCGGGGTTTCGAGGGTGGGAGTCTGAAAGGTGTCGGCCTCATCTGTACGTTATAAATAGCAACACGAAATCTCCCCGCTACCTGAGGAGCAAGCGCCCTGGCAGCCCCCGCGTGTGCCCAGACCAGCACGTCGGAGGCCAGGAGGGTTACGTCGAGGCGCTGCCGGCCGTCTCCCCCGTTAGCAGCCAACGGCACCGCCAGGCTCCCAGCCCCGAGCGCTGCGACCCGCGTGGAAAGGGGCACCTACGTGGGCCAGAGCGGGCAGGAGGACGCGGCAGCCGGCAGGATCGGGCAGCCGCGCCGCGCCCCGCAGGGCAGGGCAGGGCAGGGCAGGGCAACCTCCTCAGGGCGCCGCTGCCGCGCCCGCTGGGGACAGCGTCAGGGGTCGCGGCTGCTGGTGTGAAGGAGGGCCGGGGCTGCCTGTCAGGCGGGCGGCGGACACCGCCGCAGAGCCCAGCCGAGCCGCGCCGTTGGGGCCGTTAGCGCGCAGCCGTTGGGGCCGTTAGCGCCGCGGCAGCCGCGCGGGCCGACTTCCCCCCCCCACCCGGCGGCATGTTCCGCACATCCCGGCCAAAACGTAAACAGGAAACATCCTGGAAACGTGTGAGTCTCGATTGCCGAGGCTGAGCCATCGGGGAGATGGCGTTAGTTCGCCGCCGGGTTTTATTTTCGTACAGCCTAAGCGCGGGGGCGATGCCTTTCCCCGGCAGCTCCTCTCAGGAGAGGTCCCTGCGGAGGGCGTTGGGGTCTAGTTCCGCTCAGGCACCAGCGTTTCCCGGAGCGCGCAGATCGGCCGGACCTGCCGCGGTTTGTTTTTTTTTTTTAAGGGAGGAAGTGTTCTGGGCCCCCTGCCTCGCGGGTGGGTACTTCACAAGGAGGCTGCGAGGAGACAAAGCCCACCGCGGGCGGGGAGGGCCCGGGCGGGGGGACGGACCTCCCCGCTCGCGGTGGGCTGCGAACCGAGGCGATAGCGTTTGCCCTGCCGACCCCCGAGGACAGCCGGCGGCCCGGGGCAGCGCAGCGGAGCGGAGCGGGGCCGCGCCGCCTCAGCCGCCTGCCGCCGGCGAGCCCTCAGCCCACGCCCAGCCCGACGGGGTCACGGCGCGGCGGTCTCGGCGGCGCGCAGGCGCACAAGGCGCCCGCGCCTCCAACATGGCTGAGGTGGTGCCGCTTCTCTTGCAGCGGGCGCGGAGGGGAGGATGCTGAGCCTCCCGGGAGCTGCCGCCGCCGCCGCAGCAGGGGTGGTGAGGCCCGAGGCGGGCTCCTCTCAGCCATGGCCAGGCTGGCCGACTATTTCATCGTGGTGGGCTATGACCACGAGAAGACAGGTAGGTGTGGCTGCGCGCAGGGCTGCCCCGCCGTGGCTGGCCTCTTCCCCCCTCCCCTCGTTCCTGCCCGGCCCCGGCCCCCTCCCGCCTCCGGTCGGGCCGCAGGAGGAGGAGGAGGAGACTGCCGCGCATACGGGGCGCGTGTCCGGTCGTGGGGAGGAGGGCGGCTGAGGGCAGCCTGGCCGGCCTCACCCCCGCGAAGGGGCGCAGCGGGGGGCGAGGGAAGGGTTAATCCCCTTTTCCTGAGGCGGAGCGGGCCGGCGGGAGAGCGGAGGGGCTCCTCTACCGCCCGGCGGCCGGCCGGCCGGGCCCCGGCACCTCCGGCCGGGGGGGGGGGACGGCCTCGCCTCCGTCTCGCCTCCGTCTCGCGGCCTCAGCCCACCTGGCAGCTCCGCTAACCCGGCCCCGGCCCCGCGGGGAGCGGGGACATGGCGCGACGCCGGGCGGGCGGCAGCCGGCCGGGGATTACCCCCCGGCCTCGCCCCACCGCCCCGGCCGTTGGAAACGGTTAGCGGTTCCTTCGAGAAAGCGGGGGCAGCTACAAACGTCGCCCACGGACGGGCACAGCACCGGCCCCCCGCCCCGACCGGCAGCCGGTGCCCAAGCGGCCGCTCCCGCCGGGCAGGCAGCGGAGGCCGGCTGGGTGCTGCGGGGGGGTTGTGCGTGCCCGTGTCCCGAGCCGCCTCTGCAGAGGACGGCGGTGCTGGCTGCCGTTCTCCCACCTTTGTGCTGTTAGCTGAGGCACGTACACCCGCGGCCTGAAGGGAAAACAAAGGCTGAGGGGTCTCGGAAGGCAGTGGGGCTTTTTGCCCGTTTTGACTGGGGGCTTACAGCTTATCGCCTGTTGAAAAGGTGCCGCACCTAACACCTGGGGAAGCGCTGTGGCACTCGGTAGGCTCTTCAGGAATGGCTGCTTTTCTTAGACGATCTGTCGGCTCGGGTGAAAGGAAAGTGGTGTTATCTGCTATCGTTTTGCGGATAAAGACAGAGCGGTTTCTATTATGTAACTTTCTGTTACAATACCACATTTGTTGCTGAAGAGACCTTAAATCAGTATATAAACAGATTCGAAAACGAAGTGATTCTCATTTTGTATGTGTTTGCGCTGGGTATTTCAGAACAATCCTTTGAATGTATGTTGTTAATAAATATTATTTTAAACAGTTGAATGTCCCCTAATTTATTTGACTATGCATAAACCAAACACCGCTCAAGTTTGTTACTCTAAGTAATTCTTTGAAGTAGCAATTGCATGTAATCTGTATTTCTTCATTCTAAAAGTGTAGCTAATAAACTCTTAGAGTAGATCCTTATTTTTTTTAAAGAAATACAATTGTCAGAGAAATCATTATGTGTTTAAAGATGCAGTGGCTTACAAAATTCTGCTAAGGGTCTCCTGGATGTTACTATACTGGTATTATTGTTCCATTAATTACAGAGTAGTTCTCCTCCCACCCCATTTGGAAATAGTCTTGTCCTAATTGTAGTGGCAAAATTATGAGACATGTAAAATGGAGAGTCCTTTATGTTAAAAATAAAGACCTCCCCTTTTGCCTCTCTCTTGTTTGGAACATTTTCCCCAACAGTAGTAGAGAGCCCAAATCAAAACAAAGAAGCATCCGGAAAATCTAGGGGTGCTTTTAAGGAGAAGAGAAAGCAAGTAGGCTGCCTTTTTAAAGGGTATGATCAATCTGACATAGCCACTATGTGAAGTAAAATTACAGAATACATTGGAAAGCTTTATGTTTGTAAAATGTCTTCATCTGTAGTGTTTAAGTATGTGTTTAACTTCCTGTACATAAATTGTCTCATTAAGTTTAGTAGAATTGCTTGCATGGATGAAATTGAGCAGATTGAGAAATAACTCCAGAACCAGAACCTTAATTTGAAAAGGTCATGCCCAGAAAGTAACTATTTAGACTTCATTATTTAAATTACTCATTGCTACTTTAATGCTTCATACTAAAAATGCTTGAAGGAACAACATTCTATTGAAGACTAGGCATGCATTGTTTTCCAAATTCCTTTACCCCCACATGCAATCCCATAATACATGGAGTACTGACCTTTCTTTTTCTTGTAAAAGTCGCAGTTTCTTGATGCATTTATTATACTTCCTTCTATATGAAAAAGCAGGGGCAAACATTTCTAGGATTATAGACTTATTACCTGTGAAGCTTTTAAATTTTGAAGTATGTTTTTTTGGGGGTTGGGTTGTTTTTTTTTTTTTCTTTCTTTTCACCTTCAACAATGTTCTGGCTTGGTTTTACTGTCTTTGGTTTTAATGTTGAGTGTAATTACATTTTTGTAGTGCTTTTTGAAGGAATAATCTGTGGAATATCTTTGTGTAAACAAGCAAACAAAAATCCTGTAACCTTCCCCCTCTTCCCCAACCTATACGTCAGCAGCAGTTTGGATAATGTGCACTTGCGGTTAATAAGGAAGGATGTTTATAGTAATGACTGTTCTCCCAGAAAAGCGCTACTGCCTCTGCTATCTCTCTATAGCAGCCATCATCTGCTCTGACTTCACATGGGTTATATGGATTTATTTACATGTGCTAATATCTGCAATAAACTGAAAATGTGGTAAAGGTATTGCTTTCCCGTGCGGATTATTTAGCTTTATTCAGAAACATTCACTATAAATATCTAAAATGCTGTGTCTGTGCACTTGTGCAATTTAGGAGCAGATTTCTAGATTTTTTTTTGTTGCAGAAAAACTTTGCTGTTGGTGCTACAAGTTTTTATCCAACATAGTCTTAAGGGGAGGTGTACGTTTTTATTGTCCTCAAATCAGAGAGAGTATTCTTTGGGCATCAAACATTTTAAAGTTCCTTCCTGTTTCAGTTTAGGCCTATGTAAATTGATGTTACTGCAGTCCTAGTGCTGTCATCCTAGTTGTGTTAAATCTTCCTTTAATTTTCAGCTTGCTTTAGGATGCTGACCTCTCAAAAAGACCTTTCTTGCTCAGTATTTTGCCTGTGTCACTTTATTTTTTCTGGGTTACTTTTCTGCTTATTTTTCAGAGTTGGCTGACCAGGGTGTCAGATGAATGCCAGTATCAGCATAAAGGAGGAGCAGGAGCATGCAGGAAGACAGATCACTGCAGACTGAATTTATATTGGCTTAAATGGTCCTAGAACCTTGGGCACAAAGATGTTAGTCAGGTGCCTTAATCTCCTACATGCTCCGAGGGAAGTAATGGGTGCCTTTGAATAGGCAGTTTATTTGTACTTGGCAAGATGCACAGAGATTCACCCTGAGTGGAGAACGAGCTTTGCTGTTGACAACTGAAGTGTCAGTAGACTTTCAGGCACATAGGAAGTTAAGGAGAAGTCTTTGTTTTGTAAAGGATGATCAGATTCACCTAGCTTTTTACATACTTCAGGTACAGTTGACTGTATTCCCGCTTAAAAATTACTTAGTCTATATCTTTCACCATAAAAGTAAGCTTAAATATATCATAGTTTTGATTGTTGTTGTGTATTTTAAAAACTCATTCTGAACCGCTACAAAGAACTGCAATAGCAGTAGCTTCTATTGGAAGTTCATATTCAGTGTCTTGACAGAGTTGGAGAAACCAGATTTAATAAAACCTCCAGATTTAATAAAACCCCTTGGTTTTGTTCTAACAGTGGAAATGTGAAGGATCTCAGTGATACACCAAGGTTGATTGCTTTACCGTGTTTATTTTGCATTCAGCTGAACCTTTACTAAGGTAGATAACCACATTTTTCTCCCAACGTATCAGCACAATATAAAGCTATTATGTAACTTGCTCAAAAAGGCATTTACAGAAGTCTCTGAAGGGAACAAAGGTGCTAGAAAATGTAGGCACTCTGGTTAAAAGCTAGAGAAAATCCCAGAAGACCTTACTGTATATCTCTTTTCTTTTTCCATGCATTTTGAAGTGTGTTTGATGTGTTTCACTGAAAATTCCCATTTAATATGTTTGCATAATGGAATGTGGATGGTATTTAGGAAGAACACAGATGTTTGCAAAGATCACAGAAGGGCATGAGAAAATACCTTTTTGTTTGGTTTTGTTTTGGTTTTGCTGGTATAAGCCATAATCATAAATTTATCCCTGGAATTTACATATGGTGGTACTTGAAAAAGGTAGAAGAGAATGTTTTGTGTCTGTCTTAGCTCAGCAACTGAAAGGTAAGGTTAAAGAAGAGAGAACTAAATACTGAATTTGATTAATTTTCCCATACACCCATAATGGCTTTCCTATAGGATGCTGTTATGTACCAGCAGTTAAATCTGAAAACTTGGCGAGATGGAGCGAAATGTTTTCTGTAATGAGACTTGTTCGCTGTAATAAGGCAGACTGATGTTTTTTGTTCTTGCTTGTGTGTGCAGTTGCAATGTGTATGACAGAAGGCTTGCAACAGTATAGCGGTTTTATTTGGCTGTTGTCATAACTGATAAATGCTGATATAACATGTGTAGGCTCTGTTGTGGTTGTTTCTGTTCTGATTTTTATCAGTTTCTTTTCAGGGAAGCCTTTCTTGTCTAACATAGCTTCACATCTTGGTGGATTTTGAAACTAGACAAGTGATTGATGATAGAGTGGGAAAAGTTCCTAAATGCAGTTGTCTGATTCTTTTATTTTTTCTGTGGGCAGATTTTGCCTGTGAAGAATATTCTTTTCATTTTGGGGGGTAAATAGCTTATAATATAATGAGGATTTTTTGGTGTATTTGTTGTATATTCATAGTTGGGCACTCCTATGGGCTAGTGTGTATAAGGAGTGGATGATTTCTTAGTGCCTTGGTATGCAATCTGTAAAACAGAAAAAGTAGAAAAATAAGGGAATTGAGCTGTTACTTCAGTGGCTTTATCTGTGCTGCGGCTTAATTTGATTCAAGTGCAATCTAGGGAAATCTCAAAGGGGGAAAAAAAACCCAACAAAACCTAAATCCTTCTTTTTGTGGCCAAAGAATTCTTGCAGCTGTAATTCAATGAAATGTCAAGTGTAATATCAGAACTGAAGCAGAATGCAGGTATGTAAGTTACTGTGTATTGGTAAGAGATACTCTAGTTGGCTATGACTGGAGAAGGTCATGGGTGCCTGAAAACTTTTCCAAACAAATTAGTTGCTCTAGTATAAGAAATTACCTCTTTCTAGAAACCTTGTCCTTGCTCAGTTTAGTTTACAAATCCAACAGTCTCCACAATACCATGCTGAAACAGAATGAGAAGAGAATATTTCCATTGAATGTGTTTTTGTGGTTTTGTTTTTGGTTGTTGTTGGTGGTGAGATAAGGCTGTCTTGAAAGTCTGCTTGGAGGAAAAAAAAACAGCAACACCAGTATTTTTTTGGTAGCGTATCTTCCTAAAATGTATTCAAGCAGTTTCTTCTAATATATAACATTGACTGAAAAAAATTATTGTTATTTTGATTTATGGATTCACTATAATTTTGGAGAAATCTTAAAATCAATACAGATCAGCATAACTCTTCTTTCCCTCAAACGTCTGCTAATGAATATCTCTAAAAAACTTGGATTTGAAACTCTCTGCTTGCTTGGTCTCCTGTCATAATAACAGCAGTAATAAAACCACATTTTTTTCAGCCTTTCAGTTTAAATCAAGACATTCATGGAGGCTGAATGTTTCTTCTGTAAGCTATGTTCATTTGTCCTAAAATGTGAGGACACAGATTCTGTTGAGGGAAGTAGCATTTCATATATTTGGGTATATTTTAAGACTAAATTGCAGTAAAGAAACTCTCTCCTGTTTTCTGTCCTGGATTAATTTTGTGGATTATCTAACAAAAAGACACTTTTCCTGCAGTGTGTTCATGGAAAACAGTTTGTTACGCAAGCCTGAATACTATTTAAGCGCTGGCCTTCTATAACCGCAAGGGTATTTTTCAGTGGGGGGCAATGAGAATGACATTTAACTCCTCCAATGTCACAAACATAATGGTCTTATAACACTGAGGAAGATAATTATACTGCTATGGTAGTTCACTGACATGAATTTAAAATGCCAACTACCTCCTCAGCTACTGGTACTGACAAAGTAAAAAAAAACAAAGGAAAACCACAGTCACTGTGGAATCATTTTAAAATGTGGAACAGTAGATTCACTGTTCAACCTTGATAAACGTCAGTGAAAGTTGTATCTTACAAATATATACTGGTAATTAGGAAGTCTTCTTTGATTCATCTCTTCTTTTTCTCTTCCTTTGCAGTAAGATGAGATTTTCAGGCTCCTTGCTTATATAATGAAAAAAAATATTTCTAACAATAACACTATCATTATTGATGAGATTAATTTTCTTCTGCTTGGTGTTTTGGGAATTGTATTCCAGTTATATGTATTTCTTGAAATAAATTATTCCTTTGGTGTCAGCAGTATATTCTGAAGTCAAGGACAATCCAATTAGTGTTGATTGGGATTTGGCAGCTAAATCCCTGCTCATTGAGCCAAGAACATGCTTGTTATTGCTTATCTGTTAGTGACTAGATACATCATGATTTCATGTCTAATGTTTACAGTTCTCAATTTTCAGTCTTCTACAAATTGTATAATATGAAAAAAATGCAATCATTGAACACAGTTTGAATTCTTTGTTTGCTTTCTAGTAGTCCTGTGCTCAGGGTAACAACAAAGTAACTGATGACAAAATTTCCACTAAACTGGGCATAGATAGCAGACTCATAGTACTGCAGCTAAAACTAGTAGTTGGTGACAGTTAGTAGTCTCAGGTTTTGTGTAGCTGTAGTAGAGGAATGCTAATATACAGAAAATAAAAAATCATCATAATTCTGGATACAAATTCGGGACAGCTGCATACAAAACCACATTGGACCCTGGGAGACCTCAATGGATAAAGAGACAAAGGAGTGTTACTGGGGTTACAAAATCAATCACTCAGAAATTCGAGGCGGGGGGGGAGAAAGCTAGGAATAATGTCCTTTTAATGTAGTTCGTATGTTGTTTCCTAGGATTTAAAAATGCAAAACCTAGAAAATTCATTATCTGATGCTTGGATAGGTCTTCAGCAAGATTGGAAACATCTTTTTAAATGGTAGATTTGTATGTTGGGTCTAATGGAGTAGTAACTGGAAGGAAGATGAGATGTTCTGGCAGAGGATTTGACAGATACTAGTGAATGCAAAGGAATGACAACTTCTTTCTAGAATCTTGACTTCAGTTGTGGAAAATAGTGCTTTGGAAAATGGGTTTCATTGAGCTACTTTTGCCAGATGCCATAAGTATTAATGCCAGGAGTATTGAGTGTTGTCAGTTGGCAGCGTCCCCTTCAGGCTCTGTAGTGGGCTGTATATTGCTTCGATGTGGTTTGGGAATGCTTGCTCTGTAAGACAGTGGCCACTCTTCCTGCTTACTGTTTCACACACTCTGGTATTTTAAAATTCTTTCTGTCTTCTAGTTTGGTTTTCTAGCTTTACCCCAGAAGAATCTCTGACCTTAGCGTCTCTCCGTCTTTCTCCCTTCTTCCCTCCCTTCTCTCTGTCTTAATCTCTGTTTAGCCATTTTTATCTACTCTGTGTTTTTCTGAGATGAAGTCCTCTTGTCCAGTCAGTCTGATTTCTTGTGGTTTTCATCTTTAAATAAATACCAATTCATTACATAAACACAAAGGCCAGGTTTAGTCCCTACTGTAAATTTGGGGCCTAAAAGAATGTTTGCTAGAATTTTAGTTTAGGCAAAAAAGTGCTTTTCCCCAGTCTTATTTCTTAGAAAAAGTATTTGGCATGAAGTTTCCTGAAATAATTGAGCTAGAGACAGATATTAGGCATTGAGACTTAAGGTGGTACATTTAGTTTGGCTGAGTAAGAAATAATTGAAAGTAGTTATAGCATAAGGGGTTAGAGTGCCCTTAGTAATGCTTATAGCTGTTAGCTATTTGCACTTCCAAAAAGCATTACATTCCTGTTTCTTCTTAGTTTCTTGTAACTGTAGCACAATAAACCTTTTAGCTTGATTGCTGCATTGTTAAACTCTTTGACATTTTAAATTTGCACATTTAACATGTATTTGTGCTTTGGACAAAGAAATACAGACACTCGTCCTTTTTTGTGACTATTGTTCTGTGAACTATAAATGTAATTCCTAAGTGGCAGTAAGCATAAGCTGACTGTATGACTAACATACTCAAGACTTTTTGAAAAGGACAAAGTTGTGATCTTGTCATAAATACAACTGTAATGGACTTCTAATTCTTGAAATAGTGTTGAGTGGGCATACTGTACTTCTTAAATAACAGTAAATTAGGAAATCTGTGGTTTTTAATGCTATTACACGGGCTGCTTTTCATAAAAATGCAAATTGCAATTGCATTAAAAAAAAGCCACATGCTTTGTTTCTGCAGAGCTCTTCATCATTAGTCTCTTTTCGCAGAAAAATATATAGTAGTTTTACAAAGCTTGTGCAATGACTAAGCTGTTACTGTTCTATATTGTTAGTATATGCTATTTTTAAGTTTAACACAAATCATTCTAGTAGAAGTCACAGGAGGATTTCAGTTTTCTTCTTGATTGGTTATTGTGAAGAGCGAAGTAGGTTTCATATTTTTGAAGAACTTAGAATTTCTTAAGATTTCAAAGGAAAATTGATTATACTTTTCCTTCCTAAAACACAGATTTGAAACCATATTTTCCCCCATATTATATTGGTAATTTAATCGATTTCTAGTCTGTCTGAGGCTGTGAGTTCTTAGAACCTTCAGTTTGTGAGAATTCTTCCTCTTCACTGTTTTTTGTTTAGTGATGGACACAGCTCTCAATACTGATCCTGTAATAGCTGGAAGCAGATGCTAATGTGGTTGATTGAAAATTGTTATTGAATTCACTGTGTCTAGTAGAAGGGTTTGGATTTGCCCTTGATATCCTCCTCTTTCCCAGCTTTGAAATAGTACTCATAAACCCTGGAGATGGCTTTTGTGCAGTTCAGAAAGTCACCGCTCATTTGGTAAAGTGGTGCGTCCTTCTAGAGGTTCCCAGTGCACTGACGCGGTTGCTGGTGGGCTTTTAGGCAGGATTTGCTTTTTGTAAAGTAGCTTAGCCTGGGGCCTCAGCCTGAGCAATAGATTGTGCCTGACTGCAACTGAGGAACTAGTCGGAATTCCCTGTAAGGGAGGGAAGAGCTGCTGCCTGAGCATTGCCTTTGACTTTGGGATTCACCCCACATTTCTTAGAAGTATAATTAATGAATTATTCTTATTTTATGCATTTGAGGAGCTACTTGCTTTTGCAAAATAGGAAACTAATCAGTGTGTGTTTCATGATCAGCAAGTTTCAGCAATGGTAGAAAGCCCAAGGTTTGGAATGGATGCTTTTAATAGTATTTCCAAAACAGATAAGATAACAAGGCATATAAACAGAATAAAAGGATGTTTTCTGTGGTAATAAATAGTCAGAGTTTAGAGTTTGTGTTCAGAAATTCATGCAAGTTCTAAGTGTTCAAAGTCCTGCAGAGAAATGTTTCCTCTGTAGATACTTTAGAGTGGCTAAAACTTACGTGTGTATTATAAGTAACAAATTCTGGTCCACTTTACTGAAGTGAGTTAAGATAATGCCTGTGGAAGTCTCAGATTTGCCCTTCAGCAATTTTAGATACTTGTGCCAGTTCTGCGCTGGTTCCACTAATGAGCTGAGGTTTTGACTGAAGCTGCCAGTAAATATGCTTTAAGCTGAGACACCTGGATTTGTATTGACGTGATTTAGGCATGGGGCACATGTTCCCTTTTTCCAGCTCTAAGGTGTTGATCATTTCTGGCAGAGAAGTGGCAAAAAGAACTAGAACATCCCAAACCATCTCCATAGGTTGTACTGGGACTAGAGCGTCAAAGTTGTGGTGTGTCAGCTGTGATGGCATTATAATTCAGCAGGACAGTCAAAGCAAGTGTCATGTTTTTTCAGTTACAGGCAACTGAAAAGAAAACAAAACCATAGAGAGCCACATGTTTGTGATTTGGAATTCAAAACTCTTCTTTCAAAAGATTCTTTTTCCTGTTTGATTAATCTGCATAAATAATGATACCAGGTCTGCCACTGAGTAAACAGTGCTGATTCAAGTAGTGATACTTTTGTAAGGTTGTTGTTTCAGTACTGTGTTTTCCAAATATTGTGTTTATAGTGTTTATTATGCAGAGAGATGAGATCATACATAATCAACAAAATATCCTTGTGGAGGCAGTTTTTATTATTTTGTTCTCTTTTGCCACATGGCATCTTTTTGGAAGAGGCAAGACTGTCTGTCAGTGAAGCATTTTATTTTTTGTGAGAGTGTGGTCTTGAAAAGTATCCGGAAAACACACTTTCTACCTTTCTGACCTTGTGAGATGTTTTTTCATCTTTAAAAAATTTGTTTGTTTATGTGTTTGCTTATGGGTTTCTTTTTCTTTCTTTTTTGTTTCTTTTAAGAAAATATGGTCCAGTTTTTTAGTAAATGGCCCATTTTTAGAAAATTGCAGTTCAAGAACATGTGGCTTCACTGGTCTAGTCTCTAGACATAGTGTCATTGATAGTCATAGCTGCTCTTCTTGTTGGTAGCCTAGTAGACGACAGAAGGTAACAATTTACATCCATACTTAATTCTAACAAAAATGAGGATCGTTTCTCATTACAATGAGATATGACTTGAGAGGCCTAACTCAGGAGACTATTGTTTTCATAATTTGTTGGGGTTTTTTATAATATGCTTACCATTATTTGAAGTTAGAAAATCCAGAGGTAAGATTTATATAAAAGTAGTAATAATAATAATAATAGTAATATAAAAAAAGGTCTTTACTTGGACTGGACCCATAGGGTTTTATGTCTTAGGGAAGTGACCTTCGAGATGTTCCCTTTCCCAAAGTTGTGATGGCTAAAGATAGGATGCTGAAAAATAAAACCTGCGCAACTCGTATCTTCCTTTGTTACAGTTGTGTGTGTTCTATTTATTTGTGGCCAGTGTGCTTAAAGTTATAATAAAGGTTGTGGGTTGCATTGTCTCCATTGCTAACCTCTTTCCTCCTTCCTCTCTCTGTCCCCCCAAAAATCAGTAATTTTTCTTGTTTCAGGTTTCTTGTAAAACTTAGGTCATGGCTGCTAATATACTTTGAAATCCTGAAGCAGAAGGCTTTTGAACTGCAGCATATAGTTCTGAATTAAAAATCAGTTCCTGCTTTATAAAGACCAATTTTACTCATTCTTTGGGTTGAAAAAAACCCCCCAAGGGTAAACATTTCAACAGAATACAAAAATTGATCAGATATTCTGATCAGTTTCTGTTATGCATCTTCCTGTTTGATAATCAACTTTATCATCCAGCTATCTGATTTTTTTTCCTGTTTTCTGTCAAACTACACAGGTCTTGTAGCAAGAATTATTATTCTGCAAAATTCTTCAACCCCTGACCCCCCCCAACCCCAAAAGGATGAGCATATGGCTTCTGTGAAAAAACTGTTGTAGAGGTGTCTAACTTTAAAAAAAAATGCCCGTATGAAGTCTAGAAGTGAACAGTAGTCATTGAGCAGTAGGAATCCCTAATTACTTACTGTCTAAATCTGGTATGTACTCCCTACCTAATATTAACTCTGCTTTCTTAAAAGTTCGAAAACAGATTTGCAGAGAGTAAAACATAAATTCTATGTTTTATTAGATTTATTTGATTTATGGTTTTATGAAGAGATTGAATCTTTTTTATTCTTATGTATTTGGTGGTTACCAAGAAGAGATTTGGACTATAGTAATCTTAATATAGTTGTACAAAGCATCATATACTTTCTTGCAGTTTTTACAGCAGGTGGACAAAGATTTTTGTCAACGTTAATTTTCAGCAAATTTTCGTATCTGGGGCTTTTAAAGAATCCAAGCTGTTGCTGGTTAAGTGGTAAGAGTCTCAAGAGTTATGAGTAGATTAAAGGATATAAGCAAGTGGTCACTATTCATAGGCAAAGTTGGTAGCATGGATTTCCAAAGTTAATTTTGCAGACTTTTTTGTTCAACTTGTAAATATATGGTAAAAGAGAGGTGGAATAGTTAGGGGATAAGACTTGCAGATTATTTAAAAAAAAATTAAAATCATTCAGGATAGCTGAATCTAAAGCTTATGGTGAAGGGCTCCAGAAAAAGCTCATGATACTGAGTGACTAGATGTTAAAATTTTGGATGAAATGCAGTTTTGATAAATACAAGCTAAAGTACAAGCAGTGGTGAGAAACGATGGTCCTAACATACATTCACAACAATGATCTCCAATTTAGCTATTGTCACTCAGTGAAAAAGTTCTTGGAATTTGTTGGGACAGTTCTCTGTAAACATCAGCTTAATGTCTGGTGATAATGGCAACAGTAAACTCAGAAATAAACAAGTGTGGAATTGTGGGAAAAAAAACCCAAACCAACCACCAGAAAACATTGTGATGTTGGGATTTGCAGCCTAGGGGACAAGAACAGATCAGGTGAATCCCAGAGGTCCTGTTCAGCCCTGGTTTCTGTAGTCCTGAATCTTAAGAAAGACTGGACAGGACCTCTGGGAATCACCTGATCCATTCTTCTTCCCCAGGGCACAACTAGCTGTAGCCTTTGCTGGTCGGGGTGAATCTTTGTTTAACTCATTCTTAAAAACCATTAATAACAGCACTTTCACAACCTGCTTTGTCAGTCTATTCCAGTGTTACTTTGACTTTTAGAAGGGTTTTCATAGTGTTTGAGTCAAGTGGTTTTTGGTACAGTTTTAAGCCTTTTATTACTATCCTCCTTGAACTGTAAAGTGAAACTGGATGTGGTAACTTACATGAAATCTTAACAAAACTAAGAGTGAGACTTACTTGCTGGTTTTGCAGGCAGTTCCATGTGTAGACAACACTCTGATTTTTTTTTTTTTTTTTTTAATTTAATTTTTTCAACACCACAACACTGAGGGTCACTTTGTGGTCTGCTTTAACCTCTACATCCCTCTTAACTAAACTGGTAACTATTTGACCATCCCATATATGTGCAATCAGCTGTTCTGACCTAACTGCAGCTTTGCAGTTCTTCTTAGTCATACTCTAACATTTTTTCATAACTTTTTCCAGTCTTTCAAGATCACTTTGAATTCTTATCTTGTTGTCTAGTGTGCTTATTATCTCCGTTTTCTGAAACTAATTAATTTATGTGTGTGTATATATATAAAATATTTGTGTGTCTATATATGCTTTTATATATATATAAAAAGAACAGCTTTGGTTATGTTTTGTGTTTCAGCCCGCGGTGACTTTAATCAAAAACAAAACAAAAACCACCCCAAAACAAAAACTGAGCATTGGACCCCATAATGACTCGTGTATCGTAGCTGGGAGATAGAATTAACGTTGCTGTAAATATGATTGAATGTGTGTAGCGAGTAAATTTGCAGAAAATATTTTCCATTGATGTTCCTAGGCATATTAAATTTGAGGTGCTTTGTGGTATATTTAAATAGGGCTATATTTTGAGAGTCAGGGTACTTGGAGAAACAAGTTAGCGAATTATTTAATAAATGACAGAACTAGTGACACCTTTCTGCATATTTTTGTCTTTTGTCTTGAATGTCCCTAGTAATGCTGCTACTGGACAAGCAACAGGGTGTCTTGAATACTAACTTTTTTCAAATCAGGGTCACTGGAAAATATTTATTTGGGTTAAAGGCAGTTCATCAAATAAACCTTGCTTCTGTAGGAGACCTATCTGAAAGTAGCATTCTCACTTTTACTGTCACTTAGAAGAATATCTGCTTTCCTTTGTAATAGACACATTATCATATGGTCCAATTAATATTCTGGGCCTGCCACAACCTCAGAAGGGAGAGGTTATATTCTATTAATTTATTATGGACTCATAGTCAAGTGGCATTTCATTGTTTGCTAGGACATGGATGCAGCTCTTTTTTTCAATTATGCTCTAATTTCAAACAACCAGTTCCTTTAGTTTCTTACAATTGCAAAGTATGGATTGAGGATTATTTTCTTTTTAATTATTATTTTTATTGCTAATGCTGCATGCACTGGAAATGCATTTTGACGTGTAAAATCTTGGCAGTGTAGCTTATTTATGGGGCAGGAGATGGCAGTAAGGAAATAGGTGATTTAGCATGTAAGCAGAGAATTATACTTTATTCTTGTATGATAGTTTTAAAAGAATTATCTAAAAAACTGAAAGAACATACTCATTGTTTAAAAGCACAAATTGATGTTTACTTTAGGCCTTTCTATTTGTTAATGTTTTTTTTGTTTTAGTCATGTAAGTATTTAACAGCATTTGTGGTACTTTAACTATGCTTAGAGATCAGCTGAAATAGTGTTATGCTACATGGACAAAATATAATTCACATTATACAAAGCTCAGCTTTAGTGAAGACTACTAGCATTAGAAGAAATACAAATACGCAGTAACATTTCTGATATTTCAGAGTTCATGTGTGTAGATTTAAAATAAATTTGGATACAACATTATTTTTCAGCATCTCTTATAAAGGACTGCATTCTTTATGTTGATCTCCACTTAATTTAAGTCACTCTGGCAGCTGCATTCTTAGGGGAGGAGGGAATGAAATAAACTGTTAACCTTTGAAAGCCAGAACACAAACAAGTAGTGTTTAACTTGTGGACATTTGTGGATATTTCAAACAATGTTAATTTTGATTGCCTTTTTGAAGTAGACCCATTCTTTTTGTTCTTGATTCGGAAGCTAAACATATTGTTTGGAACTTTTCAGCAGCTGTGAAGAACAAAGTTTGTCATGCAATAGTTCAGTGAGATGACATCATGAGATGATTTTGACTGCTGTGGCAATCTGCTTGCATTTGCCCTTGTGTAAGCGTGATCACTAGCATGTATTTGTTTCCTTTTGGTTTAAATCAAGTAAGCATTGATGGAGTTGCGTTCTGTGGCTATTTACTTTATCTTATTGTTCTGGGCTATTGTTATTTTGACCTGAAAATTATTCTCAATTTCTGTTCCAGTTTGTTCTCCTAAAACGTGCTCCAGGTAAGTCGTCTTGTCTTTAGACAGCAGAGCATTCCTGTAAGGCTGTGTCGGGCTGTCGGTGGGTAACTCAGGGATGTTTGAATGGTGACACACCAGTTCTTTGAAATTCTGGCATGACAGAAGGCCAATAACTGCAGCGCCTTGCTCATGCTGCGCGCCCCCTCCCCTGCTTATGGAGTACTGCAGAATGCAGAGCAAAACCTGTCTAAGCACTCAGGGCCAAACTCTTGAGATCATCTTATATTGCTTTACATACTGGCTTGCATGTACTTGTGTAGGGTTAGCTGGTAGATGTGACCAGCCTGAACATTAATGCCATTCTGGCAGGTGGGTAAGGAGCCAATTTTTGCTAAATACACATGGGCCATAAGATATGCTCACACTTACTGGAAACCCTTTGTTTTTGCTGTGTTTTTAGTCTATAGTCAGTCCAGACAAAATATTTGGCCTACCAGGATATGTGAATCATTCTTCTTTGTAAGGCTTCATTTATCATCTGTGTTCTGAAAATGTTTTGTATGAGGGAAACATTGAATGCACTCAGAAATTTTATTGTTAACGTGCGTTTTTACAGCTGTTATTTAAAAATCGTGCTTTGGTAAGATCAAAATATTATTTAATTGTTTTAGCCTATTGGAACCACAGGAAATACACAGGGTGGGAAACTCCCAAATGACTCGTCACTCCTCATCACCTGTAGGTGAGCAATGGCATGCAGACTTAAAAAAAAACACAAAGAAACAAATCTTAGCAGCTGGCTAGTTCTGGGAAAAAGAGAGAAGAAAAGTTGCTCCTTCATCCTTTATGCATTGCTGATACTTATACTTTGAGTAGAAAAAAATGCTTTAAAATTTCCTTTATCAGTGCAAAAATATATGTACACTACAAAATTGATGGTGAGGATTGAGTGAACAGATGACTTGTGCTGTTTTTTTTTTTTCTTTGTAGTCTGGTTTTAAACAATACTAAGGGCATATGCATGTGAATGCAGGTGAGGAGGGCACTGTCTAAAATTCTATATGGACTTTCAATGTGCATCTCATTATCTGAAGGAGTGCAGCAGTTGCTATGAAGTTGGGGGGAAAATAATGTTCTAGTAGACAGTTGACCTTCCAGTCACAAAATTCTGTAAGTTTTGAACACATTTTAAGTTAAGTATGACATCAGGAAGTTTGATGATATGTGATATGTAGGAATGATGTCTGCTGGGGTGTGAGTATGTACAGCTCCACGTTCCAGTTCCTCTTGCTAAAGCAGTGTGGCTCTGTAAATGCTTAGAGGCAAGAAGCATTATAGAAAAATGGTATTTTAAGTAACAATAAGGAATGAAAAAGGGCAGTGAAAGAGGAGCTGAGAAATTATAAACATTGTCTTTTAGAGAGCAAGTGTGCAGTGCACAGGGGAAGAATCCTGTGAAGGTAGTGGAGAGAGAACTAAAGGACTTGGAATTTGAGGCAGCTTCTTAATACAGAGGATTGAAAAGTAGATCAGGAGGAAGTGATTTTCAGAGCAAACATCTTGCATGTTGAGATGTGCTAAATTATATTTACAGATTGGAGTTTAGATGTGGGTAGCTTGAGTAAGCTACGAAATGGGAATTTGCAGTGATGTGTGATACAGAACTACAAATAAACACTTGATTTAAGGCTAATGTGAGGCAGTTGGAGAAATGAGTTGCATGGTATCTCTGCAGCACTGTCACAGTGTGGGCTATCAAAAAGGATAATTCCGTTTTTACAGATTTCAGACTTGGGGGCGGGGGGGGATTGTTTTGATTTGGGACAGATGAAAAAGAGATGTGTCTGAAGATACTGCTTTTGAAACAAGGAATTGAAGACAGAAGAGATTTATTCATCTCTACTGCCTGAACTATGTTGTAGTTCATAGGCACTGTGTTGAAAATTTGAAATGAGCTGGCTTGATCACGTATTGTAAGAATATCTTGAACTTACAGAGAAGTTATTTTTTAACATAGTTGGCAAATACTATTCAAAAGTAATTTTAAATTTTTGGAGGTCACGATAAATTCCCTAGCTCTAGAGTGACAGTGTGTCCAGTGTAAAGCAGTATTAAGCTACACTGATGTTGCAATATAGCAGGAAATGCAGATCTTTCAAGTAAGTTTTGGGTCAAGTATGTATTTCCTTTCATTCCAAGCAAGTACTTTTTGCTAAAGATCAATGTGTTTTTTGATGTTATGGAAATATTTCTCTTATTGGTCAACTACCCAACCTGGAAATGCTTTTAGAAGTGGTGATTGTTTTGCTTAAATGTGTGTCATACCAACTTTAACAAGTTACACTTTGCTGTTTCTGTGGAGTATCTTTCTGGTATTGAAAATGACAAACCACACTACATCTAAACTTAAAGTAGACTTAAAGCTTTGTTAACCTTCACCTTAAAAATTTCAGCAAGTACATTACCTTATGTATAAAGAATGTTATTTATGAAGGATTCTTCTATTTATTGTAAAGCAAAAATGCATATTGTAAAGCATGCTTATTTTGGCTTCTGGTTTCTTGGCTTGAAGAAGGGACTGGTTTTTTGCTGCTATATCTTTTACACAGATGTGCATTTTATTTCTTGTTTCAGTTTACCGTAATCCTTCATGTACACATTTGATGACAAAGAAGTAGCAGAACATCCTTTACAAAGCATTTGGATACTTTACTGTGTACCAAATTATCACTTTGACTTCTGGGGAAAAAATGAGTATAATGAAACAGCTAAGATCCAAATATGTCAGAATTGAGCTTGAGAATAAGCATTCTGCAGTTTCAGCTGCTCTGTGCAAGATAGTCTTTTGGAACATGAAATATGTAATTACTGTGTGTGAGAAGATGCAGAGGACTCTTTATTTGATGTAAACACTGTCATAATGCTCGGTGTTCTATTTTACTCCAGTGTTGGTGATTGATTACTTATTTACGCTTTGTATTATTTAGTAAGAAGGCATAAAGAACTTTTAAAGAAACATCACAAAATATTCCAGATTATCTCAAGGATAAAATTGATTTTATTCTTCATGGCAATCTTTCCTTATTTCTGTGGGAAAAGATGTATGATTTTTTTTTTTTTTTTAAAAAACAGAATACAAGCCTTTGCCTTTTCAGTCATTAACGAGACATGAAGCCCAAATCCTCAAGTTCGGGGAAAAATACTGCTCTGTCACAACAGAACTTGTCATTCTGATATGGAGGGGTCTGTAGAGCTTGTCAGCACAACCCGAGGCAAATCCAGCTCTGTCAATGGGATAGTACAGTGAAACAATTGAAGGAACCTGTCTTGTCTGCATAGGGTCTCCACTGTGGAAGTTGCCATGTGGGGGATACAGTCTGCATAGGTAAGGGCATCTTATCCTTAATTAAAACTTCCCTTTTTGAAAAAGTATAAGAAAATATTTGTGTAATAGTACCCTGAGGTAGTTTTCTGAGGTAATCATTCTTTAAGAAATACCTGTTTCCCCTGTTGGGTAGTTCTGAAATAATATCCATATTAAGTGCCTTCATCTTAGTACATTACTACAGTAGTGTCAACAAAATTAGTTTTGGCTAAAGATTTGCAGTATAAAAGGTCAGTGGAAAAACAAAACCAAAATGCTTTCCACCAAAACCAGCTATTGTTTTTAGCTGCTTCTTTCCCTTGGCCTTGTCCCCTCACCAACAGACCTCAAACTTTTCATGGGTGTACCTCACTTTGCTTCTTTTGCTTGAACGTGTGAAATCTGATGGATCTACAAATGATTTTGTATATGGATAGTCACTGCTCCTCATATAGTCTAGATATGATGTCTAGATTGCACAGGTCTGTTTCATAGCATCTGAAATAATCTTAGATTGAAGGTTTTCTCCCCCCCTGCCCCGCCCTGTTTAAAATTTACATGCTAGTGAACTTAGTGACTATTTCTTTGTCTGAGACTTTCCTCAGACTTCATGCTTTATAGTGTTTGTGGTAGTTCTCTTTAAAAACCTTTAGAGTTGTGAACTCAGGCTAAACTTGATTTTCAATATCCAGTTGTTTTTCGACATTCTTCATGGGCAGCCTGAGGATACAGTAGTTACTCTTTCCAAATATATTAGTTAAGGAGAGATAAAGTAACAGGTTAGATAGTTACTTATTTGCTACTAGCTTGCAGTTCTACAGGTGTCTCCCCTACAGTTAGACAATGTACATGAGAAAACATAAAGTGATGTCTTTTCTATTTTTTGGGGTCCTTTTGGATACGTAATGCAATGGTTGGCTTGAGCTCTGCTATCTATTGCCTGATAACTTTTTTCTCTGAATGGGACAGTAGCAATATCTTCTAGATGGTGGCTCTGTGGTCTCCACTGAGAGAGGAGTACGCTACAGGCACCGATGTGTTTGAATGCCACTGCAGCAGTTGCATTTGTATCTTTATGCTTCTGGGTGATTCTTAGCCTAGTGCAGATGCGCAAGTGTAGACACCTCTGTTCCCTGTACAATCCAAGTTTGTCATACATTGATAGCAAACAGAATTGTAGCTTCCTCGTCTGTTCACTTCAGACTAAGGCGGTGTGCTTCTCGTGTTTTTCAGTAGATGTAGGAGACTTGTACCAATGTAACGAAAAATGTTTTCCTAAGCTGTTTTATCAGATGGCTTATCACGTAGTCCGAGTAAATTACCTCAGATAGAAGAAGAAAGCTCTGAGGGGAAACTGAGGTACTATGCCCATAGCTGTGCATTTATGAGTTCAGTGTTGTCACGTTGGCTCCCTCTCCCAGCCTCTTTGCGTGGTATTAAGAATAAATAATCCCTGTATCTCTCCCAAGAGAGAAGCATTCCAGAAAGATGTGGAAAATCCTGAGGAAAATTATGATCAGTTCGTACTCTACCTATAAACATGCAGCTCTGGGGTAGCAGATGTACATGACGTATATGCAGTGCCAAAGAGATTGTGTAGAAATTCCAGGTCTACACTGGAATTGTGTTGCTGTAGATGAGGATATTGAGGTGCAGGGGGAGGTTGCTGTGACTATTCAGAGTTGCTCTGGTAGGTTCTGCTCTACATATCATCTGATCGTCCAAGTAAGATGGTGTGAAGCTGAGCATTTATGCTGCCAAAATACAGATCATATGATTATGGGCATATTCTAGGTCCATTGTTTTATTTATGTCTGTAGGGCTGCCACATTAGATCTCGCAGCACTGATGTTCTGTCCTAGTGGGGAATGTAAGACGAGTGGCTTTGGCCTCTTCAGTTTAAATTGAAGGCCATAATTAAATTTTTTTCAGTAATTGTTCTGTTTGGTTATATTCTGGTTTGAGTCATGAAGGAGTTGCTGAGTTGTCTTTTTATTTATTCTGATTGACACAATAGAGTTGGGGTCTGGTAGGATTAGTAAGGCAAGAAGATTTCTCATCAGAGAGACATTCAGGAATGGGATTTTTTTTTTTTTTTTTTAATCCCCCTCCCTCTGGGGGGTGAAGGTGCTTATAAAAGTAAGCCACGATCCAGACGCTTGGCACAATGTTTGTTTGTTTGTTTTTCCCTTTAAATTGAGAGTAGGTATCCTATTAAGTTCATAACTTCCTTTTTCAGTTTTATATAGCAATTCTTGTACCTGCATCAGAAAAATTTGATATTTGCCACTTTATTTACCTGTAATAAGATTTGCTGTTTCCAAATCAATGGCTAAACATTCGAATATTTCTGTTAATGCAAAGCCTTGGATTTTTTTAAATTTTGAAAGTAGATTTTTAACTTTGAAAGTTCTGAAGTTTGAGTACTTAATCTCCAGGAAATTCTTTTCTCCTCTGTTTTTCCCTTGATAATAAACTTAAGAAAAAAGTCCATGAGGCTAAACAAATGATGACAGGTACAGGTACAGGATAAGGGTAATAGGATCATGTGTGCAAACTCTAACTCATTTCTGTAAATTTCTGTTAAAACATGTAGTTATTAAGTGATACAAGTCCTCAGAGGCCTAGTGTGCGAGATGTGCATAGAACACTTGAAAGTCATGGTGATGCCAAACAATATTGGAAATTCCTATTAAAATTTAAAAGTGCATTCACTGTATAACTGGACACGGAATGTACTATAAAGTCAGGGATACTCTTTCATGACTGCTGAGTTTTCAGTGTATTATCTGTTGAGATGTCTGAAAAGGAACTCCTGTTGAAAGACTTTGAAGTTTTTACTAGCTGATAATAAATTATTTCTATGGGACTGTTTTGCTAAAACAATGAGAATGGCAACAAGTTACATATGTTAGGCAGTAGAAAGTCTGCATCTTTTCTGCAGCTCTTCTCAGTAATTGTCAAAATATTTTTATTCTTGTTAGAAAGCATTAAGTAACTTGCCTCAGCTGCCACTTGAACAAAAATCAACCCCAAAAGCCAACCCTGGTAAGTTACACAAAAACAAGGGAGACCTGGAGGGCAGACAAATAAACACCACCACAAAAAACCAACTAAACAAAAAAACCCCAAAACACCACCAACAAAAAACCTAAACTAAAAAACCCCCAGAAATCACTTCTTTCATTTTCCTCATATGTTTTCTGTAGAAGTTTGGGGCCTTCAGATCCACAAGTGGATTCTGTCAATTTATTTAAATAATGGATAGCAACAGGTTTTATAGGATATGTGGTCGGCCCCTTGAGGGAGGTAATACATAGAAAGCATGAGGATGAAAAGATAAGACCTGCTTCTGCCACTCTGCTTTTTGCTAAATTATGTCAACCTCTGTATAGCTGACATATTGTTCAGTGATAGGGCAGCGAGGTGCGGAGCATTGACTGTTGTTCAACTTCTCTTCTGCAAATTTGCAATGCTTTAGCTGAAGCATAATAAAAGTACATGCCTCGCTTGGTTCTGTATACTGTGCATGTAAATTAAAATACTTCTGCATTTCCAGTTTTCAGTATGGGGGAAGGAAGAAAGCAGTAAAGACAATATCTTGATTTTTTTGGGGGGTGTGTGTGCACGCACGCCTTTTAAGGATTGTTTTGGATATGTTCCTGTTTTAAATGCAGAGGTACAATGAAATAAATCTTTCCCGCTTCTGTTAATTTCAGGTTAATATATGTTATGATTGTATTGTGCATAAGTAGGACATAACCTGAAACTTGGCTGGAGTATATGGAAAACTACTTCAGTTTAAAGACAAATAACTTCTTTATAAGTTGTATCTTAGAATATTTATGTTGCAGTATTACGTGTGTTTTTGTCATTGTAATTGATTCAGCGTGATGTAGTAAGTCTGTAGAGGGCCATCTTACTAGCTATCTGTAGTACCTTCATGATTTAAAGCAAAACCTTCAGAAGTCACTGGTGGATTTTTTTCCTCCCCTTACGCTCTTTCACAGCACATGAGAAAGTAAAAATAAATGAGGAAACTAATCTAGCAAGGTTTTTTTCCTGATTGATGTTACTTTTGTTCAATGCCATACCTATTAGGGATACAGAACTGAAAAGCAGGACTGAAATTGTAACTCAGACTTTTCTGTTGCAGTGCAATAACAGCTACTCTTGTCATCATGACTGCAAGAAAGTAAAAGATGAGTAACAAGATGGATTGGGGAGGATTCCTTGTATAAAGTCGAAACTGGGGTAACTGAGAAGCAGAGAGAAGTGAAAAATAGAGGTGTGTAGGTAGAGTGTGTGCCCAGCTGAGCGAGGTGGGTAGAAGCTGTGCTGTTATCTTAATAATAGTTGATATAAAGTAGATGTACCTGCAGGAAGCTGGCTGGCATGGTCTGTAGGAAGATTCTTATGGATCTGACTGGTAGCTGTTTTATTAGTATTGATGTTCCTCAGACTTTTTTTCATTCTGACAGAGGCGTTCTGTTTTTCCTCTTAAATCTCCATGGAGATTTTTTGGAGTTAAAGTTAGCAGGGATTATGTACACATAACATTGTCCTGTCATCCATAACTTCTCAGTTCTCTAAACTAATCCCAAGCATTTGTTAAGTGTGTGATGGCTAGATTGTAATACTATACGTAAGAAAAGAATGTTAGAAAGAAGGCTGTTTGGCTTGGGCAATGTTTTTCTGCCATGCTCTTCTTTTGGCATCAGGGTTCTGACCAAACCAAACGCTGGTTAGATTAGTAAAGAAGCTTGCAGCTTATAATTTAAAGAGCAGCTCTTGTCTGTATATGTATTTCAATTATTTGGCATGCTAAGCCAGAAAATCAGATAAGTAGATTTCAAAGTACTGGTACTTTTGCTAATAATAGAGTGATAAAACTTTTTACTTTGGCAAATGGATTGTTTGCAAGGTAGAAGTTTTGGTTTTGCTCACAATATTTATCAAATAGAATACCTGTTCATGCCACCTTCTTGTGTACCAGGCTTACGTGTTCAAATGTCCTTCACAGGAGGGCTAGCAGAAACAATTTTCAATGTATTATATGGCATATTTCCTGAATTTTGAGTCTTAAGTTCACAATGGTTTCTTTCTTATTTCTAAGACAAGATATATACTAAGATATTTCTAGAATATATGCTAAATATGCTCTTGTTGCCTGTGTATGTATTTTGGGGGTAATATCTGAAAATATTGTCATCCTGAACAAATTAATAGCCCATAGTAATTTTTTCTTTTTTCCTTCATGGTCTCTGTATCAGATGTTCCAATGGAAGAGATGTAGTCTGTGTAATTTATCTGTGTTGTGGAGGGATTTTTTAATTTTTTTTTCTTTACCCCTCAGTAGCCACTGGTTATGTAGGGGAGGCTGGAAAAATGAGGAAAGGATAAAACTAGAAGTGTAGGGGTTTTTCCTTAGACTGTAAGAATAATTTCCTTAACGGATAAAACAGTTAAATACAATCTTGCAGGTCCAGTGAAGAGAACTTCAGGGTCGATTATTGTTATGGAATGATAAAGCTGGAAGGTTTTACATTACATCAGAAATAAATGTGACATGGAATACTCTGGTTTTCAATGGATTCATTAACTTAAAAAGGAGATATTTCAGACTGGCCGTTAATACTGATGTGTTTGGCTGTAATATAATGGTAGCAGAGTTTAGTACTTAATTTGTCAGGTTAAGGAATGCAGAGAGGTAGAGCTGTGTTGATGCACAGTAATTTTATAGGTGATGAATCGTCACCGAAAGAAACTTTTGTGCTGCCATGCTGTCTTGGCAATTTTCAGCTTGTGTAACAGCCACTTGAAGGGCATGTTTAAGAACAGCCCTTAGGCTTTTTGTACATAACACTGAGGATTGGTCTTATTTCTACCAGGCAAAGGGTAAAGGAAGTGGAAAGGTGGCTTATAACCAACTTCCACTTGCCCTCTGGTCCTGTGCTGTTGTTCTGGGGCACCTGGCCAAGCATACATAATGTGAAAGGCTTGCTAGTAAACCACATTATTTGAAGATAGAAAATATATGCACTTTGGAACAATTTGTACATATTATGGAAAAGGTTGCATTTAGCAAGTAGCAAAGAAACAAAGATGTTGCAGACTCGCTTAACAATATGAGTATTTTATAATAATGTGCAGTTTGCATCTCAGCAGTCTTTAAAAAAAAAAAAGTCAAAGTACTTTCAGACATGTTGGTCTTATATGACAGTTTCTTCATTCCTCAGGCGTCAAATTCTTGCTGATCTTTTCCCCTACTAGAAAGTAGTAGCTCCCCTGTACTCTCCTCATCCCAAAGGCATTGTATGCTCTAAAGAATGTGAAAGGTATTTCTTAAAGTAAATTCTTTTGTACTCAGAGACAGTATTTACTTCCACTGTTTAAATATTTAAACTTGACTGAAGAACAAAATAATATTTTAGTATCATTTGTAGTTAACTCAGATTGTCATTCTGTTCTATACATCTTATGTAGAACTTTTTCCTACTAGTTTCAGTTTTTAGCTTGTACATCTCTACTATTCCTAGATCTAAAATGTGCTCTTCCAAAAAAACCCCAAACCCACTCACCCCTAAAAAGCACCCCCTTCTTCCCCAACCTTTAATGTTATTATTCTCTCATTGTACACCTTTGTTAGTAGTACAGATGAGGCTGAAGTCATTCTACTGTGAATGTTCACAGGTCAGTGTTCTCTTTCCTTCTCTTCCTGTGCAGGACTAAGGCGATCACCAGTTGAATATTGTTTTCAGTGTATCAGGACCTAATTTTGCCTTTATTCATGATTATTAATTTGTGTCATTTGAAGCCAGTTTTTGAGTTCATTCTGTCTTTGGCATGTTGAGCTACAGCATTATCTGTTCTCCAGAACATAATTAAATGATTGGAAGTTACTGCTACTAAGGGAGAGAAAGCATCTACCATTCATCCAGAAATAAAACAGTATTACAATTCAAGGCAAATAGGATAAATAACCCCACAATATTCTTTATTAAATGTTTAGGTCAAGTGCCTAAGCTTTTATCATGAAACATGTTGGTATGTATGGAGATATTTATAGGTATTTCTGTGTTTCTCTCTTCAGACCTGACTTACATTTAAAGGCTTTTTTTACTCGTACTGAAAACAATAACACTCAGTGCTGGTATGCATTGGTTTAAAATATATAGCATATTTATTTATATGCCCAACTTTAATGTTTTTTTTTCTTGCTTGTTTTGTAAAATGCTATGTAATGTAAAGTATTTTGATGCTTTTACCCATGCAGAACTCCAGAGGGGTTGCTGAAGTTGAATCTGTTTGTTGCAGTTACTGTGCAGTACTGTGTGTATATCTCTCCCAAACTGGAATTGATCCAATAAATAAGTCTTTGAGGTAGTCCATCAGAATCCACAAAGTTGCTGAAATAAATATGCTAAATAAATATGCTGTAATTAAGCTAACATGGAATAATTACATCACTGCTGAAACTAACAGTAGTGTGATATAGGTGAGGATTTTAAAAAAATTTTATTTAGAACTTAAAATTATTTCGAGTTAGTTCCATTCCTTTTTTTTGTGAACTGAAAAGAAAAAAAGTCTCACTTCTTAAGGTAATGTTTACTTTTAAACCTATGGCAACGTTCCTCTAGATTGTACATTGTCTATCTCAAAGCATTAGATCATTCATTCTTTTGTTAGTGAATCACTAGAATTATTTGTTTGACAATGAATCACAAAGCAGGTTTGAATGAAGCTTATTGAGGAGTGTATTATTATCAAATTTGCATCACAAATGCTACATTCCTACATATATTTCATTGGGTTTCATTGAGTTACTGATCCTGTTCTTCTCTGCTGCTTCTTTCTCCCCTCCCTGCCTCATTTTATCTAATTCTCTAAGCTTGAATTCAAGCTTACTACCTTTGATAGCCATTGCATTTTCTTTTCTATTGCTTTAGTGTGATAATTTGCCAAGCCCATCGTTTTTGTAGGTAAGAATCTGCTCTAGCTATAAAGTGCACCATTTACTAACTCATGCTATTTCTTACAAGTAAGACTAGATGTAAAACTGTTTTGATTACACTGAAATTACGTAGGTAGATGTTCAGAATTGTATTAAAAGCAAAATTTTACAGTGTAAAATTAGCCAAGAATGTAGATATTAGTTTCTAGGTCATGTTAAAGAAAAGATGGACTGCTAGTGCCTGGAAGTAGTCTACACTGTGGAGGTGTATCATTCAGGTTTAGGGGTTAAATTATTGGTAGTTTCTAATCTTACACTTCTTCATGTCATACAATTAATTTTCATGTGAGTCAGATTTTAATTACAGGACTGTCGTGGTTTCAGCCCAGCTGGTAACAAAGCACCACACAGCCGCTCGCTCACTCCCCACCCCACCCCGGCCATGGTGGGATGAGGAGAAAAATAAAGGCAGGCTCGTGGGTCGAGATAAGGACTGGGAGGGATCACTCACCACTTATGGTCATGGGCAACAGACAGGCTCAGCTTGGGGAAGAAACAAAACCAATTTAGTTTACTACAAATCAAATCAAAACAAGGGTATTAGGAAGTAAACCCAAACCTTAGAACACCTTCCCCCCACCCCTCCCTCCTTCCCGGCTCAACCCCACTCCCGGTTCTCTCTCCCTCCTCCCCACAGTGGCGCAGGGGAGCAGGGGATGGGAGTTGGGGTCCGCTCATCCCACCTTGTCTCTGCTGCTCCTTCCTCCTCAGGGGGAGGACTCCTCACTCGTCCCCTGCTCCAGCGTGGGGTCCCTCCCACAGGAGACAGCCCTTCACGAACTCCTCCAGCGTGAGTCCTTTCCGCGGGCTGCAGTTCTTCCCGAACTTCCCTGGCGTGGGTCCTATCCGCGGGCCGATCTTCAGTCACAGGCTGCTCCAGTGCGGGCTTTCCCATGGAGTCACGGCCGTCTTTGGGGGCCTGTGTTCCACTCCATGGGCTTCAGGGGGGCAGCCTGCCATGTCACCACGGGCTGCCAGGGCATCCACCTCCTCAGGTGCCCCTCCTCCCCCTCCTTCTTCACTGACCTCGGTGTCTGCAGAGGGGTTCTTCTCACATTCCAATCCCACTACTCACTGTGGAGATTCCCCTTCTTAAATCTGTTCTCCCAGAGGCTCTACCACTGTCACCGATTGGGTCGGCCTGGGCCAGAGGCGGGTCTGACTTGGAGCCAGGGAAGCTTCTAGCAGCTTCTCACAGGAGCCACCCCTGCGACCCCTCCCCTGTTACCCAAAAAATCGTGTTACACAAACCCATAACACAGGGGTGTTTTGATTTTCAGTAAATTCTACATTATCTTCAAGAGCTTTCTTCTGTTCTTCAAACTGTTGCAATAGTATGTCCCTGTTGTAACAATATTATCGATGACATCTTAGCTGGCATTAACAACACTTGACATCTCTGAGAAAACAGGGTTCTGAACATGTTGATCCAGTCAACCCCCAAAATATGTTTTCTGTTATGGATATGCCTAGTTAGCTTGGCATCTCTGGCTGTTTCTGAACACATTTGATTCTTGGTAGAAGAAAATCAGGTAAATGTAAACTGCTGTGAAGTAACAATTGGGAAGTTCATAATATGTTGAGATTTTAATTTATCCTACTTCATTTTGTATGGTTCTTAATGCTCTGACTAGTTGGCTAGAGGATGTTCTTTGTGGAGTAGTGGGGATTTAGTGCTAATAACACATTCAGTCTTAAGAGAACTGCAAAATCTTTATTGGCTTTGGTATTTACTTGCATTTGTTCTAGATTTTTTGTGATTGCTGTTCGGGTTTTTCTTCCTTTTTAGAAGAGGAAAAACATGAAAAAGTGAAACAGAGTAACAGAAAACTCTCAATACGATAAAGAATTTATGGGTTAAAAAAAAAGCCAAGAGTATGTGCATTATATTAACAGGCATAAGTTTTAGTTTACTGTATGTTTTGACACTGTTTATGAGTTTGTTTCTGTATAGGCATTTTTTCCTCTGAAGACTGATGAGCTAAACAATGTGCAACCAGGATGTGCACCTTTTTTCACATGTTAATACCCTTCCTTTTGCTTTTCCATCCACTTGTCAGGATGTACAAGATCTAGCCATTGAGATGTAGAGCTGTCTCTTAACAGGTGTCATATTTGGGTTTGCTCTTGCTAGGCAATGTCAAGGCTTTTCAGCAGCCTCTGCTGCCCTCTCCTGCTGTGCTTTCTGGCTTCTGTTCTTGGAAAAGTGAGTGAGTTCCAGGACAAAGCCAGGACAAAATGGGCCCTTCCAGCTTTGGAAACTGATAGAGTGGAGGGTTCCATGCACCCTGATGCTCTTCTAGAAAACTGAGATGTTTATATCTTAATACAGGTTCCCCTACCTCCTAAAGCGTATCAGTGTTAGTAATGGGCTGTGGAGAAAGGCCTCAAACACACTACTTAGATTAACGTGAAGGTGAATAAAAATCATGTGAAATTGTCATGCTAGTTGTGATGGTAGCATAATTTCTTAAATTTGAAGTGGTAGGCTAATCTTGCATATTTCAGGAACTTCTAATATACTTTTTCATATTCCTGGGTCACAGGTAGTAGGAAAAACACCTTCAATTGTATTATTAGTGGTACAAGAAAAAATAGATACTGAGTATGGAAGTTAACATTTCATACATAATTTGTGTGATCTAGGTAATGTTTGACCAGATGCAGGCTAGAATAACAGTTTGCTTTCCTTTTAAAAAAGGCGTAATCTCTCATTTCATAAAATGCTTGCATATATAGTTAAAATGAGGAAAAATAGTGTTGAAAGGTTTGAAAGTGAAAATTCTGTGTAAAGATAGTAATAAGGTATGAAAACTACTTTGATAATTCTTTCTCTAGGAATTAATTGTTCTGAGGATAGTTGGTGGGAGCACTAAGGAATTAGAAGTATGTCCTGGAAAAACAGTCCTGTGGGGTTTTGCATCTATGCCATTAAATAGTATAGCAGTATCTTTTAAGGGCTCCTGTTTTGGATAACAAGGTGAAACATAGTTTAGAGAGAGTGTTTCAAAATACATTTAATTGAGTGTTGTATAAATATGCAATGAAAACAACTAGGACTTGGATGACATTGTACAGGACAAAGAGTACTTAAAGTGCAGACCTCTGTGGGAAAAGTAATGTTTCTTTCAGAAAGTATCATCTATCAGTTTGACAAATAAAGCTTAACTGGCATAAGCAGATTTTTGTAATAGAAATTTATGTAAAGACATTACTAGAATCTAGTTGCATAGTGAAACCTTTCTGAATATATTAATCTGAAATGGTGAGTATGTATTCTGTCATTTTTACACATTTATTCTAGCTAGCTATATTACAAAATATGTTTTATTTGTCCAGCATACTTTTGGCTTTCAGGTTCTGGTAGAAAAGGCTGCAGCATTTTGCTAATTCAGTAGGCGTGTGTCTTGGGTGGAAATTGGTCTGATGATCCTGAAAATAAAAATACCATGTAAGTTGTTATCTCTCCTCTGGGGAACATTGTAGGTGCGTTTATGATGTTATCAGTGGCTGCTGGCAAGTGTTTGACTGAACAGGCATTAGCTGGATCGCGAGATCATATTCTTCCCACAGCTGAGACAAGTTCCTTTTCCTCCCTGCCGCAGGTGATGAGGAACTTCACAAAAGGATTTCAAAAGGCTGTGTATTCTACAATAGGCATTAAGTAATTATTTGGGTGCCCAGTGCAGCTGACTGAGTCTTATTTTCTGGGTATAATTTGGGTCAAAACTCATCCTAGAAAGTAAGAGTTTTGATGTTTTAAAAGTAAAGCTAGGTAACATCATGTTTAAACTCAGCATGCTAGGCCGTACTGTTTGACAGAGCATTTGGTAGGTTTTGGATAACTCTGAGGTTGAAAAATATCTGTCCTGAGTTAAGGTGACAAACATGCATAAGGAAGGGTATTTTGGAATAGTTTGATGGGGTACCTTTTTTACGTGTCACTTTCAGCATGCAGAGAAATTCTTTCCTCTTTGTGGTTGTGATGATCTGGAAGGATACATTTAAGAACAGTTGGAAGTAATTTGGAAATTTGACACTCAGACTGCATTACACATGCAAGTCCCACAGGATTTCAAAGTTTGTAGGGCTTTTGCACTTAATATCCTTTTGCATGTAGTGGCAGGGCTGACTAATAGTGTAGTACTTTCATTTGGAGGTTGCATGTTAAAGACGGTGGTGCCTGTAGCCCCCAGGGGGTCTTCAGTGATAACCTTCTAGGTCTGGAATCTGGAAAACAATGCTGTAGTGGTTTGCTCTTACATTGATTTTTGCGTTTTAAAACTAAAAGTGCCACCTCTAATTAAGGATTTACAGTGGAGTTTCAGTTTCGTGATAGACATCTGAATAAAAGCATATGGATAAACTCTAACGTCTGTAGTGCTGGGTAATGATTCTGAATACTTTCTTAACATTTCTATCAAGTGTTATGATTGTGGTATATGCTGAATCCAATTCATTACAATTATTGTTGACTTATACATTCAGACACTCATAAATGGCATATAGATCTGATAGAAGGCATGCTAGAGTCATAGCCAGTAGCTGGGATTGGAATATGGTAGCTTTGTATGTATATGTGAATACTTTTTTTGTTTGTAGATAGCATAGTTTTAATAATAACAAATCTGGTGTGTAACTGTTCTTCACTGTTTTGCAATATGTACATATGGATTATATGCAAAAATGAAGCAAGTCCTTGACTTTCCTAGTCATTAATCATTTATATCACTATTGTGTTTTTTCAGCATGTTTGAACTAACAGCTTAGAGGTTAGTGCAAACACGATTCTAGCCTAAGCTAATGTTCTTTATATACAGGTGATACTTATTTCTGGAAGAATTTTAGGATAGACTTTCCACAGTTGAACTGTTCAATGATTTTCCTTTGGAACTTCGGACACAGTTTTCATTTAGTTTCTTTTGGGAGGTAAGAGTGGAGTGTTGGCTTTGGTTTCTTTCCTAGACTAGTTTTTTTCCTCACTTGTTTTGTTTTGTTTTTTAATTTTTTTTTTTTTAAAGTCTTCTCTCTTGAGTGACTGCAGCTTGTCACTGATAGGTATGCAGCTCTCCCAAATTAAATGTTTAAGGTTTAGTCATATTTAGTCATGTAATGCAGATTTTGCCTGAATGTGCTAGAGTGAAATGACTTAGGCTGATACATCTGGTTATGTTCCACTACTGAAATTCTTGTAGTGTTCAAAAATAAGAATAAAAGGTAACAGAGAAAGTTAGTACAGAACGGTTGTCCCTGGTTGTACTTTTTTTGTCCTTTACTCCAGAGGGGTAAAAATCCTTCTGGGTACGGTTGATACAATTTTTCTACAGAATTACAGTATAAATAGAAGGAAGACTTCCTGAGCCCTTTAACGATATTTCTTCTATAATGCATTTTTCATTTAAAGTACTAGAGAACTTGTAGTTCTGTGTTTGAGTGTAGCCCCCATGAATATGAACACACCACTTGCACTTGAAAACTTGAGAATAGGGAATATTTTCCTTGTACAGACTCTGTAGATGGAATATTCATGCTCCATGCGTGGAGAATGAGAAAACACATGGACGCATTAGCTGGAATGCATCTGGCACGTCTCTTCCTTGGGGAGATGGAGTGTTCCATAGCTGTGAGTTGTTTTCTTTTCAAAGTGGCAGAAAAAGTTGTTCTATATTTGTTCTTTATCCAAGATATTCTGGCTTCCTGAGTTCTTCTTTTGCATCCTGAGAACTGACTCCATCTTGTGTTCCACATACGTTGTATCCCAGTTACCACAGAGATGGAAATGTTAAGGTGTTCCACCAATCATAGAATCATAGAATGGTTTGGGTTGGAAGGGACCTTTTAAAGACTACCTAGTTCCAACCCCCCTGCCATGGGCAGGGACACCTTTCACTAGACCAGGTTGCTCAAAGCCCCATCCAACCTGGCCTTGAACACTTCCAGGGATGGGGCATCCACGACCTCTCTGGGCAACCTGTTCCAGTGCCTCACCACCCTCACCGTAAAGAATTTTTTCCTAGTATCTAACCTAAATCTACCCTCTTTCAGTTTAAAACTGTCACCCTTCATCGTATCACTACAGTCCCAGTTAAAGAGTCCCTCCCCATCTTTCCTGTAGGCCCCCTTGAGGTACTGGCAGGCTGCTATAAGGTCTCCCTGGAGCCTTCTCTTCTCCAGGCTAAACAATCTCAACTCTCTCAGCCTGTCCTCATAGGGGAGGTGCTCTAGCCCTCTGATCATCTTCGTGGCCCTCCTCTGGACCAACCATGCAGGCCCATGTCTGTCTTATGTTGGGGGCCCCAGAGCTTAACACAGTACTGCACGTGGGTCTCACAAGAGTGGAGCAGAGGGGCAGAATCACCTCCCTCAACCTGCTAGCCATGCTTCTTTTGATGCAGCCCAGAACATGATTGGCTTTCTGGGCTGCGAGTACATGCTGCTAGCTCATATTCAGTTTTTCATCAGGTGCTGCTGTCCTAACAAGTCCATTTTGAGGATATTACTTCTCTGTCTACATGACAAATGTGACAACCTGTTCAGCATCAGGTCATTCAGTAAAATCCAGGAAGGCAAAGTTAATATACATTAAAGTATGTATATACAAAGTTAATACATTTTCAAGACCTCATGGCTTGGAGAGTATCGCTACTTGTGCCAGGGAAATGAAATTAAGAAGCCAGAATTATGACAGTAGCAGTCGTCCTCCTTATATGTGAGTTTTAGATTTGCCTCTATAAGACCTGCATTCCTTTTCTGTGGCTACAGTTCAGGCATTCAGCCAGTGTATGTCAGTTACAATATGCTATCACAGAGAAAAATAGTGTAAATTTATTTTATTCTAAGCAGGTTCATCTTTACTTTTCCAATGAAAATTCCTCACCTTCATGGAAGTAGTACCTCAGAACTTTTCCAGAAGGTGGTCTCTGTTGGAACCATTATTTTCTTCTTGGGAAAAATGTACTGCAGTTATTAAACTTGCTGAAATAAGTAGACGATGTCCTTCAGTGTGGAAATGGAGCCATGTTTTGTGGTCATGTTTTATCATCTGTCTGCAGCCTGGATGTCATTGCCTGTTAAGGAAATCTAGTTAACTTCCTGAATCCTCTGTGTGGTGGGTTGACCCCGGCCAGTGGCTAAGCCCTCACCCAGTTGTTTTCTCACTCCCCTATGGTGGGATGGGGGAGAGAATCAGAAGGGCAAAAGTGAGGAAAACTTGTGGGTTGAGATAAAGATGGTTTAGTAACTGAAGGTGGGAGGAAGGAAGGGGGTGTGGGGGACTGGTGGGAAGTGATGCAAAAGTAATCAGTCTCCATGTCCCACCAGCAGACCAAAGCCCAGCCTGTCACCAAGCAACATCTACTTTGGTTAGAAAAACTCCCCCGGTTTTATTACTGAGCATGACATTAGATGGTATTGGAATGTCTCTTTGGTCAATTTGGGTCAGCTGTGTCCCCTCCCAACCTCTTGCCCACCCCTAGCCCTACTTGCTGTGAGGGGCAGAGTGAGAAACAGAGGCGGCCTTGATGCTGTGCAAGCACTGCTGAGCAACAGCTAAAACATTGGTTTATTATCAACACTGTTGTACTTACATATCTAAAACACAGCACCATACAGGCTGCTATGAAGGAAATTAACTTTATTGCAACTAGACCCAGTACACTCTCTCCCTGAAAGTCTCTAAATTCTGTCATTTCACTGCTTACAGAGTAAATGGGGAGTTTTTAGGAAGTGAACACTTGCTTTAATCCTTTTTCTTAGCTAAGCCTTCCAGGTTCAAAAGGAAGCATTTGAAGCACAAGGCTGATTTCAGCAAAGGCATTTGTTCCTTTGTCTCGGTGCATTTGGGCTGTCAGATTATATCACACTGCTTTCCTGAAGTGAACAAGCTGTTCTTCGATTTCCTGCCCATTGAAACCAGACAGAATTACTTCTTACTCCAAGTTGTCTTCAGGACTGTTCTTTAGGAGCTAGTAAAAGAGACCTGTATGATACCTGTCTGTGGAGTTAGCTGTTGTGTAAAAGCTGAACACTGTACCAATGCAAGTTGTAGAGTAATTGGAGTTATTCTTGAATCCTTAGTGAGGAGAGGTCTATTTCCTATAAAACTGATTCCAGTCTTTAAGTTTGGTTCTGCGATTACATACTTGGCTAACCACTATGGTAAATCAGTATGACTTCCTTCTAAGACAGATGACCTATTTATCTTATGTGACTCATTGCACCAATATTACCTCAGATGACTTCAAGTATCTGGAACCATTCTGAGTTCTCCTGGCAAGCATTCCATCGGTGAGTGGGTCAACATTGCTCAGATTTGCTGTGTACTGTTCAGCACTTATACTTCCCCGAATCCTCCAGAAAAGCGACATCAGATGTGTTTCATGAGAGTTGGGAAGCTCATTTTCACTGTCGTATTGTGCAAGGACTGTTGTCTTGGTTAGAAAAGAAATCTTACATCAATGCTGTAGGGCTATGGACTCTCTGAAATGAGTGAAAGCTTAGATATGATGGGCAACCTCACTGCCTATTATTAGATAGACAGGTAACACGATGTAGAGTCATTTGTCTTTTAACAAGCAAATTGTTTTTTGGGATAGGTACATGGAAATTCACCTGTCAGCAGTTCACCCATGTGGGGCTTCTAACTCTGATGTGCAGATTTGAGGTGTCTTGCTTCTAAAGTATGAGCAGCAGACATGATATTCAAATTACAATGTTGGAAATGGGGTATTGATCTGTTTTCCTTCCTACAGCAACTGGAAGCTCTTCTGCTCCTAAATGAGTTTGTAGCCAAACTTTCTTGGATATACTCCCAGTTACATCAGGGTGTCTGGCCATACTTATGTTTTTCTGGTTCCATTGTTGAAAATCTTTCTAGCCCAAGGAAAGACAAGGTATTTCACTGATAATCCATTTTTTTTTTAATATAGGTGAGAAAATTTTGATATTTGGACCTTCTGCAATTTTTGTTTTGTGTGAAAGGGTAGAGAAAATTGAAGGCCTTGCTTAGCCTTGTGGTCTTTCACATGCGTGTACGCACCTTATTTTTCAAGACTAGTTGAATACATTTCTTATTCTGTGTCAGAATGTTCTCTAGTCTCAGGTGACAAGGTATTCAGCACTGCATAAGCACTGCATCGCTCAGGGTCTGGTTTTGGTAAGTGAACTGCCTGTAGCATTATTCCATCTCTGTTGTTTCCCGTTAATACGAGTGGAGTGTAGTAGTCTGTTTCAGTCCCAGTAATTTGCCGCATTCTGTCTCAAGTAACTGGATCGTGAGGCTTTCTATGAGTTAGAATTCATATTAGGTCATTTAATTTATATCCTGGCAGGGCTTCAGAAGCATGTAGGAGTATTCTTGGCTGATGTTTTCTTCAAAACTACTGTAAAACCAAAAATGCTCTTGGAGAATCACCATCTAGTGCCTTTCGTACCACTGAATTCTTCTCACTGTTATATTAAGAAAATGTTCTATATGTGGACCACATAAGAATACCAGAAAACTAAAGAGAATTATTTATTAAATTTTAAAGAATGCCTGTTATTAGGCTACAGCTGAGAAAAGGTTATGTTAAGAATTGTTTTTTGTGGCAATAGTACTACTTAATAAAAATGGCTTTTGTAAGAGTTTATTTGTATGGGGACACAGGAACTCAAACCCCTTGGTGGAGACATTTTACTCAGACAT
Source organism: Harpia harpyja (assembly GCF_026419915.1). Classification (NCBI taxonomy): domain Eukaryota; kingdom Metazoa; phylum Chordata; class Aves; order Accipitriformes; family Accipitridae; genus Harpia; species Harpia harpyja. Next base: position 21,467,515 of record NC_068955.1, on the reverse strand, counting down.
AAAGTAGCTGTATGGGTGTTTTATCTATAGCTTTGTCACTTACTCGTGGTTTTGAGCAATTAATCTTTCACTGAGTATAAAATGGAGATGTCCCTGTTTCGACAGGTCATCTGTCACCATGGTAACCAAAGATAGTGACCTCCTTTATTAAAAGTGTTGCAGTATTATGATGGAAAGTATTTTATAAGTTGAAGCATTAAGTTTGTGTTCTGACACCTGGCACAAGAAAAATGTCTTGAGTACAGCTGTTAGGCTGAAGAGAAATTAGTAGGCAAAATCTTTGAAAACTAAACAGTCTTGCTTTAAATGTAATGGTCCAGAATAATGATGTATTTAGTAGGCAAAAAAAGAAGAAAGGGGGGGATGGGCTATTAGCTTCCCTCTCTGCAAGTTGCCCATGATACCATAGCCTCATGCTACGCATGTTCTCACATCACATGATGTGGCCACTGCTGGGTTTTACCCAGTTTTCTGCACTGAGGTTCAGGGCTGCGTCTGCAGTTGGTGTAGCATAAGTATTTTATATCAGACTAATGAAGCAGCTCAATCAACACAGCAACAGTCGTTATAAGATTCTGGAATAAAACTTTGGTTTTTAGAAACTGTAGTAGTAGATGATACGGATGCTACTCCTTTATAAAGTAGTAGTTCCTGAGACAGCTACCAAAATGAAAAAACTTCAAATCTGAAGCTGATGTGATTCTGTTCCTCTAACAAAAAATGTGGTAACCACTATTGGATCTGTGTGTGTGCACTGTTGCATTTTAACTAACAGGATCCCACCTATTAAAGTCTGTAAGGTCAGGCTAATTTGAGGAAAATAAAAGCTTGAAGGATGTTAACTTGTAGTTCCTCCTTATTTATGAGTATCTTAAGCACTGTATATTAAATCTGAACCTTACATTTTTTCTTTCTATTTTTAAAACAGTGTGCTCTTGCATTTCCGCCCCCGACTCCCCTTAATGAACTTGTATGTGATGCATAAGATTATTCCTATGGAAAGCAGGGTAATACAGTTTTCAGCTGAGATCTTTATGTGGAAATGGAATAGTGTAGTGAATTCTGTGCAGTGTGTTGACCAAAGAGAGAATGATTGTGATGGGTAACTCAACACCTTTCTACCTGGTAGAAGAGTTAGAGGAAGCTCTTTGGTTACCTGTTACTATAGTGAACTTACTTTATTTGCTCAGCTAGATGTGACATTAGCATCAAACCAATAAAGATGTTAAAAACCAGATTATGCAGGTCTACCTCATTAGCAAGCTAATCTTCAAGGAGATTAGGTAATATAACTTAACTCTGTAGAAAGAGCCAGCATTTTTGGATGTATGAGTAATCTTTCAGGTAATTTACATAAAAACCAGAGATCTAAGTAATGACAAATGGCTTGGCTTTAAAACATTGATTTGTGTTTTTTGTTGATTTTTAAAAGGAAAATCCCTTTAATTATATAGCTTTTTGTATGTTACAGGCAGCTGCAAAATGTTTGGCTGTCAAAATATTTAAAAAATGTTCACAAAAATAACTTGAAATGCTGTGGCCATTTATGTCAGTATTTTTGCTTGGAGGTCAGATATACAAAGCTGTGTGAACCTGTAACTGCGTGTTCTTTTCTTACTACACCTATGTTCTTTACACAGGTCAGTTTACTTTAAAAAGTATATGAAGATTAGGGAAAGGTAGAATGTATTCAGTTTAAAAGGAGAAAAAAAGTGTCTGATTTGTAGTGAAGATTAATCTTTCACTAAATATAGAGTCCAAACGTTCTACTTCAAATATGTGAACTTGGTATAGCTAGAACTATGTTCTAATGCTATATTTGCTCTTCCTCATGGGATGGAAAATCTGTGCAGAATCTTCTTTCTGTCTCTCAGAAAAATGTACTCTCTGCTCACTTATCATGGGTCTGTATGTTGGTGAGCCCTACACTGAACTAAAGTTATCAGCCAGCTCTGGGAAGTGTTTTGCTTACTCTTTTGCAACATTGCATTCCCTCCTAATTAGATACATCCGACTCCCTGGTGCCTTTGAAACAAGTCAATGCTTGAGAAGACACATTTGGTCTTGTACAGTGACAGTTTTGCTCATCAGCAAAATTTTCAGGTGATAATTCACACTGGTAATCTAATTCTATCTTTTTCAAAGATAGGCTGCGGTAGGGATAAGATTCTTCACACAATCTGAATATTTGCTTGAAGTCCTTCTGACAGTAGGTCGTAAATGATGTTACACAAACCATTGTAATTTTTGGAGCAAAAAAAATTTTTGTGTTCCTCTTAGTGGTTGTTTATGAATCTCTTTAACAGGGGAAGTATGGAATTTTATATACGTTTTGAGAAACCTATTTGCTTTCCATTGTTTCCACTTTTTATTTAGAGATTGAATAGGCATGAAATATTTGTCTTTCATTTTGGAATGCTGTTTTGAATCACCTGTTTTTATGAGAACTTGTTTTGGAGCTCTCCTTTTTGACTGAACTTGAGCTCTGTGACTCCCTTCCTCAAACAAAACCAGTTGTTCAGGCCATTGGATACAAATGCATGCTTGAAGGGAAGTCTCATTTTTTGCCTTAGAAAAAATGTGTTTGTCCAAGAGTTTACACACCTTTTACAAAAGAAGACCCAACCCAAAGCTTTGTGTTTGCCTATTCCATGCTGTATATCCAGCTACTACTAATCTTACTCTGTCAAATAGACTAGATCTAATATTATTCTGGTAGCATATGCATCAGTTCTGGAAGAATTTAATGAACTCAAGACACTGTTTCTGTAATATAAATTTTTCCCTGCTTGAATCTTAGAATAAGCAAGACAAATGCTAAGTAAGCAATACAAATAGGAAGTGTTATGATGCATTGAGTTTAATAGTAACTTTATCCTATTGATATATTTCAGGTTTTGTATTCCTACTTTTATTGTAAGTATGTTTATAGCTAACAGCTGAAAGGAGTGGAGAGAAGCTGATAGACTAACGCAATATGCACTACGTAAGCCTCATTTCCTTAGGAAAGCAACTGAGGAAGGGTGAAGATACCCTGTTAAAGCCAAAGAGCTAGCAGTTCAGAAGATGCTGAAAGTACTGAGTTCTGATAAGTGTTGTGGAAGTAGGTAGTCCAATAGAAGAACTGTACAAGTATTCAAAGTTAGAAAAAGCTTACAGTACAATAAAAATGCTGTTGCACATCAGACTGCTGTGGAGCAGGTGTTACAGGTGCAAGAAAAATTTATCAGTGCTCAGACCTTATTAGACTGAGATTCTAATGAGTGGGGTCAAGCCCTTTAGGAATTCAGGCTTCAGTAGCTTGTTGCTCTCAGTGCTACTTATTCCTCTCCTCATCCAGATTTTCCATGGTTTTTTGTGCCAAAGTTTTGTGGATTTTTTTTTGTTTGTTTGTTTGGGGTTTTTTTTGGTGGACTTGATTTTTCCCTTACTCTAATTTGTTATTTAGCACTTTTTTAGTGAAAATAGAATTACTATATTAGGAAACTTCTTCAGACTTTTAATATAGAATTCGGTCTGCAACTTGCCCAAACTCTGCAGGGTCTGGAAGGACCTATTAAAAATTTAATTTCATGATCATATAAATGGGTTTTCAAAATGAATAATTTATTATGATACCTTAGATGGCACTTGAAATTCCTTCGAGCAGCATTGTCTTTTTTTCTTTGTCACATGACTCTCTCACATTTCCATAGAATGTCACAGAAGGAATCTCTTTTTGTGTTGGCTTTGTAACCTTGTTTGTAAATGTTTACACAGGTATGAATGATGTTGATTTCAAAAACCCCCTAAACTATATTCTTAACATTTTCAATAGAGCGTAGTATATATTTGCATATTCAGTTTGCTGGGCCTGAACTTTATTTAGGATTGTTATCTGTATGATGTTGTTCATAGATACAATTATGACTTTTTCTGACTATTACCAAGCATGATTAGACACTTCCAGAAGCTATAAGATGTTACTTTGTATATCTGAACAAATAGCATATAGGCAGCAAAATAAATGTGGGATTCCCTCCCCCCTGGCCCCAGTTTAGCTTTGTTTTCTACTCTGCTCCTAGGGAAAAAAAAAAAAAATAGAGGTTAAAACATGCTTGTACTTAAAATAAAAAGTAAAACAAGTGTTTCAACATGTTTAGGGTTATTGCATTTAGACCTGAATCTTCATATTCAGGAATCCTGTAAATGTGTACTGATACAGAAGAACTGTTGTAGATACATTCTTCCTTACATATTATACTCCTGTAAAGTGATTTAGAAAAATAAGTTTTAGCAGGTGAACAGACTTCTTTAAGAGTAAATATAGAAAGCCTTTTTGTGAAGTTGTTTCTTTGCTGGATTTTAGAGTGTGAATAGCTTTTCTTTATACTCAGCAAAATCAGATTACAGTTACAGCTACTTACAGCTCTGGACTGTAAATATCTGTATACTTATTCTAACCTTGCAATCTGTGTTTGGTTAAAAAACCAACTAACCAAAAATAAAAAAGGTAGAAGTATTTACTCAAGCTAGTTCTGTATAACGTATTCAAATTTTGTATGCTGAAATGGTGTTGATTAATATGTTGAAATAATGATATTGAAAATGTGAAATTGTTTTAGGGTAAAATTCTAATCTTACAGTTATGTTTAGGAAATGTCAAAGTGGAGCTTAATTTTTAATTATTGGGTGTATCATTTAAAGATAAATCAAAGGGTGGTTGTGGGAGGAAGATAACTCACTGAAAACAGAAATCAGATTTAATAAATAGGGCAGTGTTACTTCTAAAGCAAAGCAATATATATTCTTCGTTAGAACTGGGAAGCTGCCTAAATTTTCTTTTTTTCTGTGAGCAGTCTGAGAAGCTCTAAGACATTGATTCAGAGTACAAAGCTGAGTACAGTTTCGTCATCTTAATTTTTATACCTTCCTTGAAAACAAATTAAAAAGATTTTTCCAAGACAGCTGGGAAGTCTTGCTCAGTTCACTGTGTTCAAAAGAATGTTTGTTTAACATAGAACGTTTATTTTGAAGTTTGATCTTTCCTTCCTATCCAGAAGCTGGCAGAAGTGATTTGTTTGCAAACAAGAAGGGGAATTGTCGGTGAGGATGAAACTTTCTCCCTGCCAGCCCCCCCAAGCTTTTTTCCAATTTCTTTAATATTATGCCAACCGTTGGGTAGGGAGTAACTTGAAAATGTTTTAACATTCTCGGTTGTTTTCTCTTGTCTGTTATTTCCTTTTGAGACTTTTGTAAATCCATGTTACTGTCCACCCAGCAAAAATACAGTGTATGTCCAGAAGTATATCATGTCCCAAACATCTATTTGGAAGGAATAGTCCTGAGATCCAGCTGTTACAGCCAAGCTGTGGTAATTGTATCAGTAACTTATCCAGATAAAATTTTGGGGGAGTTGGAATCCTAGTGAAAGGTGGAGGATGATGGTACTGAAAGGTTCTCAACAGTAACTGATACCTTCATAGGTCCTAGGACAGAAAAGCTTTTTAAAGGACACTTCATGTTATTGCAGAAGTTCCTACATGGGCTCTTAAAAACAAGTGGATGCAACAGCAGCAAAAAGAAATAATTTTTTACAGAACTTGCAGTTAAAAAATGTCAATGAAGTCATTGCAACTGGTCGCTAAGGTTTTGGTCTTAAGCACGGCTTTCAAAATGAGATGGCACTTTACGTGACTAACAGTTTTTCAGGTATAATACTGACTTGGTGACATTTGGTATGCGGCCCTTCAGAGGGGTTAGAAGCTGATGGAGTCCTGGCTGACCGAATCATTGTGTGTACTGTCAGTCAGTGCTGTTGTGCCTGATACCAAGGAGTATTAGAGGGACACCATTGCAGTAGGTAAATACCCATCTAACCTATGGTGATGGTTATAACATCCCTATTTATTCCTTCTCCATTCTGCCCATGCTTCCCTTTTCTCTGATTTCGTTCTTCTTCTGCTTTTTATGGTATTTATCAGTTTTCATTTCACTTTGCATTGATACAACTTCAGTGGATTAAGTTCATCCTTAAATGTGAATTTTCCCCAGGCTTTTCAAACCTATTTTTATTCTTTCAGCAGAAGCACCTGTTGGTTTAGTGGAATAAGATATACCATGTATTGCCATATTCTGCACTTCCCTGCGCCCCCCCCACGTCCCCGTCCCCCCCCCCCCCCCCTCCCCCCGGCTTCAGCTCAATTAAAATACAAGCTAGAATATTTTTCTTCCTTTATTTACAAAGCATACAAATGTTTTCTGATACCCAGGAATAATGAAGATCATAGTTGACCTGCATAGGAGAATATCTATTGCAGTAGTGGGAAGGGTGATGCTGTGAATAAAGTGCTATTCTAAGGTTTGGGTGGTATTGATTGAGCTTGTTTCTTGTACATCCTTTGGGGGCATAGATCACTTTCTCTATGCTTCCTTCCCCTGTGTATGAGATGGGTTACCAGCTCTGCAAAACAGAAAAGTACCAAAATCAAATACATATCGAGGCATTCAGGAATTTGGACCGTCCAAGTATTTCAGGTAGTCCTGACTAGCAGTGCCAGTACATTTGGGGGAAGACTGAAATACTACTTTTTTTTCTGGTAAGTTTAACAAATTTTTCCTGTGTACAATGAAAAGGGCCTGAGGATCATCTTATCCTATTACTTGTTGTATCCTTGATAATATGGCAAGTCTCTGGAACATCTGTTGTTCAAGTTCCCAAGATTGTTGCATGTATTTCTTTGACTTGATTAAGATGAGCAACTGACTATGAATTTTGCCAGTTGCACAAACAGTGTCTGTGGTCATTGTGGGAAGCCTGTCTTCACTCTGTCTTCCTAAAAGTACCAGCATTTTGTTTAACCTTTTGTGGCTGTTAGGCCTCAATAAAATCTTTCTTCTCTAGAATACATCAGAGTTAAATGCTCTTTATGTAAATTTCAATGTCCGGGCTAATTCAGACTTTAAGATGCGCATAGTGATGTGCTGTAATGGGCTTGAGCAGATTTTTTCAGAACTTCGTGCCATGTGTTTTAGGCCCATCAAAGAAATATTTTTCTTTTTAAGTATTTAATGTTAGTTCTCCTTTGGCCTCTTGTTCACTTCAGTTCCAGCTCTGACTTCTGTATTGGGACTGAGTTAAAATGGGGATATCATTTGTGGTGTTTCTGTCTTCTGGCATCAAGATTTCTGTAGAGATGTTTTTAAAGGTATGGGGAGACCTCAGGTACGTTTCTATTCCCTTTTATAAAAGGAGGCATAAGATGGAACATGAATTGTCTTCATGCTTCCATGAAGAGCTTTTCCAAAACTCCTAAAAAGTGACAAGAATCCTCGATAGTTTAAAACTTTTGCTGTTTCAAATTGTTTAAGAACCTTGATATGAAAAGGATTTTACTTTGCAGCAGATTTTGGTGATCTCTTTAGCACTAGGTACTGTTTTAAAAAAAAGGATAAGCGGTACTGTACTCCTCCACCTCCATCTGTGTCTTTCACACTGACAGTATGTTTCTAACTTCAAACGTGTGAAGTTGTACTTCTGAATACTCGAAATGATTTATTAACTTTGTGTAGGATCTATAATGGTCGTTTTAAAGTATTTAGTGTGGCATAATTACTGATGTTCTTTCTCTGCGATCTGTAGTGTGTTTCTTCTGCCCAGACCTGAAAATGGTATCTTTTGTAAGAGATCACCAATGTGCTTACATTCAAAGCCTTGCATGTACGATTAACAATACTTAGAGCTCAAATGTATTTTTATCAGGGGTTTGTAAGAGAAAAGACAGAGTTTATCACAGTTCTCATTAATTTGGAATGTAAGTTGCATTAACAGCTCGCTTCTGGAATTTCAAGGGCAAGCAAGAGATGGCATGTGACCTTTCATGGGGAAAGATTTATATAAGAAGGGAGTCTAGGGGACTAGGGTTCAGGAACCAGCAAATTATGCCAGAATTTTAATGTGTTGCAAGTTTGTATTGTTTAAAGAAAAAGCTGGGAAACGGGGAAGGAGAAGGAGGGCAGATCAGAAGAGGTTAGCTGGGGAGTAAAGTTGCCTTTTCCTTAATAGCTTAAGGTATAGACTGATCATTCAGCATTCTTATAGGCTGAAATTTCAGTTTTGGTCTTGGGCAAATTCACTATGTGTATGTATTGTACAGGGACAAGAATGTAATGTCTAAAAATTTGAAGCCTGATTTACTGTGTGGTCAGCTTTGATTCTTAATGTATTAAAGAGTTAAGCCACCTTAAAGGTAAAGATACTGTTGGGTGGTCATGATGATGATTATTATTACCTGGCACCCTTCATGAAAATGAAATTGCAATTCATTGCTATAGGTCTAAAATTACAACTTTCAAAATTGCTGCAATATCTTCACAATTTTTTTACCCTACTTTATATGACATATAAATATTTTACTACAAAATTAAAGAAAAAAATTGCAAAATACTTCAGTTGAAGTATAAGAATAATTTTTTTTTTGTAGGAATAACTTTATGAAGATAACAATATGGGTGTTTAACTATAGTAATGGCAGTAGTTTTTTTGGAAATACATCTTTTGAGTTCTTGTTACTGCCATGCATGTTTTGCATATATAATTATTAATGAAAGCAATTACTCTTTTGTGTGGAACACATTGTTAATATGCAGTGATCTTCCATGCTGTGCTCCCACACATGTATACTATATTAAGTAGTTTGTTGTCTGAGTGATGTGTATATCTGACTTTAAGTGGTTTCAGAAACTTCCAGAAACTTCTGTGTAATTGATTTGAATTCAGTGAGCAGTGCTAGCTCTGGGGTTTCCACTAGGTTTTTGGGCAGCTTGCACATTATTTGAAAGGATACCAAAAGATAGAAATCTTTGTATTGATGATACAAAGGTATTTCTTGGTGGCTCTGGCTATCTGAATCCATTAAACCCAGAATAACCTATTTTTCCAATTTAAAGACAAGGTGTCAATATTAATGAATGCCAGTTCTTCCTGTCACTCTCAATAAAGGGAGTGGAATGAAGAGCAAAACATATGACATATGGAATCTTTGTAGATCTGGGATCTGTAAAACAGATACTGGCAGGCACTAACTGAGGAGATTACTACTGGTGTTCGCTGGCTGTTCAGTGTGTGTGTGTGTGTTTAATGTGGTGTCACATTTGGTTAATTAGCTTTAGTTAATAGGAATTTCACTTGGATATTGAAGGAATGTCCTTTTAGTGTTAAGAATTAATGAAAGGGGCTTGAAAGAAGACTTTGGAAAGGATAGGTACAGAGTGGAGGGAACATGGTTGGGATCTAAAACTTATTCATGGTAAAATCTTAATCACCTTATTTTATTTTTATCAGAAAAAAATGGCCAAAGGCTGTTACTTGTCTGGTGAAAGCAGTAGAGACCAGAGTGGGGTAGGGGTTACTTGAGGTACTCCCCTCTCTAGTTTAACCAAATGAGCTGTACAGGAAATGGCAGTCTGTCACAATGTCAGTGTGTGCACTTTTGAAGCCCACCTGATGTAGTGAGCCTCAGTTCACATAGGCTCAGAGTAACTGTACCCATTATACAAAATATGGGAGACCAGTGGATACATTTAAATGTATACTGAAGCCATAGGCATTACTGGAAGGGTAAAATCATACATAAAATTGTTGTCTCTCCCCCTTCCCCTCCATTCAGATTTTCTAATTTGTTCTTTAATAGAGGTCTTCAAATTTTCTTAAATATTTGTAATAGATTCCTTGACATAAAATAGAATTTTGCATTATGGATTAAACATGTTTTCAAATACTTGATCAGAAGAATTAAAAAAACCCAGCAACCTCTGTGTTTGAAAAATCATTAAAAATAAAGATGTGAATGAAGCCTGATTTAACAATGCGTTAACATTTGGTATGTGGCCTTGATATTTTTGGAAAGTTGTCAGTAGTTATTAGTAGCATATATTGAAACAAATTATAGCTGTTGTTGAAATCCCATGATCTAATTTTTTTCCGTTTCTGCCTGTTGTGCTAAAACAGTTGAGAATGTAATATTGCAGCCACCTCTTGAATAATCTGATATCTTCAGACATAAGTGCTCAGCTGAAAGATGACTGACTCAATAAAAGTCAGTTGAAGGCACGTAGCATTGACACCCCCTCACCCCAACCATGGAATTTAGGGACTTGCTACAATTTTACTGTTATTTAACTAGTTGGATTGAAAAATGCCAACAGAGAATGGCCTTTCTATATAGTGGCACATACTATATAGTACACTATAAAGTACTGGAAAAATTGTGGTGAGCATACTGTACTGAATTGGTTTTATTATTAAAGGGAAGTGCAGCTACTGAGTCTTCTCTTGCACAGGTTTTAATCTTGTGTAGCAGCGTTAAATGAATTACTTTGTATTTGCATTCATGTAAAGGAGAAGAGTCCGTAAGGCAGACCTTTTCTGTCTATCTTTTTGCTTCTGTATAAGGATTAAATGTAAATTTCTGTATTTGGGTGAAGTACACTTCCAATCAAAGTAAGAAGTGTCTTGTGGCAAGAGCAGGCTAGGTCTTCACTGCCTGTAGAATGGAGGTTCTTTCAAGTGTTCCCGGGTCTGAACTTCGCAAAGAATGCAAGTTGCAGTTCAGTAACTTGTGTATTTGAAAATAATAATTTTATTTCTTTTCCAAATGTATCAAATTACAATGAATTTTACTTTGTAATTGCAAACATATAAAACTCTGAGATTTTGAAGAATTGCCCTGATTTAGGAGTGCAGATTCATTAAAAAAAAAATCCCCAAATCCTCCCCCCTCCCCACCCCCACCTGAAAACAAACCAAATTCTGGTGGGATGGAAAGAGTGTTTCCCATCTATCTGTATTGTATACAATTTAAGAAACCATGTGAAATAGTTAGATTTTATGCATTATAAGTAGATTTGTAAATTTCTATTACAGGACTTTTCTGTGGAAGGATTAACAGTGCTGCTTTTTTTTTTCTTTTTTTCTTTTTCTTTTTTTTTTTTTCTTTTCACATCTGATGGATGTGAATACTTATTTTTTCTGATGTTCATATCTTGGATATGGAACTATTCACTTTAATTTTTTTCCTTCATAATCTTGCATTTCTATGATGTATCCTTCATGCATCCCTCCGTAAACTCTTTTTTCTAACTTTCATCTTTCCTTATATTTAAGTTGATGATTTTCTGAAGATTCATCTTAACTGCTGTGGCCGTTAACTTTGTTTAATATCTGGAATGTTTTTGAGACTTCTGTGAGCCTTTCTGAAAAGGATCGTTTTCTAATTTTTGTGAAAACTTGGATACCAAATCAGTTGCACTTGAACTAGAGGTAGAAAGTGTTTCTTTTTTTAAGAGCGTTTTCCCAACGGTGGCCTCCAAGACTGAAAAATCAGGAATAGCTGTACTGGTCATAAATTGCCACGTTTTGGGAACAGGGGGCAAGTTGTACGAGAGGAGGTCAGGAACTACCCTGTGCCAGTTGCAGCTGCTTCCAGCCAGCTTTGAAACCGGTGTAAAGACCCCAGTGTGTGCCAAAACCTCAGCCAGCTAGAGGAGCTGATGGCACATGTGCTTACGTGTATTTAAGATAGAGCAATAGCCATGAGAGGCAGGAGATGTGAAAGGGGACTTTGCTGGGGACATGGTTAGAGACACGCTCTTGGAAGGAGGCGCTCCGTGCCAGAGGAAGCACACCCCCCGTGGGACGCTGGCCACTGGTGACGAGTGCCGGGTTGGGGACACCCCTGGAGGGACTCTAGCCTGTAGATCTGTGCTGGCAGAAGAAAATGACCAAGAGGCAAGGAACAGCAGAATAAAACCGCTATGTGCATGACCCCAACCTCCTGCACCACCCATCACCTCATCAAATGAATTGGGATGGATGGATCAACAAGGGAATCTGAGATTATGAAGTGGGGAGAACTGCTGGTCAGAATCATAGAATCATTTAGGTTGGAAAAGACCTTCAAGATCATCGAGTCCAACCATCATCCATGCCCACTAAACCATGTTATGGAGTACCCTGTCTACTCGCTTTTTTAATACCTCCAGGGATGGTGACTCCACCACTTCCCTGGGCAGCCCATTCCAATGTGTGACAACCCTCTCAGTAAAGAAATTTTCCCTAATATCTAACCTAAATTTCCCTTGCCGCAACTTGAGGCCATTTCCTCGCGTCCTATCTCAAGCCACCTGACAGAAGAGACCAGCACCCACCTCACTACAACCCCCTTCAGGCAGTTACAGAGAGCGATAAGGTCTCCCCTCAGCCTCCTCTTTTCTAGACTAAACAGCCCCAGCTCCTTCAGCCGCTCGTCATAAGACTTGTGCTCCAGGCCCCTCACCAACTTGGTTGCTCTCCTCTGGACACGCTCTAGCAGCTCAATGTCTTTCCTGTAGTGAGGCGCCCAAAACTGAACACAGGACTCGAGGTGCGGCCTCACCAGTGCCCAGTACAGGGGAACAACCACCTCCCTGCTCCTGCTGGCCACACTGTTCCTGATACAGGCCAGGATGCGATTGGCCTTCTTGGCCACCTGGGCACACTGCTGGCTCATATTCAGCCGGCTGTCAACCAGCACCCCCAGGTCTTTCTCTGCTGGGCAGCTTTCCAGCCACTCTTCCCCAAGCCTGTAGCGCTGTGTGGGGTTGCCGTGACCGAAGTGCAGGACCCGGCACTTGGCCTCGTTGAACTTCATACGATTGGCCTCAGCCCATCGATCCAGCTTGTCCAGATCTCTCTGTAGAGCCTCCCTACCCTCAAGCAGATCGACCCTGCCTCCCAACTTGGTGTCGTCTGCAAACTTGCTGAGGGTGCACTCGATCCCCTCATCCAAATCATTGATAAAGATATTAAACAGAACGGGGCCCAACACCGAGCCCTGGGGAACACCACTTGTGACCGGCTGCCAACTGGATTTCACCCCATTCACCACAACCCTCTGGGCTCGGCCATCCAGCCAGTTTTTCACCCAGCGAAGAGTACACTTGTCCAAGCCATGAGACACCGGCTTCTCAAGGAGTATGCTGTGAGAGACAGTGTCAAAGGCCTTGCTGTGAAGTCAAGGTAGACAACACCCACAGCCTTTCCCTCATCCACTAGGCGGGTCACCTGGTCATAGAAAGAGATCAGGTTGGTCAAGCAGGACCTGCCTTTCGTAAACCCATGCTGACTGGGCCTGATCCCCCTCTTATCCTGGAGTTGCCACGTGAGTGCTCTCAAGACAAACTGTTCCATAATCTTCCCCAGTACCGAAGTCAGGCTGATAGGCCTGTAGTTCCCCGGATCCTCCCTCCGACCCTTCTTGTAAAAGGGAGTCACATTGGCAAGCCTCCAGTCCTCTGGGACCTCCCCTGTTGACCAGGAACGCTGATAGATGATAGAGAGTGGCTTGGCAAGGACCTCTGCCAGTTCCCTCAGTACTCGTGGATGGATCCCATCAGGTCCCATAGATTTGTGAGTGTCCAGATGGCGTAGCAGGTCCCTAACTAATTCCCCCTGGATTAAGGGGGGTATGTTATGCTCTTCATCCTTACCTTCCAGCTCATGGGGTGGAGTACCCTGAGGATAGCTGGTCTCCCTATTAAAGACTGAGGCAAAGGCGGCATTAAGTACCTCAGCCTTTTCCTCATCGCTGGTGGCTACGTTCCCTTCTGTATCCATTAAAGGATAGATATTCTCCTTGGGATTCTTTTTACTGTTAACATATTTGTAAAAACATTTTTTGTTGTCCCTTACAATAGTGGCCAGATTTAGTTCTAGCTGAACTTTTGCCTTTCTAATTTTCTCTCTGTATGATCTAACAAGATCCCTGTACTCCTCCCAAGTTGCCTGCCCTTTCTTCCAGGAATGATAAACTCTCTTTTTTTTTCTTGACTCCTAGCAAAAGCTCCCTGTTCAGCCAGGCCGGTTGTTTTCCTTGGTGGTTCAACTTGCGGCACATGGGAATAGCCTGGTCCTGAGCCATTAAGATTTCCTTTTTAAAGAATGTCCATCCCTCCTGGACCCCTTTGCCCTTCAGGACCATCTCCCAAGGGACTCTCTCAACCAGTGCCTTGAAGAGGCCAAAGTTTGCCCTCCGGAAGTCCATAGTGGTGGTTTTGCTGACCACCTTCCTTGCCTCACCAAGAATTGAAAATTCTATCATTTCACGGTCGCTAAGCCCAAGACGGCCTCCAACCATCACACCTCCCACCAGTCCTTCCTTGTTTGTAAACAATAGATCTAGCAAGGCTCCTCCCCTGGTTGGCTCACCCACCAGCTGTGTCAAGAAGTTATCTTCCACACACTCCAGGAACCTCCTAGGTTGTTTACTCACTGCTGTGTTGTATTTCCAGCAGACGTCTGGAAAGTTAAAGTCCGCCATGAGGACAAGGGCACATGATTCTGAGACTACTGCCAGCCGCTTGTAGAATGATTGCAGTTCTTCAGCGTGCTGCCCTTGGGAATCGTAATCAGTATGTGCTATCTTGCGGGTAAGATTGCTGTTTGGAGTTTACTCTGTGTAATTCATATGCCCATTGTATCAAGAACATCTGTTGCTAAATTTTTTTCAAGAGAAAATCATAGAATGTTAAGTGTAAAAGTACATAAACTGGAGAAAATACTTATTACTAAATTGTCTGATTCTACCTAAACGCCTTGTAAAATTTTTTGTGGGTTTTAAGATAGAAGCAAACTCAAACTGTAGATTAGCAGGAAGCTTAAAGGAAGCATATTTTTTTTTTCCACCATAACATTGATTTATGAATTGCTTTATGCTAGCAGACTTGAATTGTGTCAGACTGAAAATTGTTTTTTATGGTAAAGCCAGGAAAATAATGTATTCATTGCTGCTGCTTGGGTGTCTGCAGAGGAAGCAACACATATGGTCTGCTACTACTAATGCAGAATTTGTACTGTTTCATAATATTGAAGTATAGCTCTGAGAATTTAACAAGAAAATGTTTAAAAATTTTAATGCTTAATCTCAAAGTTTTGTAATACAACTTTAGGGAAAGGGTGATCCAATTGAATGTGATGGGTCAGCATGGATTATTAAAACTATGAAACAATATTTTGAATGGTTGCAAATTTCAACTTTGCTATTTAGGAAGCTTTATGTGTAGTTTAATGAAAACTGGTTTCCTAAGTATCTGGTCTGATTTTAAATCAAACTTTTATTCACACTTGCAGTGGTATCAGCTTGCTTCCTTATTTACCCTGTTTCTCCTATGATCCACGTACCGGGTAAGGGACTGCAAATACAGTGGTAGTTTAGAGCTATGTGTGCTCTGCTTGGCTGGTTTGAATGTAACTGCTGATTGCCTGGGTGGGTGCTGCCTTACAGAAGAGGTAACTGTTCAGCTCTGCTGCTTTTTCCTTCTTTTCGGAGTAGAGGAGGAAATAGGAGTTTGGGCCTCTCGTGTCCGCCCAGCAATTGACTTGCAAGCATGTTTGTGTTTTGTGTCTGCTTACCTCTGAAATTACGTTGAAATCATCCAAGAGATGCAGAAATTGCCAGAGTGAAGACTGATGGATAGGTAGTATTATTAGAGACATCTTGTTTTCTTGGATTTAAAATGTGTATGGAATATTAGACAGGTCTTTGTGCATGTGAAATACTTGGCCGTGTTAAAGCAGTTTCCTTCAGAAATCAGAATAATATTAAATTTTCTATTTGCTTGGTATATTTGTAAGATAAATAAAACAGAGAATTTGTTTTTCTTCTGTAGGAAAAGGCAAGATTTGAGCAAGAGAAAAGATCATTCTTCCTACTGTTGTACCATGCTTTAAATGTGGAAAACATAAGTTGAAGGCTATTGATTGCATGCTTTATGTTGTGTAGTGGCTCAGTACAAAATGGTCCTAGCTTTCAACATTCCTTCAGGATAGTATTGATTAGTGTAAAAATTGCTTCCACTTTGCCACATTATGTTGTGGTGTATCCCAGAGCTAAAATACAGTAAAAAAAAAAAAGTTGTTATTTTTTCCATATTTACTCCAGGACTTCAGCGGGTGAAGAACAAAATTCGTGTTTGTACGTGCATTCCTCTACTATTCAGGATGACGGGACGCTACAGTTGAATATTTGTGGTGTTTCTGAAGGGCTTCCTATTCATAGCACTGTGGCTTTAAAAAAAGGAGGGGGTAAAAAAAAAAAGACAATTGCATCAGAGAAGTTATCAGAAATCAGCAGTTTTTCTCTACACCTTTCTGTGTAGAAAGTCACTACTGACTTGTCCAAGGAAACCAACTAGAAATACTGGCAAGGAGCTAGGGTGTCCTGGATAAATCATGTAGATTTTTAATCTATAGACTTCTTTTTTAAGACTGTTTGTTGACAAATGTTTGATTTCTTTTTAAAATATCACATTATCCATTATATTAGTTTTTAATTTGTTACTGTTTGTGGAGAGAGACTAGAATTACCGGTAATCATCTGTCACTTTGAAAACATGCATGATGGGCATAGGCCGGATGCAGCTTGCAGCTTCATTTCATGTAGTGACTCCTTATGTTACTACTGGAGAATATTAAGATTGTATTTATTACATGAGTTGCAAGACACACTTGAGGAGCCTGTTCTGCCTCTTGTGGTGAAACATTTCCTAATATTGAGTATATTCTGAAAATATTCTCAAATTTATGGTGATTTAAATTTCACCAGTTTGCCTTTAAGTAATTGAATTTTATCTTTCAGCAGGCCCAACAGAAGGTTTGGGAAAAATAATACAAAGATTTCCTCAGAAGGACTGGGAAGACACTCCTTTTCCACAGGGAATAGAGTTGGTGAGTTCGCATTATATTTTGTAATTTTTGGAGTTTCTTTCACATACAATTGGAAGGTACATCTGCCTTTATGTCATAGTCTGTATTATCTAACCTGACAGGGAATGGATAGAAATTACATGAGTAGAGTGGATAGATAATAGCTTTAAGAATAACAATTTTGGCTAACAGAAGATAATTTATTCTGGTCTGTACCACTAAGTAGATATTCCTAGAATACAGAAAAAGTCTGCTGCAAATTTAGAAATGGTGTGTTTAAAATAAATGTTTATTTGTGTCAGTAAGTTTATCACTGACTACGTTTTTAGAAGCATCCTTCAGATGGCAGATAACTTTTCATTGTCATGTTCAAATAAATACAAATGTGTATTTGTATATTGTATATTTAAAAAAAAATTAAAATTAATATCCCAATAAACTGGCTTGATTAAAATGGTCAGTCTTTACCCAGTATTCTATCCTTGACAGATGGCATAATGGGTGCTTACAAAAACAGTATGCTGAACAAGGCTAGTATACAGTGATCTATTTTAAATGCCCTCTCTGAGAATTCACTGAGTGCCACTTCTTACCCTTCCTTGGTTTCATATTGTGAGATGCAGTGAAGAGGTTATCTTAGTCATCCAGATCAGGGATTCATTAAACATATGGCTCTCAAAATCCTGCAGAGAAATGAAATACTGTGGTCATACTCTGCAAATTAGGTTTCTGAGAAATCAGAGTGAAACTCTTACTGCTGTGAACTTAGGAACTTCGGGGACAGGATGAGCTAGAGAAGGAGGCGGCCTGTAGGAAATGTTGCAATAGAAGTCTTTGTACTGTGGGACAAAATCAGCTGCAGAGGACAAAGACACTGACTCTTCACTGAATTTATTACACATACAGCAAACATAGCAAGCTTTTACCAGTATGATACCTTTCAACCAGTGCTCAGCTCACTTGTTGAGTCATAACATGCCATTGGCTATGTGTTGTCTTGTCCAGTGAAAGACAGAGGAGAGGATCTGGGTATTTACTGCTTGCTCTCTGGTGTAGCAGAGGTTTATGTCGTTCACCGTGTGCTGGTGTACGCGACTGGTTGCTCGTTTTCTTCAATAGTGTGGTTTTAATTTCTTCATAGTGAAGTATAAGCCTTGTTTTGGGGGGATGTCATACATTAATTAGTGGTGTAAGCATTATTTCTGATACACGTGATGGACAGTTACAGTGTTTGTGGTATGCTTGCATAATACTACATTTGGCAATGTAGTGCTGTGCTGAAACAATAGAAGCTCCTGCTTTCTCTGAAGTGTTTCTACTGTTACAACATTATACCAGTTTGTATAGCAATTGATGTTTGCTATAGCTGGTAATTCTCTACTTAATATATGCCTAGCCAGCACGTGCTTGTGCTTGATGACTGCTGACCGAGTTCAGATAAGTGGCTTTTTTATATAGTACACATTATAGTTGTAGTTCATTAGATGAGAAACCAACTTTGATGCCAAGGCTTAGGGGTGTTTTCTTTTTTTAACCACTCTCTTGGGGTTGAACTAGGTGGTTTGATCTTGCCTTAAACAACTGCAAGAGTTTGAGTCATACTAAGATTTATTTTGTCATACAAATCTTCCTTATCTATTTCAAAGGAAGTAATGTGTCTGACTTCCAGTGATGTTTTGAAATAAATGAGCACAACTTCTCTTAGGGCAGTGAAGCTTCTTAAGTGATGTATCTGTACCCAAATGTTATTTCCCATTTAAGTTTAATTGTAGGATGTTAGCACTACAAGAAATACCTTTCTAAAGGAAAATGTGTTGTGTTTTGTTTTGTTTTGTTTTTTTTTTACTTGACTGAACCAAACATTATTTCTGTATCAGTTCTCAAATGACTCATTAGGCAGAGCCATTAAGACTTTAAACTTTCCAAGTAAAATGAAATCTGATGACTTAAAAGTTAAGGACATCTATCTATTCAGCCAGTCGGCAAAATTAGTCAAATTTTAATTTGCTTTCTAAGTGTGGTAATAAAATTTTAATTAATTAAGATTGAGGAGTTAGAGATATTGCAAAGATCAAGCACTAAAGTAAATCACTTGTGAAAGTCAGATTTTGGCAGGATGTTTTTTTCAAGGTTTTGGATGAGTGTAACATGAATCAACATTAATTCACGGAAAGGAAAGGAGAAAAGCTGTGTTACCATTTTCTGTTTGTCACCTTAAGGGCAGCTTTAATATCATTAAGAGGGTAACAGGCAAACCTTGGGGAGAAAAAAAAGGGAGAAAGAAGGTAAGAATAGAATAGTTGACATAAATGTATATGAGAATGAAGGTAGGCATATTTATGAATAGCACTTAGTTCTATGAGTAGTTGTATTGGGTTTGTGTGGCAAGGTTTTGGTAGCAGGGGGTGTTACAGGGGTGGCTTCAGTGAGAAGCTGCTGGAAGCTTCCCCTATGTCCAACAGAGCCAATGCCAGCCGGCTGCAAGACGGACCTGCTGCTGGCCAAGGCTGAGCCCATCAGCGATAGTGGTAGCGCCTCTGTGATAACATATTTAAGAAGGAAAAAAAGTTGCGGGGCACACAGAAACGGCAGCTGGAGAGGGGAGTGAGAACATGTAAGAGAAACAACCCTGCAGACACCAAGGTCAGTGAAGAATGAGGGGGAGGAGGTGCTCCAGGCGCCGGAGCAGAGATTCCCCTGCAGCCCGTGGTGAAGACCATGGTGAGGCAGGCTGTCCCCCTGCAGCCCACGGAGGTTCACAGTGGAGCAGATATCCACCTGCAGCCTGTGGAGGACCCCACGCCAGAGCAGGTGTGTGCCCGAAGGAGGCTGTGACCCCATGGGAAGCCCACGCTGGAGCAGTCTTCCGGCAGGACCTGCGGATCTGTGGAGAGAGGACCCCAGGCTGGAGCAGGTTTTCTGGCAGGACTTGTGACCCCGTGGGGGACCCACACTGGAGCAGTCTGTGCCTGAAGGACTGCAGCCCATGGAAGGGACCCACGCTGGAGCAGTTCACGAAGAACTGCAGCCCGTGGGAAGGACTTACATTGGAGAAGTTCATGGAGGACTGTCTCCCATGGGAGGGACCCCACGCTGGAGCAGGGAAAGAGTGTGAGGAGTCCTGCCCCTGAGGAGGAAGGAACAGCAGAGACAACGTGTGAGGAACTGACCCCAAACCCCATTCCCTGTCCCCCTGCGCTGCTGAGGGGGAGGAAGTAGAGAATCCGGGAGTGAAGTTGTGCCCAGGAAGAAGGGAGGGGTGGAGGGAAGGTGTTCTGAGATTTGGTTTTATTTCTCATTACTCTGCTCTGGTTGATTGGTAATAAATTGAGTTAATTTTCCCCAAGTTGAGTCTGTTTTGCCTGTGACAGTGATTGGTGAGTGATCTCTCCCTGTCCTTATCTCGACCCACAAGCCCTTTGTTATATTTTCTCTCCCCTGTCTAGCTGAGGAGGGAGGAGCGATATAATGGCTTTGGTGGGCACCTGGCGTCCACCATAGTAGTTTGAGTTAAAATCCTCTTAAGTGTACTACTTCTCCTTTGAGTGAAGGATCTTTATGGAATTACATGGTTTCTCTGAAATGGAAAAAAAGCAGTGGTTTGTATCTGAAAAACATGTTAAGCTCTCTTCACTGTGTTTTCATGAAGGAAAAAAGGGCCAAAGCTTTTCATGCCTAGTGATAGGATTGAAGGGAGATTTGATTTTTGAGTCTTGTCTTCTGTCAAAGTTAGTTGTTCTGCCATGAATCACGGAGATCTTCTGATCATTGGTGAAGATCTCACTACTGCCCTGCTCCTCCCACCGCCCCACCCCGGCTCTTTTGTAAAGCGAATTATTTGCCTGTGAATTTGGACATTGGAATTTTTTTCTGAAGTTTTTTTGCCAGATAATACAGGTTGAATCAGATAATTTGTCTTGGCATCTAATGGCTGACATGATCTAATGGTTGTTTCCCGTTCACGCTGTTAATGGCATTTTGTGAAACAAGGCAGGGGGGAAGTAGTGGAAAAGACCTATGCCCACCCCCACACCCCAAGCTTTAATACTTTAAGATCGAAAATGCCTGTTTGGACCCCTTGTGATCTCCATAGCTTGTAGAGATGCCGTTAGTCCAAGTTCCAGCCAAAAAGTAATAGACAAAATCATCTGAGACTTTTGTGGAGGGCTCTTCTCTTTCCCCATCCCTGCATGCCCCCCACACTTCTGGGCTTGAATTTGTGTGGTCAGATTTCTGAGACAAATTAAGATAATGTAGAGAGTGCAGTTGTGCAGGTAATTTTTAAATTAAACAATAAAACCACTGCAAATAATATTTTTCATTATTTTGAGCCCAGTTTTGAAAAATGGGCTAACATGGGAAAAACTGTGCCTAATGGACCTGTCTGTGGCTGAGTGAAAAGGGATCATTTTGAGAACATCTGATCTAGGAAACATGATGACCCTATTTCAACTTTTACTTTTAGCCTCGAGTGTATTTGTAGTTTTGTTAAGTTGACATAAATATATAGAGAATTGGGTCATTATAAATTGTAGTTGCAGTTTGAACTTCACTGAAGAGTGTTATACTATGTGTGTATATATTCTGAATTAAAGGATTAAGAGTTACTTAAACTGTTTCTGTTTTTATATGTGTAGCATGTTAGCTATGTTCTGGTCTTGGTTAATGAACACATAAGTTATGGAATAAACACATTGTCCAAAGTTCAACAGAAATATACTTTATGAAATTTTATTGAAGTCAAGTGTTTTAATTTGTCTTGTTAAATAAATTATGTGTCTTCTGGTTGTCAGTGGTAAGTGAGCAAAGCCATGAGTCTCTGTTGAGGGAAAGATACTGTCAGTAGGTCTTGGTCAGTGTATCTTCTTAGAGCTTCTACTTGTCTGCATCTCATCAAATTACCTAAAGAGATTTTTCTTAATCTTGCACTCTTTGCATTTACCGTTTCTCTAGTGGCTTCACAGGTTTTGACTTTGTTCTGCTGATAACTGAATACAGAAACTTTGATAAGTGAGCCACCTGCAAATTGTTGTGAAACATACCTCAAGTTTTTTGTAATGGACTATTGATAATTACACTAGCTAGTAAGGGCCCTAATACTTTTTTACCATTTGTTGGATTGTGTGATATAACTGAGAATAAGTTATGATTTTTGTTAATATATATCATACATTATGACTGTTACTTCAAAAGCAGTTAAGATGTTGTTCTTTGATTTGCTAGAACCTTTTGTGGGCTATTCAAGAGGAAGATAGGAAACATTTTTTATAATTTCAGTTCAGAAGCTGATCATCTTTAGTTTATTGACAAATAGGAGTCCATATGCAGTTTATCGACAAATGTAAGTCAAAGTGAGTTTCCTCCAGTTTCATGGAGGTAAGCTGACTTTGAGGAGTAAAGAGAGATTTATACTAATTCTTAAAGTTAATTAAGTATTTGGCTCAGAAAAGCATTTAAGTCATTGGTTTTCAAAAGAATGCAGTTAGAACATACCAATCTGATAGTTGCCCCCCCATGATATTTTAAATGAACATGTTTGGGTATCCTCTATAGTCTGTCTGTTTCAGAAGTTATTTCAGCTTTACACAGATACAGCTTACGTTTAAAAATAACCCTCTAAAATCACCTGAGACGTATAGAACAGTTTAAAATTAGGATAATCGGACTTCTTGTTCTCACTTGTAGAATGAATCCTTGAGAGACTATGTTGGTTGAATGAGTTAGCTTTACATTTCTGCATATTTTTCTTATTTATAATCAAGTTTTAATTTTACTGTATACCTTTCTAGACTTCATAATTAGTTATACATCAAAGAAGGAAGCTTTGGTATGTAATGTTACACTGTAAACTCATTTTTGTCCCAGGGCTAAATTAGCTAAACTGTCATCTGCATTACTCAGTGTTGGGAGGCTAATGTTAATTAGGCCAACGAAAGTCATACCTAGAAATAGATACGTTGTCTTAAGTTTAAACTAGATATAATGTATATGTGCAGTTTGTGCGTAGCAGGGAAGAAAATTTCCCACTGTAACCAGTGGTGGTGGTGGTAGTTAGTAGTAGTGTCATGAATTAGTAATTTTCATTTCAAGTATGTGCAAGTATAGAAAGGAACATACATTTCTAGACAGGCTAATCGCCTATCCAAATAATTACTTAAATTATAAAATGTAATTGTAAAAACTGTTATTTAATATATTTAATACAGTCCTTTGAAGGCAGTGTACATGTGTTATGCTAGGAGGAATGCTTCTGAAGAAAGGCCGTATGTGTCCCTTTGAGATCTGATAGGATGCCTGCTTCCTCCTAGAGGAGGAGTTGGTGTTCTTGGAATGAGCATATTATTCTTTTATGTAGAGCCTTGTATTTGCTGCAGATCTTAGCATTTCTGCACTTTTGAGCAGCTTCAGATATGAACTCTTAAATAGACATGAAGTATGTCTTTTATGAAACCTTGGATTCAACTTTCAAATTCCAACTAACCTGAGCCCAGAGATATGAAAAAAAAAATCAAATGAGAGTAAGGATTGGTATGTATGTATTTTCAAAGTATATCTGTATTTTGACTGACTTAGTGTATCTCAGTCTTTTGACAAAAACCAACTTCTTAGTCTTGTACAGATTTCCACTTCATGATGACGTACATCACTTACGAGTAACAGCTGAGTTCTTAAGTGAATATACACTGCTGTTGGAGCTTCACAATTGGGTGAAGAAAGGGAGAAGAAAGCTATCAAAAAACGCCCACCAAACCACAGCTAATTTGTCTTCAGAGTTGTATTGAAAAACAGAATATCTGTAGTGAACTCCTAGACTTTTGGAGATTACTGATGCAGAGTCTGAAAATCATTACACATGCTGTCAAAAGATACTTTTAAAATTCAAGTGCTAATCACTTAGTGTTATTTTTGTTTTACCACTTTGGTGTAAGGCAACTTTTCTAGGAAAAAAAAATCTGATACTTCACCATTTTACTACTTATTTTAAATAAGACATAAGAGACAAACTGGGTTGCAGATTAGCCAGTTAAGGCCTGAAGTGATTAAAGTTTTAAGGAGTTTAATCTTTAAATGCTTTAGTCTTAGCTAGCTGATCTGTAAGCCAATTTTTCTGCAACATTAATGCTTTTAAGGACCTGAATAAAGGGTGAGGTTTTTTCCTCTTTCCCCTCAGACTTTTTTTACCTCTCAAGAATCATTACATATGTAATTATTTAATGAACAACTGCATGACAGAGCTTAGTGTAGCACTTAAAAATGCATTGTGTTCTTTCATTCTCATGTTGCAGTACAGGTGCTTTCAGCAGTTAGTAGAAAACAGATGACAGCAAAAGTATGGCTAACTTTATCGGAGTTATATTATGAACTAAGTTTATATTCCTTTAACTTGTCTATATTAGCCTCCAGTGGAAATCTTAGAGTGCCATAAATGCAGTGTATTTTACGGTAATGTCTCTGCTGTGCTGTAAAATAGTTATATTCTGGTTTTAGCATCCCACTGCTTTTACTGAGTGGATTTTAGCTCCTGGATTTTGTGGACTAGTGGAGTAAAATAATTTGATACTGAAATCTAAGGACTTGCAAGTAGTCTTGGTCTTACTTGACTAATACTGTGAAAGGGTGCAATTAATATATTTTATTGTTTTTTTGCTTTATTTTCAGTTGGGGGAAAAAAGAAAAATGGAACACTTTATTGTACAGTCAACATTTTTAGTAAAAATGATAAGTTATTGAAGTGATAACTGTTTGGAATTTTAACTCTGTAGTCTTTCCATGGAGATTATTAAAAATAGACTGTATTGAAGTGTAACCTTTTTTATAACTATCAAGGTGTTTTAAGATAACCCCCCCACACACACCCCCAAATATATTGTAAATTAACTTCTTTTCAAATCTTCTGGGGGAGAGTGCCGTTTTTATAAGCTTGCTTAAGAGTTGCAGGTGTTTTTAGAATCATAGAATGATTTGAGTTGGTTTTCTTCATTCTTGGTATCTGTCATCTCCACAAATAATACTTGGCTGCATAAGACAGTCTTTTCCATCTAAGCTTTGTGTGTGATTCAGTTTCTGTACTACCTCTCCATAAGTTTTTTTTCACCCTCTTTAAAAATTAGAGGAAAGACTGCAACATGGACATTTCTGTAAGTCTCTGCTTGTGGTTTTTTTTCATAACAGTTAAGCAAAGGAGATTGAGGCCCACAGTTAAGTCATGTGGTGGTGTAACATTTACAAATCTCTGTGATATCTTGGTATTTTCAGCTTATAACTAATAGAGTTGTCTGTGAGAAGTCTCCTGGAGACCCTGCTTTTCCTGAAGGTTCTGTAGTTTTGATTATTAAATGTTTTTTGATGTTCCTTGTTTTTTTTTTTTAAAAAAAAAAAGCTCTGTATGTAACAATGGAGATAATGGAGGTACTCACTGACTGTAGTAATGCAAATGTGATTATGCTTCATTTAAATAGTGTTATGATGATGGAACTGTATCAGTATCATCATTCTTACTCCTCTCCTGCAGGTATTTGAGAACGATCTGTAGTTCTTCCCCTCAACAGTCCTGTCTGTGTCGACAGACAGATGTTCATTTTTCTCTCCCCCTGTGATTCTCTGAGATTTGAGTCTGCAGGATTACAGAGCATTCTTTGTGCTCTTCAGTTTAACAGGGTATAAGACTAGAGTGTAAAATACCCTTGGAATAAATGGGTTTGTGGCTAGTATGTTTCAGTAAGAATTTTTTTCCCTGTCAGTTTATCCTATTATCTGTATGTACTCAGTGTGAACACATACATGTTTGTGAATATTTTTCATGCTTATTTAGAGGAACTAAGAAACGGTCTAGACTAAAAAGGTAGAGCAACATATAACTCAAACGCATGGTATGAAAATGTGTTCTGTCTCCAGAAACCAAAACTGAAGAGCAGAAATCCTATTATAATTCATTTTTTTAAGAGGAAAAATTATGGAAAAATTTTTATTTTTTAATTCTTTTCAGCTTTATTTTCCTTGAACACTTTATAGAATAGCCTGGCTATGGACATGCTTTGTCTTTTTCCAGAAATGTTTGTTTATGCTTGAAAGTTAACTTGGATGAATGTAATACATAACCTTAAAGTGCTGTATGTTTTTAAATAGCTGAACATGTTCTTAACATCAGAAGAGGTTCTTTATTCTAAGTGACCTATTCTACTTTAAACCAATCATCACTGAAAATTATTTCAGAATAATTCTGTTTGAGGAATGCAAGCAACAAAAGAGAAATTTGTCCAGAAAGACACAAACCAGTGTACTCTTAAGTCAGTGAAAGTACTGTAAGTGCTGTACCTTCTGAGTTTACAGCACTGTTCTGATGTTCTCCTAAATATACAGAAATGAATAGAGGTGTATTTATGTGCACTGTAACATCTAGTTCTGTTGTTATATAAAACTACTTTTTTCTAGTTGTTTCTTTTGCCATATGTAGTTGACTGTCCCTGTCTAAGTTAGTAGTATACAGGTGTTGGCATTTATCCATCCTTTGTCTCGGCAAACAAGAGTGTTGTGCATCTTGAGCTAAGTGTGAACCAAAGAAGTTTAGCTTTTTTCAAAAGGTAAACGCTATTCTGAGATGGCCAGAGGTTAGACATGAGAAGACTTCAGATAAATAAAAGGAAGACAATGAACTGTTCTTGTCCTTTGAGAATAGGGTGAGTAATGGTGAGTGGATTCTATAGCAAAGATGATTTGGTGTAAACAGTAAGAAATGTTTAAATAGATGGAGCTCACACTGCTTAGCATGAGATTTTGGGGCAGTATTATTTGTTTTTGACATTAGATACCTATGAGGCATGACTTGCGTGAAGCTAATAGTAGGGCATAAAAAGGGGAATAGCTTGGATAGTCTCCTGAGGTTCTTTTTGGATTTGTTAATCTGAAAAGCTAAGGCTTTGGCTCTCTATCTGCCTGCTTGTTTGCTTCTCTGCAGAGAGAGACAGTAGTAACTCATTGGGAAGAAAAGAAACTGAGACATCAGAACGGTGGTGAATGAAGAAATCTGTGTGGATTACCATGAGAGATGAGATCTGGTCTCTAGGTATGATTGTCAGGTGTTCGTCCTTGCTGTTAACTACAGCAAGCTTTTTCTGAAGAGTTCTTCATGTCACTGTTTCATCAGGTTCCTGTAACTACCAGAGAGGAAGAGAGAAAATTAAACTTAGGCAAATGTAATAGCCCGGTAAGGCATTGAAGTGAAGTACCTCAGAACCACTTCCCAATTTGTTGTTTAAAATACCCATGTTTTGTTTCAGCTCATTATTACAGATAATTATTTGTCAGCCTTCTGTAAGAAATTGGAACTTTTTTTATGCTTGAAGTGCAGTAATGTAGGCAATTTTTTGACTGAAATTTCGGGGGGCGGGGAGGAGGTTGTTTGTTTTGATTTTTCTGTGTGTTTGTGCAGGGAGCTGAGGATTTGTGTGGTTGTGGAGAGAGCCAGAAAGCAAGACTGTTGTCTGTTGAATTATAACTGTATATTCAGTTGTCACAAAGCTATCCTTTCTAGGGTTGTGTGAAGGAGCAGAAAGGCAGCTAATGTGCATCTAATCAAACACAGTCTATTGGGCTGAATACAAGATTGTGAAATTTGAACTGGGTCATTGAATGTGTTCTGGGAATCCAGAAATAATTTATCGGTGAAGTTGATTCCTATGACTATAAATCAGTTTGGAATGTTTTCTAATAGTTCCAGAAAACAGACTAATGGAAAATCAAGGCTATTTTACGTTTTTCTGAACAAATTTGTTAATGGTTTGTGTTTTGTTAAAGCTGATACTTTTCATGCTAGGAATTTCCGATCACCTGATCAGTAGTACTTGTAAATCATGATATTGCCCCAACCCCCCAATTTGACCAACCTTTTAATTTGTGCTCTCTTTATAAATTTTGTTACGTTTGATGCTGGTTTCTTCTGCTGGCTTAAATGGTCTCAGCAGTTTTAAAGCCTGACTTCTTAAATTTGAAAACTTTTGTGATGCTTTTATACAGTATAAGTGCTTATTCATAATATGTTATAAAAGGTGTATCCTACCTGTGTTCATTAAAAAAAAAAAGAACAATAATTAATATTAAGATGACCCTTCACAATTTTGCATATTCTGTGTGCTGCAGCTCACTGTATTGGTCAGCCCTTGTATTATGCAACTAGAAGCAAAACAGGAACATTGGTGCAGAGACTTTTTGCTGTGTCCAATTCGTGTAACTCCTGGTTTTCCTTTCTGGACTCCGTACAGGGCAGAGCAGCTGTGTTCTCTAAACAATACACCTAGCACAAACACCTATGCAGGCTTGGGGAGAAAGTGGCTGATTTCAGTGGTTCAGTGTCTGACTGAGACTGTGCCATGCAGAGTCCTAGGGAAAGGACTTGGAGGCTTATTTCCAATTTTTTTCAAAAGCATCACGTTGGCCTCAAGCACAGTCGCTAACTGAAGTGTCAAAAGGAGTTGAATTTATAAATCCTGAGGTTGGGATGTTGGTTTGTTTGTTTATAAAGCAAAAACTACTTAATATTGTTTCAGTACGGTGTGTTGATGCTGTCTTTTGACTAATTGCATGGAACTGGCAAAACCACTTTCAGATCTTCCAGTTTTTATTGTACAGCTTTGTTAGACTCTTTTATCTATTTCCTAATAACATATAGCATATTGTTTTCTTTTATACAAAACCTGGTATTTGTAGATGGAAAAAAGAAAAGGTTATGAATGAACTTGCTGGTTAGAAGATATAAAGGGTAGATAGGCTATTTAGATGGCCCTCTTCCTCCTGTATAATTCTTTAATAATCTGATCTTTAATAATTTCTGATTTTAATAATTTCTGATGGTGCAGGCCAAAACCTTTAGAAGTTGCAAATTTCTAAGATGAGAGTGTTAATGCTGCAGTCTGATCCATGAAGTGTTATAACCTTATTTAATGTTGCTAAGAGAGACCTCTCTCAGGTATGTTTAGTTGCAGTGTCTGTATGTTTTTCAAGGACAGGCTGTCAAAGGATCACTTGAACAGGTGCTTTTATTTAGCTGTAATGGATACCAGGATAAACTAAAAAGGAATTTTATTTCTGTATCAGCAATAGAGTAATAAATTAAGCATTTGAACTGGCCTCTAGTATGGATCTCTAAAGCTCCAACTTTCACAGATTTGGAGATAAGGCAGTTCGAGATTTAGTTGTGGTTAATGCTACTTGTATGATGATCCTTTTACAGTTTGTAGTTCTTTCTCAGTTTGCAACCCATTAAATCTGAGCTGCAGAGTGAACCTAGGCAAAGAGGAATAACATTGATACCCGAATCTTCTTTTGAATGGCTTTTGGAACATATTCTCAAGAGCTTCTGTGACCAGATATCACAAATCTTGCAGATTTTAATGCAAGTTGAGAAGATAGGACATGACACCTCCCATCACCTTCTGTACAAGGGCCCATATCCCAACTGTCTTTGTTTTGATATGACTCTTACTGTTACCAGATTTCTTCATTTCTGCATCTGTCTTTGTTTCTTGTAGCTACTGTGTTTTCCTTTGGGGGTAAAGAAAAAGACTGAAATGTCACCTGTGCTCTGCATGTTTCCCTAACATAAAAATACTGCAGTACCTGCCTTCATTTTGTATGACTTCAAGAAAAAAAAAAACCAAACCAAAACAAAACCCCTTTGCATATTAAAAGCATAAACTTGATCATTATGTCATGGTCCTGAGGAGACTTTTTTTTCCCTCCCTGTCTTTTTGGATTTATGTATCTAACTAAGGTACTACTGAAGTTTTTGAAGAAACTTTTCCGTCCAGATTTTGTCATACAGGTGTCCCCAAACTACTTGCTTGTCTTTTCCTTGCACTGGCTGGTTCCTTAATCTTCATGAGAAACCATCTTTTACTTATGTCAACAAAAGGAGATATGAAAAACAGATCACATTCAGATACTGAACAGGTTTTCAGTTATCCTCAAGTGAAAAATGTCTTTGTTCTTTTTTGTTGAAAGTATATATATTCTGACTTGAATCTCTGCCAAGTTACTTGAACTAAAGCAACCAGTATATACATAAAATTAGGAATAAAGCAATTTTAATGTAATAAATAATGTGTAATAACACCCCCCCACCCCCAAATAAAATGATCTGCTGTTTTACTGAGCTGCTCATATTCCTGTTGTCATTCTGCAATGAGTTGTGAGGAATTTAATATAAGAACTGGCTTTAACTTTGTGGGTGTTTTTCCCCTCTGTCTCCATGTATTCAGAACTTAAAGTTTTAGCTCTTTACCCAAGTAAAGGCAGTTAAACCCAAATCCATTCTAGTGTGTCTCTAAAACAAACTGGTGGGACAAGGTCAGATTATGTAATTACTTACTGTAGATTGACGCAGTATATTACACTGAATTATCATCAAGCAAATATGCTTTTAGTATTAAAAATGCCCAATGCAATTATGATTTTGGTGCTTTATCTTAGGCTTACCTGTGAGGTAAGAGTGCAGAAAACATTCTTTTATTCTAAAAAATATAAATAAATTCAAAATTTTGGTCCAAGAGAGAATACCTGCTTTTGTAATTTACTGAAAAATCTGCATTATAATGTAGTATTTTAAAAACAAGTGGTATTCCCCTTCTGTAAATGGCATACACAAAATCAACCTCACTGCATTTTTAACTGTATTGTTTCCTTTTCCGCATGCGTTATAGCATGTGGATGAGAGAGGTGTTCATTAAAATCACGGCTTATAAGCTTAGAATGAAGAATGAATTAGATTTAATATCAAAATAGTGGGATAAGAAGTGGGTACTAAAGTTACAGTGTGCATTTGTGACCTCAGTGTTTTTAACATTCTTCGAATACCAGATTTGTCTAGTTCTCGGCATCACCTATGATTATTTGCTATAACTGCATACCAAAAAAGCTTATTTCACAATGATTTTCCTTCATTCTGGCCCAGTAATATACTTGTAGAGACTTGTTGGCATTTGCAATTTTTAAGATTTGTTGTTGGATTATTTTCCTATCTGTTTCGTGTCTTGTATATTGAATTTGATCTCCTTCTCCCAAATAACAGAGGAATTGGAAAGACCTCTCAAAAAGTGGGTGAAGAGTACATTCTCCCCCCAAGACCCCCCCACCCCATCCCCACCCCCCGAATTTAGATATTTTGCTCGTATGACCAATGTGTGTTAGCAACAGCAACTTCTATATGAGCAGCTTTTCAGTATCCACAGCAAGTTACCATATTTGCACTGAGTAACAAAAACTGTTTGGAAAAATCACTTGCTGTTTTTGGTTATGGCTGAATCATTTATATAAGCATGTCTTCAAAGTTCACTATTTTGAAATTCAAGATTTGTTTCTTGTTCCACTTTGATCAATACTATTACTTAAGAATGTGTTTTGATCATTTCACGTCTGAATGTCTTTCATCTAAAAGAGTAGCAACATTTCCAACTGTGTAGTTGGAAAACTGTTTAGGAATATTATAATAAATTAATATCTGCAATTTCCTTTCTTCTTGGGTAATACAATTGTGAAAACTTCACAAATTGAGAAACTGTTTCCAATTTATATAACCAAAGAGATATTAAGTGAATGGAAATCCATTAAATAACAATCATTTTGTCAAGTTTGATCAGGCTTGAAAGATTGTTGATGTTAGCTTTTTGTAATAGTATGCCTTAGCTGAAGAAAGTAACTAGTTGAGTTATTTTGAGTATGCCTGACAAAGCGTATTGCAGTAATAAATTCAGTGGTATCATATGCAATTAATAAATATTTAAGTACATTTCAGTTGGGTTTAAGATGAAGACATATGAGTGTTAAATTTTGTTTATTCTGGCTGCCACAAACATAATTTTGTTTATTTTGCATGGCAAAGGCGAAGTAGGTAGTATTCAGTTAAGTGTTCAATAATACATTTTCCAAAATGTTTCAGCTTACTTCCAAGGTGAGCAGTGATATAATTAAGGAAAATATAATCGAATGTCAGATTTTTGCGTTGACTTTGGCTTTAGAGTGCAAGTAGTATAGTGTTGTGGAAGAGTTCAGCTAAAACCACTTAACTCCTCAGTCCTTGAGTTCACACTGTGAATTAATAGAGATAACCGAAGTGGGTTGGTTTTATTAAACCATTCATTTTTTGGGTTGTTAAAATGAAAAGGCAGAAGCAGTGTAACAAAAAAAACTAAGAGCCTATTTAAAGGTTTCAGCTGTACCTCGCCTTTCAAAACTCACCATTAAGCTTGCAAGAACACTTCAAAATTCCAGAAAACAAGAGATCCTTTTCACTGGCTCTCCTGTTTTTGATCTGTTTTTGTAGGAACTGTGAGTGCATTCATTGTCTCAAGTATTTTTTAACAGTCTGTATTTGTAATTTGATGATGATGAAAAAAAATTGTTAGAAATGGTTACCTGAGCAGGTATATTTGGTGGCATGTTTTATGTTTTTTTGATGAAACATTTTGAGATTATCAGCCACTAAATAGGCATCTTTTCTAAGTATCCTAATTTCATTTGTTAAATACATAGATGTGATCTATACTGAAGCATTTTAGGGTGTGTAGTATGGGATAATAATGACATACTTCTTGTATTATTAAGGTGTGTCATTATTACGGCATATGCACACCCTCATGTCTTACTGCTTAAATATGATAGTGCTTATAAGCTTTCCTTTTAAAGTATTAATTTACTGTGATGAGTTAGGTAACAGTGTATTTATGTACATTATTTTACCTATTATGGATGATAACCTTACTTGTGGGTTGCAAAAGCAACAGTACAGTGGAAACCTTAATTAAATTAGGGATTGAATTTAGTAGTGGTTTCTGAAGTGTGTTCAAAGAAGGAAACTTAATGACTCTTGTCTCTTCAGATTATCAATTTTAAGTGTGGCAGAAAAGAACATACCTTTTCAATTTTAGTTTCATGGTATTTTATGTCTTGTACTAAATGAAGTAAGAATGGAGTGGTCCTGAGCCATCTAGTATTTTGTTTTAATACGAGTTACCCCCTTCTTCAGGTTTTCTTGTTTGGGAGGGTGAGGTTGTTCTCTGTGCCAGCACTGATCCAGAGTTAGAGAAGAAAGCAAACTACCCTACTTAAGCTTCAATCTAGAAATGCGTAAACAAGAGTTGCAAAGTGAACTTACATATTTCAGACCCCAATAAGAGAGAAAGTGCAGATAAGATGCATGCTTTCTACTGAGACAGCTTTAGGATGACTTGCTGTTTAAATTTCAACCTAGTGGCAAAAAGCTGACTGCAATTTCTGCAAGGTTGTATTCTTACTAGTCTGTATGTGTTACCTTCCACTTCCCTAAACTATCTGCTTTACTGCTATGGGAACCATACGAATTTTGGAAGGCTAGGTTTTAAACATTAATTTTAGCAGTGTAACAGTTAAATAGGTTTAGAAGTATTATTTCTGCTACAACTAGTAATGTTACTGATAGTTGAACTACTTCCCACTGTCATGCAATTTTTATGGGAAGATGCTGAAAATCAAGTCTTGGCTTCCTGAGGCTCTTGTGATAATTATGTTGATTAGCAATGGAAATATTGATACCCAAGGTCAGAATAAAAGCTGATCGAGCTTGTTGTCCAGAATCCAACGGGAATCAGCGCTGGGTCGTTTGGGAAGGAGTGTAAGATACGGTGAGATGATACTGTTGCTTGTTTTGATAAATACACTGGCATATGCAGCTCCAGGTTTAAGAGGCTTCTGCAGTGACAGGATACATTTGGGCCAACGTGTGTGCTAGTTTCTCAGGAGCTTCTGCCCCATTTCTTTGTCTGAAAGTTTTAAAGACCATTATTCTTTTGTCCTTCTGTCGTGGTTTAACCCCAGCCAGCAACTAAACACCACGCAGCCGCTCACTCACTCCCCCCCCACCCAGTGGGATGGGGGAGAAAATCAGGAAAAGAAGCAAAACCCGTGGGTTGAGATAAGAACGGTTTAATAGAACAGAAAAGAAGAAACTAATAATGATAACGATAACACTCATAAAATGACAACAGAAATAATGAAAGCATTGGAATGTACAAATGATGCACAGTGCAATTGCTCACCACCCGCCGACCGACACCCCGCCAGTCCCCGAGCGGCGAATCCCTGCCCCCACTTCCCCTTTCCTATACTAGATGGGACGTCACATGGTATGGAATACACCGTTGGCCAGTTTGGGTCAGGTGCCCTGGCTGTGTCCTGTGCCAACTTCTTGTGCCCCTCCAGCTTTCTCACTGGCTGGGCATGAGAAGCTGAAAAATCCTTGACATTAGTCTAAACACTACTGAGCAACAACTGCAAACATCAGTGTTATCAACATTCTTCACATACTGAACTCAAAACACAGCACTGTACCAGCTACTAGGAAGACAGTTAACTCTATCCCAGCTGAAACCAGGACACCTTCATAGTAGTTCATGGCAATGTGTTCTACAGTTTCACTATGTTTTGTGAAAGACTTCCATATGTTTTATACCAACACATGATAATTTTATTTAATGCTATTTAATTTTGATGAGAAATAATGAATTATTTTGCATTTATATTATTGATTCTGTTCATAAGTGTATAGATGTCTGTTCTATTCCTGGCCTAGAGCATGTTTTTTCCAAGATGGAGAAACCCCCCTCTGATACAATGTTTCCTTGTATAGAAGCTCTTCCAAGCCACTGGATACTGTTGTTTTTCTCTGACTTTTAGTTCAAATGTATCATTTTTGAACTGCAGGGTCCAAAATGGCAAGTCTTACAGTATGTATGTACCTCCCAGTTCCTTTCGTAATAATTTTGAGCATTTGATTTTTTTTTTCCATGGTTACTGCACATTAAAGTGAAACATGTTTCAGGTTCTCTTTCCTGAGTGGTAACCATGTGCATGTGCATCATCAAGATTTTTTTTTTTTTCCCTCAAGATTTTTTTTTTTTCCTCATGTGCTTTAGTTTCCACTTCTCAGTTAGGAATCATGTGATGCTTTGTTACCCAATTACTTGGTGTTGTGAGACCCTTTCATGTACTATCACAAAAGACTTTAGCACTGACTGTTCCAAATACTTTCTCTTCCATAGACTTGACCAATCCACTGTTGAACTTTTTTGATATGTTCAGAAATTGTCTGTAGAAAACAAAAGAAAAAACCCCAAGTCAATCAGCCCCACACATGCACAGATCCCAGCAGAGATCTTTGTGAATATTGTTTCTAATCTGCCTCCATTGGGGAAAACTAACCATTTATTCCTACTTTTAAGTCGGTTATTAGTCCAGAAGAGAACTGTTATTCTATACCATGAAAATTTAGTTTAAGTGAGATTTTTTTTGTGAATGTTCTTGCTAAAAGATTTTTTTTTTCCAAGTGAACTATACTGTCATATTGAGTACATCCATTTACTTTTGTTGAAGAACTGTTAATGGATGGATGACTTATGATCTTGCTGTAGAGAAGCCTTTCTGATTCTTTTCCGGTATAATTTATTTATCTGTAGGGTTACTTGTTCTGTAATTTGACATTTTCTACAAGTCCGTTACATGTAGATCAAAAATTCTGGATAACTTCAGTGCTCTTTAAAATACGGGTGAAACGCCCATCTTCCAATAACCTGCTATTGTCTCCAGGGGTAGAAAGTGAAACCCACTCTTTATAGCTCTCTAACTTTACAGTTGGTTTCCACAGAACTCTTGGTATAATAGTCTGTTCCTGGTGGTTTGATACTTTCATTTTCGTTTTTGGAAATCTTCTATATCTTCCCCTCCAAAATACAGTTTTGTTCTGGGAACTTCCCCAGGTACCTCTCTAGGGAACAATAATGTAGAGAACTCTTACTGGGGTTTTTTGGAGCTCTTGATTAGTCGTCTTTGAGTGATCATTTTATCTTTGTCCTTATTTTATCCATTGTCATCACCAGTTTTTACAAATTTTCTACTTCTGATGCATTTTGAAACATATTTTAGTAGTCATTTTTATTCCTTAGCAGGCTCCTCCACCAAACTTTGTGGTTAGTTTTATTGGTAGTTTTACATTTAACTTGCTGGAGTTTATGCTCGCTTTTACCTTCCTTAATTTGCACATTATTTTTTTTTTCCTTGATGGTTAATTGTATTGTTTTCAAAAAATAATTATGGCTACTGTCTGATATTAGGAAAATAAGTTTTCCTGAAAATACTTAGAGTGTCAGATTCCCAAGAATAGGATTCCCTGTGCATCTCTTGAAATGCACTCTGACATCAACAGACGTCAGACTCATCACCACTTCTTTAGGAACAGTCAAGTCAATGTGAGGTTTGTCACACTGACATCCAACAAACAAATTGCTACAGGTTCTTGCTGGGTATCAGTTATATTCCTACTCCCCTGCCTTTAGACCCTGCTTTTCCTTATAAGCTGGGTTCATTGCTACTGTGAGGATGTCTTCTATTGAAGGAGGTTCAAGGCTACCAGTGTGTAGGTCCTATCTTAGAATAATGCTCTCCTAATGTGAGACTTCTCTGTACTGAGAAAGAAACAGAGGCTTGAAGTGGGATGTTTTGTGTGGCTTTCTTGGCCCATCATGGTCTGACTGGCCTGCTGCTTTCCCAGCAGAGAAGCAGCTGCCTGGCATTCAGAGGAGCAGTGCTGGGGCATAGCTCACCAAGGGAACTGTGTGGGCCACCTTGTTGTAGCCTGGGATGTGACAGGAGGAGGAGGAGGGAAGACAAAATGATTATTCTGGATGCTGATCTTTCAGCTCTTACATACTTACTGTCAGTTTTGTCTTAACTTTTCAGTTGATATTTGATGCAGGAACATTTAATAAAAAAAAAAATGTTTAAAGTTGAAAAGAATTAGTTTTAATGAGTTTACCAAGCAGGGGTTTTGACTCTGAAATTTCCAACCAAGTTGCCAAGAGTGTGCTTTCATGAAAGCCTGCGGCCAGCCCACTCGTGTTCGTTTGGAACAGAGCTCTGGAGCTTGTGGTGCTTGCCACTGCTTGAGTTTTCCTCAGTAGGGACAGTTTTGAAATTCCCATACAAAACCTCCTGTTTGTGATTATCTTTCATCTTTGAAATTTATTTGTTTTCACTTCATATTGTATAGTTGCACTATGTTTACCTTTTCTTCAGGTTTACTTGAAAATAATGTACCTCTCCTGAAAATACCTGAGGTGATGAAAATTAGATGTTAAATTTTTCTTGCTCAGATATGTATTTCAGGTATTTCAGTAAAGATCTCTTCAACAAAGAAATATCGAAGATATTTTCATACCAAAGTGGTAAGACTTACATGGTACTGTTAAACTTGAGTGCTTGTCTTAGAACTTGTTTGTACATCCTCTTTGGGATGCGCCTGTGCCATTAGAAGTGCTTACAGCCTAGTCTACCTCTAACTCTTTCATCAGCTCTTTGAACTGCAGACCAGCCATACTGTCATACTCTTAAGTAAACTGGCAGAAGATGTCAGAAAGCTTGCATGTTGGTTGGCTTTAGTTTTATTTTTAGTGACAAATTTATTATTATACTGTCAGATATTAGTAGGAACCAATACTGCAGCCATATGGTTTCTGCTTAGTATAATCTTAGCACTAAGTAATTCCTGGTAAGAAGAGCAGTCCAAATCTGAAAGTGTGGATCTAGTTTAAATTATGAAATACTTGAATCTGTATTACTTTGCTCAGCA
Source organism: Harpia harpyja (assembly GCF_026419915.1). Classification (NCBI taxonomy): domain Eukaryota; kingdom Metazoa; phylum Chordata; class Aves; order Accipitriformes; family Accipitridae; genus Harpia; species Harpia harpyja. The sequence continues at coordinate 21,430,148 of NC_068955.1, read as the reverse complement.
TTAAGTATTGATACGTGGAGTATGTTGGAAGAACTCATAGTTCTTGGTTGGCAGGTACTGACGTATGTCTTTCAACCAGCAGGATTTTCCTTCTGTCTTAGCTTTAAAAATAAGTGAATAAAAAAAAAAAAATCCAAACAGTACATTTTTGACTTTGTATGCACAAATTGTTTAGTAGAGTCACAATATTGGAAGGGGCCCCTAACACTCTGTATGACGTCCTAGGCAGGGGAGGAGGAAAAACCCCTACAAGAGGAGTATCCAAAAGCAACCAACACATTCAAGGAGAAGAATGTGTGTGTGTGTTATATCTCCCTGCAGTTGACTGCAGTGTCAGGGCCTGTACCTGTTGAATTTTCCTGATCAAGTCCCTTTCATCCCTCTGAGAGAGTCAATATTGAAGAGACCAAACAGTTCAGGTCAGTCTCCTTCACTGAGAAACCTGAAGAAGATTTCCAGATTTTTGGCTCACTAGGAGAGGGAGTGGGCTAAAGCCACCCTTCTTTTGGTTCTGACCAAAGTGGGTAGTAGTGAGAGCTAGGAAATATACTAGTGCTCATTTTCAGTTGATTTTATACTTGTGGACTTTACCATGATGGGAAAATGAAGAGATTTTACTTAAAAGCTGTAGCAGTATTGTGGCACAAAACTACTGATGTGGGTGGTTGTTTTTTGGGTGGAGGTTATGGGGTTTTTTCTTTTTTTTTTTTAAGATTTCAAGCTCTAATTTCACTGCCACATCCTATAAATTTTGCACGAGACTGCAATTTATATGCAATGTTTTCTGTTACAGTAAACATTATTAATAACCTCATCTAGAAAAGAATTAAAATGCTTGAGGTGGTGAACTTAATCCTTGGAACACCATGGGTCATAATTAGTGTTGAGTTTAGTCAGTGTGACTGAATGCATATGTGTATGAATACATGCAAAACAAAAATCTAATAGTTCTTTTCACATATCCATTATTTTTTAGAATTTCTGGGTAGTGAAAGAGAGGGTGACTTTGAGAGTTGTATTGTGTTTTTACTGTGGCTTTTTAAAAAGCATGTAAATAAGTACTTGCATGCTTTAAATGGAAACAGCATAAATGCATGGAGTGCTGTTTACTATTTTTGTCTTGCATATACTGGCTATCTCAATGTTGTATTCAATGAATACAATAATGTATTCACTTTTTAGTAATACAGTAGATAATCTTTTATATTTTTTGTCTTATTTTGAATCAGATTATCTTGTTCTTAAATTCTGTTTAAGATAAAAATTTGTGTAATACTTCGTTTGGGGCAGGGGGGAGAAGCTTGGTAAGGATTGTTAAATATTGATGTACATTTCCACAAGTCTTTGTCAATAATTTCATGTGGATTCATTGGAAATGACCAGACAGAATATTTTTCTTAGAATTTTTTTTTCCTTTTAGTTGGCAGTATTTTCTTGTAAGGGTTTTTAAAGATTTTCCTTTACTACAAGTACTATTTTTATATTACAAAACCAAAAATCTACTGTTTCTGGAAGCAGTTATTTTAGATGAGGCATTAGAATTATGCATAAATATGAACACTTCAATTTTTTCTTAACTATTAACACTTGATAATTTACATAATCATGTATTTTGAAGAGTAAATTTACTCATTACTCTTTATATGATAATTTACTCTTTATATCATTATTAACATTAGTTTTGTGAAATAGACTAGCAGGCCTTATGGGAGTCAGTCATGAGTTCTGTTTGCACGTTTTTGTATAGCATGTAGTGCAAACATACGTGAGTATAATATTTTATCTTGTGCCTTTTCTTGTTTTGGTGCTGGCATTAAAAGAATATATTTAGTCAGGTATTTACTATCTAAGGGTATTTTCGCTGTCTCATTTCAAATATCTGACCCTTGGTACTCCAAACTATCTCTTTGTTGAAGTGAATTGACATTTAAGAACCCCTCTGTTAGAGTAACCAGCAGAAGTTGGTTAGCATCAGTTACATGAAGAAACCACAAGTATCTGGCTTCCAGGTATTGGAGTCTGGTACTAGAAGATAGGTGAGTCAATACACTCAAGGGCAGGGCTGCCGTCCAGAGGAACCTATATAGGCTGGAGGAATGAGCTAATGGAAGTATTACACAATTAATCAAGGAAAAATAGAAAGCCTTGTGCTTAGGAGGGAAGAATCACCTGTAGTGTTTCAGGTTGGAAACTGACTGGCTGGGGAGCATGTCTGCTGAAAAGGATCTGGAGATCTTGCTTAGACAGCAAGCTAAACAGGAGCTGGCACTGTGCCCTGGCACCAAAGATGACCAACAGCATCCCAGGCTGCATGAACAGGAGCACAGCCAGGAGAGTGAGGGAAGTGATTATCAGTGTCCTTTACTCAGCGCTTGATAGATCCCATCTGAAATACTGCATCCAGTTTTGCCCCCCGCCCAGTGCAAGAAGGATGTCAATCAACTGGAGCTGTTCTAGAGGAGGGCAACCAAGATGGTCTGGTCAGGGCCCAGAGCACTTGCCCTGCAAGGAGAGCCTGCAGGAGCTGGGCCTGTTCAGCCTGGAGAAGGGACAGCTTTGGGGAAACCAAACATCAGCCTTCCAATACCTACGTGGAGGCTATCAAGAAGATGGAGCCAGGCTCTTCTCAGTGGCACATGATGGGAGAACAAGAGGCAAACAGGTATAAATTGAAATAAGAGAGGTTCTAGCCAAATAAGGAAAAAGCTTTCACTATAAGGAAAGTCAAATATTGGAACAAGTTGTCCAAGAGACTTTGTGTGGCCTCTATCCTTGGAGGTTTTCAAGACTGACTTTGTAAACCCCTGAGCAATCTGGTCTGAATTCAGTGTTTATCATACTTTGAGCAGGAGGTTGGACTAGAGACCTCCTAAAGTGCCTTACCCAGGACCTCCTGTGGTCAGCACAATCTTACATGTCATACTTGTGCAGAGATTGATGATGAGAAGGAAGAACTGTGCAGTGGGATTACATCTAAGTTAAAGCTGCATCCCACCTTGTGACAGGTGGCTTTACTGAGTTACAGTCTTGGTATAAAGAGAAGAGAAGAGAATCCCTGTTGAGGAGTCAATATGGAGTAAAAAAAAAAAAGCACATCTCCCACTTTAAGTTCTTCCCATTCTTGCAAGTTACAATGTAGTTTTACATTTCCATGTGAGTCAAAGGAAAGTTTATTTAAATAATGGGTAAGTAGAGGGGAAAAATGTTGTAAAAATCACTGTCTGATTTGAGTTTAAAGTAGTTTGAGTTTGTAATATGGTGAATTTATTTGCATTCAAATATCTTGGGTTTCTTTTGATATTAACCTTCATTCTTAATTTATTGGAGGTTCATTTGTAATTTTTGGCTGAACATTTTCCCATCATCTGTTACTGATGCATATTTCCGATTTTTACCTTTAGTGTAAAGTCTAGAGGAGTAGAAATAGGAAAATATCAGCTGTTAGTTCTGCAGGGAGCAAAGGCTGACATGGATTTATCTGAGAACTTGAGGGACTTTGTAGTTAGACATAGTGGTTGTCCATATTGAAGTTTTTGAAAACATTTCAGTTGATATTTCCTTATATTTTTCAATTGTGGATGTTTAGAGAAACAGTGGATGGTATTCTGAATAAAAGAAAATTGTGATATAGTTCCTGGTACAGATGTTAATGTATTTAATTTTACAAAACTTTCTTCCCTTGGACATCATGTTCGTTCTGTATAATACTTGGTGACATATTTCACGGTAGTATATTTAACCTTGGAATTTTAGTGGTTTGTTAGGGAAAAACTGTATATTGGAAATGTATCTTGTAATTCAGCTGGTTTTAGTGAGTTTGTCGGTGGTTTCTTGTGCGTGTGTGTGAACTATAGCAAAGCTCTCTTTGGAGAAAATGGGCTGTCTACATATTTGTTTTAGTATGTTTTTAGGTCTGAAGTGTTTTGAAGTAGCTTAGCTCAGTAAAAACATCTGCAAGGTTACCTGCAACTTACAGTTTCACATAGCATAGCAAATGAGTGATGTTTGTTTTGCATAAAAAGTGACACAGCAGTTTCTGTAGTCTAGAAATAACTTGTACAGAACAAGATGGAATTATTCCATAGACCCTGGAAAGTATTTTCTCATTGAGGCATGGAGTCCCACAGGGCCAGGACTTTGCATTTGCCTTTGTTGAACATGTTGAGGTTCCTGACCCAGTCTGTTTCTGCAAGCTGAACAGGTCTCCCACAATAACAGTCCTACCCACTAGTCTATCAACAACTCCCTCCCGACCCCAGTTGGTATCATCTGCATTTTTGATGCAACTGTGTCCAAGTATCAGATGGCTTAGCTGAAACAGGAACATAAAGTGCAATTACAGAGAAGGCAGTGTCGACAGATTTATTCAGAAATGTGAATATTTTAAGTAACTTCTGTATTTTAATATTCTGTTCACTGCACATATAAATACTGTTCTGTCTTATTAAGCTTAGAGAAGTGCAAATGGTTATGGGTAAACCATTCAATTTGCAATTGTGAACTGTTGATTTTTTTCTTTTAATGCTTTTTTCCTATATATCTTAGTGTTACAGGAATGAATATGTAGTCTTTCTCTTTGATTTCATTCCATCAGTTATCTTACAGGAAAAGTTTGTCATTCAGGCAACTATTTCTCCCCCAGGCAGTATCACTTTTCTTCATCTAGTTTTGTATTTGCTTTTATTGATTTTTTTTTTTTTTCTCCATGATGTGAAAGTACCTAAGAATCTGCAAACAATAATTTAGAAGTACACTGTATGCTTGTCATTGCAGTTTGATTTTTAATGTAAAAAAAAAAAAAAAAGAAAAAAGCGCAACCACTGCTTTGCAAAATGGCCTTACTGCTGAGCAAGAAGGGCAGAGATGAATCTCAGCACGTAGCTCACTGAATGACTAGATAGGTCACACGCATCATATGATTAACTTTGCAGTTGGTTTATCATAAGTAACAGTGCAGAATTGTTTTCCAGTTCTCCTTGTTCTCCTTGCCCAACATCCTAAGGGTACTTAGTCTGGGAACTAGTTCTGGCTGTCATTCTTCAGTCTGGCTGTCGGTTACAGCAGACTTCTTCAGTTGCACAAAACAAACAACTCCTGCAGTTGCTGCTGTGACCTGTTAACAAAACTGAAGTGCATATTCCAGAAAGACCTTCTAAAGGACCTTGTTGGAAAAAAGTACATTTTAAAAAATAAAACATTGTCAATGTGCTGAGGTGTAATGTAGGAGATAGGCCTATTTATTAAGTGCTGCAAGATCTCCAACATTTTGATGTAACTGGTGGCCTACTTCACAAATCTGCATTTGAAAAAGATGAAGGAGAAGAAAGCAACTAGTTTAAAAATACATTTTTCCTTCTTAAATATTTAAGTTATTGATGTGCTGTTTGCATTTTATTTGTAGCATTGTTTTCACTACTCCATCCAGTCACTTGGTTTCTGTTTCTTTTTCTCATGTAGAACCAGATATGGAATATATTGGCTTTAGTACTTGCTGTGTCTTGGTTTATGGTATTAGTCAACAGCATCTGTTTTATAGCAATGTGCAGCATTCCTAGAAACATGTAGAAGGCAGAAGAAGATACCACTTTTAGCTCACCAAATCTCTCGGTCAAAAGTTGTTAGAGGTCTGGAAGTTATTCCCTATATGCCTGCTATCAGCCCTATCTAGAAACAGAATATATGCTTCATTAACTCGAGGTAGCTGTTCTTATGATAAATAATTTAGATTAGTTGGTAGATAGTGTGTTTGTTACGAATTTTGTAGGTGAGCATGGATGTCTACTGAAAATGCAATGAAGATAAAAATGGCAAACTTAATAAACAGTTAGTCTGAATATTTTTCACATGTTGTTCCAGGAGTATATGTCTTCCATGGGAGGTGAGGGAAGGTTGTTGTATACAGAGTGGTCTTTCTCTTCACCACACATGTATTGCTTGTAGTTATGGCACTCAGAATGTAAGAAACAGCAGCTGCGAAAGCTGGAGAAATAAATTCATTGCTTTACCACGTAATAATTTTATTTTCAGGAAAAGAAACCCGTAAGCAGAAATTTGTTTCATTGTCAGTGTGTCAGCTTACTCATTTTCTTACCTCTTCTATCACAGATGTCTAATTGTGGCCAATAGGCAAATGTTTATTTTCTTTTTAGTTTTTTAAAACTTTAAAAACTCCTTAACAAGCCTAGTGGGCATAACAACGTGATGTCTGCTTTGCCTTTTAATTTTTTAAGAGAGTGATTCTTAATCACAGGTTAAACTTTGAACACGGTTTTGATTATGCAATATTATTTGTATATATGGGTTTTTTAACTTCAGGAAATGATGTGAAAGATGAAGCTGTAATGTTTTGCAGTTATCTATTATCTATATAATATGGATTTATTTTTAGTAACTTATTTTTCATATTATCAAATGAATGTTCAAAATTTAAGTGCATCCATCCATTGCAAGAGCTTTTTAAATTAAAATAACCATGTTGGGGAAATGGGTATTTTTCTCTATAAAAATATTAAATGCTCGCTCTTTTCATCCTTAATATTGGTGTGTTTTACGTTTACAAAATGCCTATTAAAAGCTTAGTGGGAATTGCTTTGGAAGATATCTAGATACCTTAAAGATGCAAATTGTGAAAACCTGTTTTTGCATCTTATAGCTGAAATGTAATTAAACTGATGTTTTTCTCCAGTTGAAAATAAGTGGCTTTCTAATGTGGCATCCTGGAAAAGTGTTTTTGAAAAGGAAAGTGAAAATACCTAAATGTTTGTGCTCCATTTATTCATACTGGAAGACTTTCTTTAATACAGAGAGGGAGTGCTCGGAGAGCTTTAGGCTGAGACTGTTTTCCAGTGTAATTTGTGTTTCAATAATTTTGATGAATAGGTTCCATGAGGGAAATGAGAATGAAACTTACACGTGCCCTCCCCACCCCCAATGCCCAAAGAAGAATGTGATATAGATAAAGGCAACTTTATGGGTAATCTACAGTTCATGTAAATATTTTTTTGAAATCTGTTGTGTTTCTGTATTTCATTTCATGTGAGGTTTGCAGGACAAACCTGACTGGGGCTTCACCAGATAGTTATGCATGGAGGTATTTATCTGACAGAGACTGCTTGACTTTTTAAACTCTTCTCATTGTTATAATGCAGTCCCAGCTGTAATGTGGAATGCAGCATGAGCTTCCGGGAAGTACTCAAACACTGCTTTAAAAAATGCCTAAATAGGAGTGTCATCAGTTGGTGACTAAGGGTAACTGAACTCAGCTTAGCAATTCTTTAATTCTTTTGTTTTCCTGTCCTGCGGTGAGACGTGGTCTTGGCAATGGGTGTTGTGGTAAAGGAAAGGAAAGGTGAATGCTGCTCATAAAGCAGGAACTGCAGGACGCTATGTTTGTTTCTCTTACTTGTTTTGTAATGAAATCTGTTGTTTCAGTGAATAGGCAAGAGGCAATGACATGCAGAATTGCACGTTCTAGTGAGATACTGACCTGCCAAGATTCCTTGCATTTACAACATATTCCAGAAAAAACTTGACCAGAAGCATCATGTTACTACTTAGTAAGCTCATCTTAGAACAAGAGAATCCAGCATTTCTGAAACTACAGTTTAACATCTTAGTGTAAGAGATAGGTGCGATTATAGTCAGAAGAGTTGCTTAGTTTATGTACTGTTGTAAAATTCAGTATTTTACATGTTTTTAATTACTGCACTATATACTACTTATAGTTGCAATATTTGCTTACACTGTAGTTAAGTTTTTAAAATTAATTTTAATTTCTCAACTACTCTTAAGACCTTCCATGTGAAAGGAGGTACCTATTTTTCTTTGCACCTTGAGGGGTTGGGTTTTTTTTTCCCCCACTGTTTTACTGGTGATGCATTAGAGTTAGAATTCATTGCAGTTCATAGCTGTACTTTGCTGATAGTAAATTAAGTACTCCTGTCTTATTTAAGTGAGTAGCAATGTTTTCATGACACAGAAAAATTTATGGCTATGCATACTAGCTGCTTACATACTTCTAGTAATACACTTACTGCTTACATATTTCTAGTAATTAAGAACACAAAATTCTGCAGGAAAGAGACATCATTACTACATAAAAATACACTGAGTGATTTAATAAGTACTGTATATGTCGGGCCTTAATTGCACAGGTGATTAGAACTCTATATGGAGTGTGAAATGGGCACTTTTTTTTTTTTAGAGACCATTTAGTGCTTTCCTTTTGTATTCATAAAACTGGAAGTAGCATCAAATCTTTCAAGTGTGTGCACTGAAAGGACAGTAGAACGTATCAGAACAACTAATTAAACAGCAGATTTTTTTTTTTTAAGTGAGATGAACAAGATAACAAAGAAAAAGTTAATGGATCCACAAAAGAAAACTGCCTCATGAATCTGTTAATGTTTGAGTGCACATTTGGAACCGGATTCAGCTATACTGCAGATGGAGAGGCTGCTCAGTCCATGTAGCTGATCCTTTTATCTTGTGACCTGGAGTGTGTGACACATCGGATAAGGGATTCATTCGTCTCTCCTGCATTCCATTTCAGTAAATCCTTCCATGCCTGTCACCTCATCCTAAGCACGGGGATTTTTTTTGGTTGGATGGGTTTTTTTGTTTGTTTTTTTTTTTTTTTTGTCAGTTCTGAAGTTATTTAGGGAAACCCTAGAAACAACGTACGCAGAAAGAAGGATGCATCCTGCTGACATGCTCTTCCTTTTCCAGGAACTGACGTTCACTTCATCTTGACTGACAAACACAAGGGTTATTAAGTTTTTAATAGTTGTGTGAAATAAAATAAAGAGGGGGAGAGGGACTGCAGTACTGGAGAATTTGAAGAGTAACTTCAGTTACAGACTCAGAAGTTGTTTCATTTTGTAATTAGACTACTAATTAAAATACTCAGTTTTAAAAAACTGTAGCTGAACCAAATACAGAACAAAATTCTCTTGGTTCCACAAAGGAAAGCTATGCCTCGCTAATCTATTAATATTCTCTGAGTGCATAAACCAAACAGTGGATACAGCTGAAGTCACTGACATCATTTATTTGAAGATTCCAAGTCCTTTGCCAAACCCTTTCAAAATAGGTTGAGGAAATTACAAGGCAAGGGGCAGTCAGGAATCAGGTAGTGACTGAGAGAGCTGAAAGAAAACAAAAGGTTACCATAAGTGTTCACTGCAGCAGAAGTGTTCCATGTTAGAGATGGGAATGTTTATATGAAATAAATATCAGGAATAGGATTAGAAAAATTGCAGATATTAGAATGATTTATTTAGTTAGGATCAGAGAAAACCCTTGGGGGAATTTGGGGGGAGCCAGTTAGTTGGATGAATAGCAAGTTGGCAGATGAAAGTCAGTGCTGATGAATGCAAAAGCATGCATATTGAAGGAAGTAATTTGAACTGTACATAAGTTTTACTGTGTTATGAATTAATTTTACAAATTTAGAAGAAATCTGAGCAACGTTTTTGACAGCAGAGTTGAAGATGTCTGGCTTGGTAAGCAGCAGTAGTTAAAAAAAGTGAAAGCTAAGATGTGTTAAGAATAGCATTATGGAAATAAAACACATAAACCAGTAGTTCCACTGTTGTCTGGAACCACAGAAACAAGAAATTTGCATGTGATTACTAGAATGACAAAGTAGATGGAAAGCTTGTGGAGGGGTGTGGGGAGGTGGAATCTGAACATTTGGACCATCTTGCCTTGAGGAGTAGCCATTTGAAGTTCGGGAAAAGTGTGCAAATTTTTGATTGGAAAGCTCTGATACAGTACAAAGACACCTTTCTGCTCATGTGAGTAGGGGCAGTCAGTAGAACAGAAACTTGTGAATGCAGACCCATTAGCTACTGCTCTGCATAGTGCACAGCTATGTGCTGACAGCTGTTCCCAGGGGTTTATTATGGAGGTGAAGAATCTAATTAGATTTAAAAAGAATTTCTTGGTAGATGCATAAATGTAGACAATAGTAATGGCTCAAGAGAACAAAATTTGAAAAGATTATAACTTCTATGCTTGAGTGCCACAGAGGTACTCTATGCAAGAAGTCCAACACCTAATCACTAATAGGTGGAAGGAGGCATTTATTATTCCCTTGCAACACACTAACTAGCTGGGCTTTTTCTTTGTAAGGTGGCACTGAACCACTACTCAGTTTTGAAATAAGAATGAGAAGTAGCCAAGTTGTTTCAAATTACAGATTATGTACCTTTTTCCATCAAATCACCTTTCATTTCTTGAATGTTTTACAGAAAAATATTACTTGAAAAGTTTGAAAATATGTTGTATATATCTTTCCTCAACTTCTGGAACCTGGTATATTGTTATCTTTTGTATAACGAAGAGATATATTGGCAAGTCTGAAAACAAAAATTGGAAGCGATGTTAAATGCTTAGAAAAACATTTTTTGAACAAGAGGAGGTAATTGTAACATTCTGTGATGTGTGTAGGAGAATAACAAGTTCCTTCTTTTCACCAATAGATTCTTATATTTCCATTTTTATATAGGAAGCATTCACTGTAGTTGAAGGAGTTGCAGGTTAGTGAACACAACCTTTTAGTTCTGCAGAAGTAATTTTTTTCAAATCCTTTAACTCAGATAAATTAATTCTGAATAGAAATTCCATACGTAGGGAAATGATGCCTTTTTTTTTTTAAATTTAAAAACAAGCAAACAAAAACCCAGAACCAAACAAAAACACCCCCGCTAATTCTGTTAGAGCTCTGAAATGAGTACTTTGTTTCAACAGATAATAATCAGTACCACAATGAAATATTTATTTCATACATAACTGTACAAAATATCAAGTATTGCCACTTCAAAAATAACTAATATAATTGCTTGGGAAACAATTCGTTATCCTAATTATTTGATGATGATTGTCTATAGTACAGACAATTAATTGTCATTGTGTGTCCCCTAACTGTATTTGCTGTACTTTTGTAACAGCCTGTACCATTATATATTGGCAATGTAGTACCTGTATGGCACTCAGGCTGGAGTTGGACACTGTGTATGTGTGCTGTTAACCTACCTCCTCACTTTCTTTTTCAATACTCATCTTTGTGCCTTAGAGACTGGTGGTGACCTTTTAGCTTATAAGTCAGAGTTTATTAGAGGAATTATATCTGACCATCCCATATTATTAATAAATGTTCCTCTTCCTGCTTGGAACAAGTGAAGCAGATGTCATATTAAAAATTACAGTGCTAATTAATGGATGCGGTGCTTCTGATTTAAAGCATGTCTGTAAGTAAATTCTCTGTAATACTAAACAAGCTTGGTAGGTGCATAAAAATAAATTTGGGCTTCACAGTGAATTTTAGGAAACAGCAAAATGCAGCAAATACGCTAGGCTCATTTCTGAGAAGCAGAAGAACTATTTTAAAAAGACTTTCTGGCTCAACGGAATTCCTGCTGACATGTATTTTTCAGCCACCTTCTCAACATTAAGAGTGGTTGTTACAAAAAAATATGCTATCTACCATGGCTATTGCATACCTTTCTAATTCAAGGTCCTCACTTGGCAGCATTGCCAAAAAAATAAACCATCACAAAGATGCACGTGATACCGTCTGCTTTGCTAAATGATGCAAAGGTTTGTAGATAAAGCAGGTAGTTCTGAGATAAATGTATCTGTTACTGATGATTCTGTTGTACTTATTTTTATGGCATAGATGGAACAAGCATTGGTTTGTGTTCTAGAAATTGATGTTTTGGAGGAGAAACTGTGTCTGCAGGAAATTACTTTGGAATCAGTGTGACTATAATACATTAGATAAATACTAATGACCGACTTTTTGAGAATAATTTCTCATTAGTAAAAATAAATGTTCTTCATATGTTTCTAGCTGATACAGGATTTTACTATTTGGATTTCTAAAAATTTGTATCGTCAAAGGAAACTTCATATTTAGTGTGTGTGTTAGTGATGTTCTTATGCTTTAAGGTGTAACTAGTAAAATAAAAGCTTGGAAAAGCCTCTGCTGCTTGATTTTTTTGATCCAAGGCTGACATAATGTTTGCCAACTTTCATTTCTGAATGTGTTGGGTTTTTTTTTCTTCATCTAGTGTGTTTCACTTTGCTGATTAATTTAAATTTTCATTATGCTAATATTTCTTCTATATGTATCTCTTCTAAAGGCGTTGTTAGAACTCAAAGTCTTTGGTTCTGGGAATTGCTGGGAGTGTAGCTCTTGCACACTTACCATTAAGGATGGCCTTCACTGTTCAAATCCTTTTGTAATATAACGAGTAGGTATGTAAGGAGCAGAGTGACCACTTAATTTTTCCAGTAGTTAATGTAGCAGTGTGGGATAGCAAAGAAACCATTTCACATAAAACTGGATGGAATGAAAAGATCATCCTAAAATACAGACCAAGGTGGTGTAGTCCGTTCTGTTCTGAAGTCAAGAAAAGGGGAAAGAAGGAATGCATCAAGGAAACTTCTGTCAGTCATCAGATGATTCTGATACAAATACTAGAGCTCTGTATTTGGCAAGTAAAGGTAAGTGCCAGTTGGAGGATATTGTCATTGGCCATGAAAAAAAAAGAGGTGGGTAGCAGGTGATACCTGTTGTAGTTCTGCTGTCCTGGTCATGGGGTTACAGTTCCATTAACCTCACGTTATCCTAAGAAACCCAGGTTGCAGTTTACCCCAGGGATGGTAATATTTAATGAATAAGATTATACTAGTTCTCAGGCTTGATGAATTCCTCTATTCAGTGTTTGTACAGCTATATTTGATATCCCCAAAGTCAGGTTACTTCTCAAAATCTCTTTCCTGCATTCTGCAGCATGGATTAACGTATAGCTTACTGATGTATCTAGAACATGTTTTTCTGAAAAGCAAAACCTGCTTATCCTGGATAAAAGGCACAAACCCAGTAGCAAGTGCAGAGATTTGCAGTTAGGGTTTAATGTTCCCAGTTGTTTACGCAGAGTGCTCAGCTGGTATAGCTGGACTTTCTCTGAGCTCCCTGAATGCCCCATCACTTATCTCAGCTTTTTATTCTGTAATTGAGCTGTTTGACAATTTGTGTCTCAAGGAAGCAACTGCCCTGAGCCGCTTCCTATGCTCCTTGTTAGATAGCTTCCCCTACTTAGGTTGTCATTAATTTCCTGAAGAAGATATTGGCTCTGCCTCTTTATGCCTAAAGCTAGATGTCTCTAAAGTATCAATCCTTTTTAATGTTCGTAATAACTGTAATAAGGGAAGTTTTTCTGTAGGGAGAGAGGAAGTTATGGCAGCATGATACTGTCCCAGAGGCTACAAGTTAAAAATGGAACAAAACAGAAAAGCCTACCATCACCAGCCAGAAAACCCTTAAAAATCCACGAGACTTTTCCAAGCCCCATTAGGCTTGGCGAAAGTAAGTGAACTTAAGGGTGTGTATATAATCCATGTGCCAAAACAGTAACTTGTATGTGCAGATAAATGTGAAGTATTTAACAGTTAGCATCTCTATTGGGCAGTACAAAAGCATTGGTAAGGTATAGGTAGCAGGTTAGTTCAGTTGGATGGTCTCCTGAATTTTGGTATCAGTAATATGTATTTGCCTAAAAGTGTACAAGGACCTATGTTTGTTTGTGTGATAAAGAAACTCTTCTGCTTAGGAAGCTGAATTCAATCTATATATGCTTATGTGTGTTGAAGTCATGCGGACATGATCAGCCTTTGTGAATTGCCACCTGTTTTTAGTTAGAAGAAGTCTAAGGTTGTCTGAAGTTACATATTTTCAGGCCTCATTTTCTTTGGCAAAAATGCAGGCAGGAGATGCATATTCTTCTCTGGTAAGAATACAGATTGGTTACGTTTAGTCACCTTCTTAAATTCTTGTATACATTGTATTTAACTACATAGTAAATCTTTTCAGTCCTCATTAGAAGACCAAATATTTTTCTCTGCATAGCCAGTTAATGTCTTTATGTTGTTGTGAATGTATGAATTTCAGTTCTGTCATCAAGAACATTGCTTTTTGAATCATGTTCAAATGAGACTATCACATACTAGCTTCGATTCAGTTGACAAATTTAGGATATAAGAATACATCTCTGTGTGTGTAATTTCACTTATGTCTGCCTCTTTAATCCAGAATCTTATTCACCCTTATTAATGCTAATACTTGAGGGGTTTTGTAAGCATTATATTTACATTAAAAAAAATTCATCCTTTCTGTATTGTATCAATTTCAGCCAAGAGTGACCACTATTAAAAGTTCTCTGCTAATTAAAAATAACATCTTTGTTTACATTCTTACAGTACTTTATCTTGTACAGACTAATGATTTGCACTGAGGTGGTCATATTAACATATTCATGCCAGTAGCATAATTTTAAGCATATATATTGCTTGGAGAATTAAGTGTTCCTTGTATCAGGGAGCTCTTCATAAAACAAACAAACAAACTTCAAGGTTTGGAATGTAGTCTCTAGTGTCCCATTGCTTATTTGTCTCTGTACTGCTTATGCAACTGCTTATGCATTTTGCTTCTTTTAATCAGAGAGGAATGTATGGTGGTTAATTTCAACTTTTGTTTTCAATTTATTTGTTTTATAAGTATAATCCAATTATTTGTCCTTCTGAAAGAGAAGAAACTAAAGATACATAGACAAGCCTTAGAACTATGCTTTTAAAAATCTGACGTTACTGTACATGGTAAAACCTAGTAAAAATTATAGTTTAGTGAATTATACCATGTGTCTCTATTGTTGATGCTGAAACTTGTCAGGGGAGATCCCTGTTGACTGAAGAAAGATATATGTTATATCCATCATCAAAAACTGTAAAAAACAATGTCTGGAGGAGGCAGACTGCAGCACAATCAGATTTGCAGATGGTGTCAAACTGAGGGGTGCACTTTGATGCACTCAAGAGCAGATGTCATTCAGATGAACCTGGACAGGCTGGAGGAATGGACTGACAGGAACCTCAGGAAATTCAGCAAGAACATACGGAAGAACTTTTGTACTGCTCATCTCCATCTGTATACGTTTATAGAGCTAAATGAAACTACCACTCATGTCCAAAACTCCACTATGTTATACTCTTATGCCTAGTTTGGTCACTGATTCCATGACGTATTTAAAGTTTTTAGAGCAGCTCATCTTGGCTACTCTCTTCAGGGGTTTGGAAACCCATAAAAGTGTCCTGCTGAGTTGCTGTCCTTTTTCGAAACAGCCACGCTTCACTGATCAGCAACTCCCAGAGGAAGGACAGAGAGCTAAAGGTGCAAACTCTTTGGCTTCTTTGAGCTTTCTACTCAACTTTTATGAACTGTCATCTGATAGGTGTGCTGCTTTCCTGTGTACTTCTTCATGGAGACCCAGCTTCTCCTTTCCCTGTGTTGGGTTTGAGTTTATTCTTTCACTCCAGGAGCCTGAGGACCACTGACCAGCATGCCTGGTGTTGTGTGCTTCATCACTGATAGCAGCACAGAAGATTTTTATGTGCCAAAGACTCTGTTAATGCTAATGAGTAGAGATTTCACTGTAGCTATCAGTGGTTCCCATTAAACTGAAGGACTTTAGTTTCGGCTGGGTTTGACTGACTAAAAATAACTGTCTGATATGCAGAATTTATAGTGGTAGTATAATTTTTGTATTTGTAATGCCTTTTTCTTGGCACTAAAAAAAGGAAGTTAATTTTTCATTTATATTTGCTGAACTTGAAAATTGCAGAATGTAAAGATTACAGCAAGACTATGATGTGCTTAGTCAGTATAAATACGCATCGTGATGGTTTCATGCTTTAGTAAAGTCTGCTAAACCTTCAGCCGCCCATTGAGAATCATCCAAAGTGAATTTTCATTACACTTATCCAAACAATTTTTATAATCTTAGCAAACATACTCCATCTTGAGGTTTATTTAGATGAATAATGTTTCAAATTTAGCTGCTCAAGATAACTGCTTGGTGAAAAAATAGCTCTTTATGTGGAAAGATTGCTGTCCTTTTCAATGCTTATCTATATATTTACTGGTACTGGGCTCAATAAAAATAACTTTTTTCATCAATACACACAGGGTAGGTGTATGTTTCAGAGATACTTGCAAGCCCAGCTCCTGCTGAGTGCAAGTCCAGTTGTAAGAATGCATGTTCCTCCAGCTCAGGAGAAACTCCAGAGCAAACTGGATAATCTCTCTGTTGTCTGTTCAACTCTTCTGGCTGTTTGGTGTTTTCTAAATCTTAACAGGAAACTTTCCCATCACAGCCAGGTTTCCAGGATTCATCTGTGGGCTACCTGCTCTAGAGCGCTCAAGACACTTTATTGCAGAAGGCATAACATGGCTTTAGCCTCTCTGGCAGACTTTAAACTATGCATGGTTCATGAGATTATTTTTCTATAGGCATTTTCTCAGTCTTAAGAGAAGAATGTTCTTGGGAGAGGCTGTTGTTTTCAGGCCTTGTGCCTAGAGGACTTTGCAGTGGTATGTCTAGGATGGCTTGAGAAGATGGGAGGTTGGGAGAGCTGGACAATTTGGGGGAATTGGGCCCTGTTGGAATTATTCTTTTTCTCAGGCTGGTCTGCTTTCCTCTGTTGTCTAACAGAGGTTGGGGTTGTGACAGGGAGAGCGTTCGTTCCTGGGGTCACTTGCTGTTCGTGATTCCAGCTACTAGGGTATTCTTGCTCTTTCTCCTGGTGTGTGAGCTTGGAGACTTACCCGTGTGCTTGCTGGGCCACCATGAGTCCTGTTGTCAGCTGTAGTGCTACACTAAGCATTTTACATCGCCAAAGATAGATGGCTTTCCAAAATTGTAGTTTGAATAATGGAAATGTGATCTGTAGTGAAATTGTAGATTTGGCCTGTGCTGGGAACCAGAAAAAGAAGGCATGCCAGTTTTATTCTGCATTCCATAAAACAAATGTGGTAAAGGGGCCAGATTTGCATCTTCAGAAGTTTTGTCCTGCTTACACTTTCTTTTTATCCTCAATAGAAGAGATTGTAATTCTGGTTACTGTAAATGGAGTTAGACTAACTAGACTCTGAGAAGTTGAGATTCTTCCTCTTTGTGTTCTTCTATCTGCATTTCATTTCTTAGAAGTTTAACCCACAGCTACTGCTCTGTGGAGCTTTTGGTGATTGGTGGTAAGAAGTAGGGTGTTTTCTTTAGGAACAGAGTTGTTGCATCTGCCAGAAGGAAAGCAATTTAGGACAAGTGCAAAAGGATGTAATGCAAATAACGTGGAAGGCTCCATATGATACGCTTTTTGCAAGACGGGAAAAAAAACCCCAGTAGGTGAGGAAGAAGGGATGTTTGGACGGTTTCTTATTGTAATTAAAAATACAACTGTTAAAACCAAATTTATATTCAATAAAACTTAATAATGCTACCTAAAATTTATCAAAAAGATACACATCTCTCTATCTGCATACAAATTTCTTACTATGGCAAGACCAACATGTGCTGTGCTTCCTAGGAAAGCAAACTGGCAATTCTTGCTCTCTTATCTTGCTTACGTCTCGTCATTTGGGCCATGGTGGTGGTCAGGGGTGGGGTGGGAAGGGGGAAAGGAGGCGGGGGGGAAAGCAGAGTAAAAATCCTTTTCTGGGCCACACAGCCACCTTTGCATGAAACAGCTAGCTCCCTACACAGAGCTGTCCATGCTTTGAGTGTTTGAGTTGCAGATTAATGATGGCCTTGATGCAGTTTGTAAGGTTGTTACTTTCCAGTTTCTGTGGTAGCCTGCTTTCGGAAACAGTACCACCCTTTTCTGCCTGTGTGGAGGGGAAATGATACTGGCCTGGGGCTAATTTTGCCTAGAATTTGCTGGGAAGTCTCTGCATTGTGTTTCAAGATCTGGAGCAGTGGAGAATGCAATGCAGAAATTATCTCTATGGTTTCTGTGTTGTCAGCTGGAGTCTCACTGGGTTTGTTAGCTTCAGATATGAGCTCCATCCCTGTGAGGCCATTCCCACAATATTCACTTTCCAATGCTCAGACTCAGGCAAGCTTTCTAGAATTGGGGTTGTCATGGTCATTCTTGAGCTGAAATTAGTAAGTTGCACCCTGAAGACAGTCTAAAAGTTCTTCCCAAATGGCAATGTGTGTTGTTTAGGGTTATTGATCTATAACAATTTTTGTTATCAGTTTGTAACCTAACAGAGTAAAAAATAGAAAACTTGAGTCTCTGAGTAGAGTTGAAGGAGGGTTTGGGGTTTTTTTTGCTTTGTTTCTGGGCTTAGAAAGGAACGTACTCAATTGAATTCACATCTGGTTGGCTGATTTTCTTCATGGAGAAACTCCAAATTCATTGTGAAGATTAGAGTAAGCGTTTATGGGTTTTCAGGATTTTGAATGGAATTTGAAGTATTGTGTTTTCAAGCAGTGGACAAATCACTTTTCTCATAGGTATTTGTTCATGTTCTAATTTTGGCATTTCTTTGTCTACATTCTAATTTTAAAAATTGTTTTATAATTCATGTTGTGTCTTGGGATTTTGTAATGTGCTCAGTCTTTTTACAGAAATGCACACAAATTCATTGAAGTTTCTCATGACAAAAAGTTCTCATCTAAAAGATGTTGCCAAGTTGGAATCAACTTATTTATCAAAATAAGCTGCTTATTAATGAGAGTGGAATTTGCAAATAATAAAAAAATTGATGAGTATATTAATATGCATGATTTGTTTTAAAAGAGTACAAACGCTATCTTACTGTTGCCTTATTTTCTTCATAATAATGGTTAACAAATGTGTTTGTATCAGAAAGGGGTCTCATGAGCAAGATAAAGAAAAAATGGTTAGCCTGTAAAAAGCACTTGCCAGCTAAAAATGTCTTTCCTCTCAAACTTTTTGAATCCCCTCTTTTGTATTTAAACTCATAAATTGCAAATTATGTAGGTTTTTTGTGTAAATTGCTCTGTTTTTTTTTAAATGTCCAGCATTGCAAAACTTCAGAGTTTTCCACAATTTTGGCGTTACATTGTTGACTCATTTCTGGCATGTCTTTCCATCTTTATTCATTTTTTATAAGCGTACTGTATTCCAAGAAGCTCAGAAGGTGGAATCTCCCACTAAACTTTTCGTGATCTTCTCTGTTTGAAAAATGAATTTTTTTTCCTCAATTGAAATTAATTCAAACTGATGCCTAGTTTAGATTTTCCTGTACTTCATGTTTTAGATATCTGTTGTTTCTAAAGTGTAAGATTTTATAGAAGTTGTTGTCCTGTCTATGCATCTGTCTGCTTATACAGTAGCCTAAAATTGTGTTTGAACCTTTGTGCTATGTTACACAGGCAGACCAGTTTGTCTACAGTATTTCATATTAACAACCAACCATTTGAGCCTTCAGGTTGATAAAAATACCATAAGTGTCTTTACTTGACTATAAATAAAAAGAAACAGTTGCATGTTAAGGATACATAAGAGTGGGATGCAGATATTACCAAAGTACTTAATTACTCATTTTGATAATTGTGATGCAAATGGCAGTCATATAAAATGATCACGTGGTCATATTTGAGGTTCGAATTGGTTGGCTGAAGACATGTTGTTTATTCTGGCTAAATAGGAGGATAAAACTTCAGATTGGAAGTTAATGTTCTGAAGAGCCCTGACAACATTTTGGTTTTTTCAAACTTAAACAACTTTGGTTTCAGCAGGAACTTGAATGTTGTCAACAGCTTGTTGCAAAACATCTGTGGACCAGGAATCTGAAGACCAAGTTCAAGAAAAAGTTTTGCTGCCAGTTCCAAATGTTTTTAGAAGGAAGACTTGAGGAGGTTTCATTTCTGTAGCATTTCTGGAGTTTTTTTCCCTGAGTCCTCCATGCACGTTATACAAAGTCATTGTACAGGCATTTCTCTAAAAAGCTGTTGTCTTTGGTTAGCCTTGTCAAAACAGAAAAACCCTCCTGAGATTTTTGTTACAATATGTTATTCTAGAGACAGAACTGTCCCAAACAATCCCTCAGTGGATTGTCTTTCTAATTTCATTTTAATTTCCACACTGTGTTGGAAAAGATCTCCAAACTTGTTTAGGCCTTTAATTGGTTCAAAAAGGAGGATACCAATAGAATGATGCTGTTCTGGATTGATGACCGAGTCCAATGTGGTACAAATTCTCGCTCTGGTGATGGTCTGGTCTCCTTAAAGTATTATCACCATTGAGCTGTCACAGTTGATGGCATGAGCTTAAAAAAGTATCTTGTAGAATTTTTATTTTCATTCTGCCTAGAAACTCAAGCAGGCATCAACACCATCAATCTATTTTGGTTGTGTTTCCATATTTTTTCCTCACAATTCTGTGGGTATGTAAATTTTTTGTTCCAATAGAGGTAGAGAATCTATTTGCATTATACAACCATATAAAGAGGGGGTTGAGGCATGACTGATGCTGTAACCTTGTTCTAGAAATGGTTGTCATCACTTTGTCCTGCAGTTCTCTCTTAAGAAGGGTTTTTTTGTGTGGTGTTTTTGGTTTGTGAATTTTTTTTTTTTCCCCTAAGATACGTATTTGAAAGCCTTAACTTTTTATTGATTAAAGTAAGTTTTAATTCAGTACATAGAATGAAGTAGTGAATACCTTAGAGATGATCAGGAACGAGTAAGAACACTCAAGATCCTAGATAACTCTAAATCGTCATCTCCTTCTATAGCCTCTGATGTGTTGAAGGCCATTGTGGAAAGGTCTAAAGTCCCTTTCTTTGCTGTAAATGGTTGTTCCCTGACACAGGGGCAGTTCCTTAGAGCTACTGTATTCAAGGCTCATATCACAACATCATGTTTTATTAAGATTTGACAATTTTAAGTCTGCAGCAATTTTTTGATTGCCAAATCTCAAAAATCTCAAATATCTATGACCCAATTTTTTTCAGAGTGGTAATATTGCTGAGTTTCCTGCTAAATGGAAACATTTTCAAAAGTATGACTGTTCAGCATTTCTGAAAGTCAGGCCTTGTGACAGCGGTGTCCAGTTGTAGCAATTAGGCAATACCTGTAAAAAATGGCTGTTCAACATCACACAGAAAATCAGTGGCAGAGGCATGGGGATATATGCTAGTTCCTAAGATAGCAATTGGTCAACTCTGTGACTGATCAAACACATGCGTTGTTTTACCGTACAAACACTTCCCTTGATTTCTGCTTATAATTGCCCACCTATTGCAACTGTTCTCTCCCCCTCTTAGAAACAACGAGTCTTCTTTGGAACAATTACATGATTAGTACTGGAGTTAAGAAACCACCTTTAAATTTCAGCAGTGTCAAGTACAGAATTATGCAGTTGTCTTCCTTATTTTACAATTAGCTCACAAATGCTTTTAGAGCAAGAATTGTTATGAAACGTGTCTGGATTCCTTTTGCCTTTGGTTTGGTTTTTGTTTTTTTTATTTTTAACGCTGATTTTGTATTGTGGCATAAGAGAGAGTGGCCATTCACCTGTTTGCTTTCATGGCAGTCTTCGTTTCATACTCTTAGCTGTAGGCAGTCTTAGTTTCATTATGTAGGTTGTACATGGAATATATCCTTCAGTGGTCTGGGGTGCACATCAGCATGGTTCTGCCACAGCGGAGTTGTCTAAAGTGCACATTAGTAGGAACTGCACCGATGTATAGGAAGCTCAGCATGCGTTATACTGGCAGTGTTTTCTATCTAGCTCATCTCACTTCTTTTCACAGATGATACGCACAGCTTTTTCCCTGCTCCTTCACTTTTCTGTAGTTCCTTTTGCTCCCTTAAAGGTGACACATTTACCGGTGATGAATTTGCTAGTAAAATTGGTTTGCTGTGCAACAAGGAATTGTGAAGTCATCTTTATATTCCATCTGAATTTGCTCATTTCCATAAATGTTTCTAGTAAACTCATTAGCAAGTGGCTGTAGTCAGTTGTTCAAGAGAGATGAGTAATTTCCCACTCCCAGCTTTCTGCTACTGGAAAGTAGTAGCATCAGTTTATACCCTACTTTCTGGAGTTTGGAACAGTTTCCAAATCAGTGTGGAAATACTGGATTCAAAATAATTCTCTAGTTTTGGACAGCTCTCTGATGTGCTGAAAGATGCAGAGTATGGAGTTGAGCATCATCTTGTCTCCTTAGATATGTTTTGAAGTGTTAAAAAAAACAAAAAAACCCCCAAACTTATGATTCTGCACTGGTTTTAGAAAAGTGCATGGCATTAGAGTAATTCAAAACAATTCTCATTGCATTTTAGTGCAATAGGTCGATGACACTTTGCATGTGAAGTTGATTAGTGAAAATGTTAAGTAAGGTGAAAATATTGTGGTTCAACTTTTAAATGCATCTTGAATCTTGAAGATGCATTTAATGTTACTTGAAGATTTATAACTTTTTAATCCTAAGAATATTGGCATCAAATCACAGAAAGTGCATCATTAAATCTGCATTTCACTCATGAAATGTATCTGGTAATTATACAGCTGTTAGCAAGTCATAGGTTTTATAGAAACAGAAGGATATGATCCAGGCTTTGTGTTTGTAGCATTTCTTTCCTTTCTATTAACTTGTGTTGCAAAATGTTGTGTTGCAAGCTACCATTCATAGATGGACACTTACTTTTTTAAGGGATGTATAACTTAGAGTATCAAAATATGTACCGTTTTATAAATAATTTTCTTTCTCAGCTATAGAGTTCCTACTTCATGGAGGACAGAATGTAAACCTTTAGAAACTCCTAAGAGTATCAGTCAGTGTAAAGATTCCCAACTTTTTTTGTTTCATTGCTAATTTAAATCTTTCGAAAACCAAAGTAGTTACTTGTGTGATTTGTTCTTCTTTTACTGTATTATAAGCAAGACACTGTTCTTGACCTTTGTTCCGTGCTGTACTTTTTACCCCTTGCAAGCATAGCTTAATTTGCTGTGTTAAGCTATTTTTGTGGCTGTTGTTGACCAGTTGGAGACAAAAAGAGAAAACAGAGAGTAGAATGGTAGTTTTGAGGAGCAGGTGGAACTAAAGATTACTAAGATAGGAAGAATAACCCTAGTTTTAATTATAACAACATATATTGGCTAACACACTACTAAACATCACTGTATCTGGGGATTGACGTTAAATCAGAAATACATTCATTTTGGTTTGGAGAAAGAAGAGCTGTAGTTTTTCTCACATATGTTGTAAGACACAATCTGCTGACATTGCACTGGTAGCTGTGAACGCACGTGATAGAATATGGAACATTTTCAGTGTTGGGGGGTTCCTTTGTTATTTTGTTATGTTTTTACCACCAAGTAAATCAGGAAGTAAGGAAAAATCTTCAACAGTGGAAGGAAAAAGTCTTGAACAGATGTTAGTGAAGATCTGAGTTATTTAATCCGAGAATATTAAACAACTGTTCTTTAAAAATGTAGAAGTCTTAATGCGTTTACCTAAGCACAACTGCACCTTAATAAATGCACAGTCACCACAGAAGTGGAAGAACGCCTGGATTATTCAAATCCCGTCATATCATTCCTGAAATTGTAACCACTATTATTACGGTTAGAGGGTGGGGTCAGTGCTTCAGGCAAGAGGCCAAGAAATAACATATTGCTGTGCTATTTTTATGAAGATGGGTTTGCAGAAGTGGACAGTGTTAGGCAGTTTGGTTCCATCAGTTTAAATTGAACATAATTTTGTTGTTAATGTTGTTGTGATTTCATGTTTAGGAAAAAGATCATGGATTACTTTGTGAGGCAAGGTCTGAGATTTCCTTTCTGCAGCCTATCAGTTTCATTTTTACAAGACATGAATTGAATCTAGCAATTGTTAATCTCTGAGACTCTTTGGAGTAGGATACTCAATATATGCAAAGAAACATCAGATAAAATTCACAGTGGTACAGGGAAAAGCAGATGATTCTCTCAGGATTGAGTCATGGCTACAGCGTTGCTGTCTCTTTGTGGTTTTGGGGGAATATTTTTTGGTATGGGCAGCTTTCAGTGAGACACAAAACCGACGTCTGCCCACTATGAGCACTAAAGGTCTGTCCATGCAAATGTTGGGGTGTTATCCACTTTCTTTTCTTTAAACGTCTATCTTCAGTAATGATATTCTGCTTACATTTCTCCAGCAGCTTTCCTGAGATGAAGTGCATTGTGTCCAGCTTTAAAATGGTTTTGAAATGTCCTGAATGGAGGGAAAAAGTTTCAAAAAAGGTGTGTTACTCTTCATGAATGGGATACCACCAAAGTATGTATGCTCAAAGTGAGCAGTTATAAGTCAAGCTGAATTAGATTGCAAAAGGTAGTGAAGAGAGAGTTCTCTAACTCTACAAATGGCTACAAAAAGAAATAGCAGGACTCTGTTAACACTGTGAAGTGTGGATTAAGGTGAAAGATCTTTGTACAGTCCCAAATGAAATTGTCTGCTGCAACTATCCATAACTGCAGTGGTAAATGTGGGTTCAAAGGCAAGATGACTAATGAGAAAAGAATTGGAAAGTAGCATTGCATCTTGTACCTCACTACTAACAGAGATTTGATTTTAAGACTTCCTGCACTGCTGTTGGTGTTAATTAGTTAATTATATGCTGATTGAATAAACAGACGATTTAGAAGTAAGTACTGCTGCAAAAATTAAGGAAAATCATGTCCAGAAGTCTTAATTTAACAAAACCATTTCACAGGAGGACAGCTCAGAGATGAGAAGGTTTAAGGCACACTTGAAGGCTTTCCAGTATATATTGATTTTGGGAAGTGTTGAAGAAAATGAATACCAGCATCAAAAAAAGTATGTTATTCTTAAGTTAAATAAGAAAAATAATAACAAAAAGTAGGAGGAGGGGGGGAAGAATGTGTAAGAGTTTGTGTAAGGGAAAGGTAAATTCTTGATCTAGTTTTTAAAATCTTGATATTGCTGTGTAAGAGAGAACCCAAGAAATGATTCTGCAAAAGAGCTGATGTAGTTGGAGCAAGGAAGAAGCAGTTGCTCAGCAGTATTTTTAAAAATCAGTTAAAATTGTAGTGATTTAGTTCTTCAGTATAGTGATCAAGGGATGTGGTGTCCCAAACCATGTACTTATCAACAGAATGTAAAAGAAAGATATTTATTAGAGGTTATAAAGGAAATGGTATAAGCTAAAGCAAGATTAGAGTCAGAGGTTAGTGAAGAATGGGTGAAAAAGATGCGAGTCACTGGGTGACAGGAAGAGTAGGTGGTCAGCTATGGCAGAAAATTACATTTTCCTGGATGCTGGTGGGAAGACCAACTGAAATAGACTTTGTGGATAATGATTCAAGTTTTGGTCTGCCACTCAGTCTGTAAACATGTTTATATATCCCGTTCTTCCTCTGAAGTGCTGATATATCTTTGTATATTGTTAATTTCTTTTGGCTTAAGGATAATGAAATAAATGACGTCTTTTTGTTGACCTTTCGCTCTCTCCACAGTGTGGTTGTTATCTCACTGGTTTTGAACGAGAAAACATCTGAATCGGTGAATGGAAGGCATGGGGACGTCAGTTCTATTACTGGCAGCGTGGAGGGGGCTGTTTGACAGCTTTGCCATTACACGTGGATATTTGATGGCAATTTCCGTGACTTGGAGATACTGTTTAGCTGTGGCTTACAAATGAAGGACACCAGTCCGTGAGCTCTCTCACAACCTATAGTTTCAGATAACATTGTCTAGATCCTGGCAGAACTGTTCTTTCCATTCCCTCTGCTTAATTTTGACCTGGTATTGTGGTATATTTTTCTTTCCCATATCTTCTGCTCATCTGCTTAATTCACTTTTCTCTTGCATTCGCTTGTTTATTTTATTTCAATTTTTTTCTTAAAACGGACATGTGGAGGAATGTTTTAAAATGTGTCAGTTGTTCCATGGTAATACAAATGAAAATTTTTAGGTTTTATATATGAAAGGTTTAGTTATGAGAAGAGAGCTTAAAATTTTGATGTTTTGGTAGATTGAGATAATTGCTTGGGGAAGGCTACAAACATTTTCAGTAAGTAGGCTTTCATGCCAGCCTATCTGTTTGCGCTCTAATGGATTGCTTTCCATATTTGCAGAGGAACAGAAAGTTAAAGTGAGTCTTTAAAAACCACTGCACAGTAACAAGTCAATTTACTTCTATGGTTTTCTGTTGAGAAATTCCTGCTGAGGTGCAGGACTGTGCATTTCCCTTTACTGAACTTGATGAGAACTTATTTATACATCAAACTAGGAGAATTCTTGCATGTAAGTTGTTTGGATCCAGGTTAAATATTAAAAAGGAATAAGTCAGTATAGAACTATAACTAGTGTTATCTAGCTGGCATTTTCAGTGTACGTATATTATAGCTTTTTGTTACTTCAGTATGGACTATCTTTGAAAATATAAGCTTCAGTCTTTCAAAACAGCAGTGCCAGCATGAGTTTTTTTCACAATAATACTAAGAAGAGCTGGTTCTTTTTTAATATATTTATTTCCTAGCCCTGGGCAAAACTTTGCAAAAGATGAAATTCATTGGGACATTTGACTTTCAGGCTTATGTTCAGGTATTCAAGATTTCAGCTCAATTAAAAAGAAATTAGAACATAGTTCTGAATTTAAATGGAGAGTTCTTTTTGTTGTGGGTAAAGTGTAGTTTATGAAATACAGTACAGGAGTAACTTTCTGACTACTTGCAGAAATGCGTAGGCCTGTGTTTATCATAGAATCATAAAATCGTTTGGTTGGAAAAAACCTTTAAGATCATCGAGTCCAACCGTCAACCCAACACCACCATGCCCACTAAACCATGACTTGGTCTCTATACAACTAGTGTTTTCAAGTTGCTGAGGCTTAAGTTTTTAATGACATAGTTATTATTATGAAAATCTAAGGGGGTGGGGTATACTATTTATTGAAAAGTAGTCCATTGGTTTCTATTTTGGTACAAATCTGTGCATAATTGAAAAATCCTTCTGGCAATCTACTATGAGTTTATCTGTGTGGGCCAAAACCATTAGGTAGCATCTATGGCCTGTTATGCTTTTTTGTAGGAAAAAGAAATTGTTTCTTAAATTGCATGGTGTTGAGTAGCAAATATGGAAATAGCAGAAAATTTCTGTGATGTTTTAAAGGGTCCTCCAATCCCCAAATACTCTGAAGAGTTGCTTTTCTTTTGTGCCATTGTAGATTGAGTGTAGGACATTATTGTTAGCTGTTCAAATGTTCTGGGTCAACACATGTTTCCTGGTATGCAACTGTTGAAAGGGCTTTTTTTTGCTTGTTTTTGGGTTTTTTTTTTTAATGTAACCCATACACACATTGTCAAAGCTCACATATTATCCTTCTAATGTTTGTCCAGTACTGCATAGTTATTTTCAAATTTTCACTTAATTTGTTTGGAGTTTACAGCAAATATTTTTCATATTATTTTTCTTTAGTATGATCTGTTTCATATTTTGGAGACTTAGGAATGTAGGAAACATTGATGCATCAGGAAATGCTGCATGCAGTCGGGTATTTCTGCTCATCTTGTATCATTACTCCTGAGACAAAATGATGAATACACTAATATATTTGTAGGCAGCTTTGCAGTCCTTGCTGCTCAGACGAGACCGTCGCATCTGAGATGTTGACATCTTCAGCACTTATGACATAGTCGTCATCTTACTGACATAGATTGTGTCTTGTAATAGCATTTTATAAATGTCTTCCTGATATATTGAATTTTAGTTTTACTGTGAGTGTATAACCAAGCTCTATGTTGTTATTTCTTTGTTGAAATGTTACCTGACATTTTCTGTTGTCTCAAGCAGTGGCTTCAGACTTTCATGGCCTTGTAGGTATCAATGCTGAACTGCTAATGCATTTTAGACCTTAGGTTTCAGTCTCCTTTCAAACTTGACCATAGCAGCAGTGATTTGCTTGACAGTGGGTAACATCAAACAGTTTCACAGATTTCTAGAGATAGCTTTTACCAATACACTAATATTTTATGTTAGATGAGGGGAAAAATAAAAGAACCAAAAGTAGTTCAGTGTTTCACTGGAACACTGTGTAATTTATTCTTAGTAGTTAAAAAAACCAGGAAGTTTTCAGGTGATTTTTGTGTTGCCTGTATCATGAAAGAATAAATAGTCATTCTTTTAAAAGAACATGCTGTCCTTTTGGATAGCTGTATTGCACAAGTGATGTCCAAATCAAAAGTGTGTTGTTTTTTGTGTTTTACTTTTTCTTTTTCCTGCAGATGGCTTCCTCTTGGGTATAATTTGGAATAAAATTCAGTACTGTTAAGTGTTTTGGCTCTTTATTTTATTCAAAGTATGTAAGACATTACAGATGCCTTGAAATATTTCTATTTCCTCTGTATGCTTATGGGACAGTAGAAGGGAACCCCCCACGGTTGACTAGTGTTTCTATTTTTATATATAGGAGTACCACTAACATTTGATTAATTTGGGGAAAGAAACATGTTAGTTATTTAATGTTTTCAATGAGAATGTGATCTTTACAATGTAATTTCCCATGTATGAATTCCTACTATTCAATAGGTTCTTCTATTATGTAATAAATATTTGATGATAATTTAACAAATATATACAACAACAATATCTTTTCCCCACCTCTTGTGCAGTTTACATGAAAAAAGTTGTAGTTTCTGCTTCTACTCCCCCCTGTATTTTATGAGATGATCTGTAATTGATGATATTCAGTTTGAAAGAACTGTAAGGGCAGCCCAGGTGCCTTTGGATGCAAGAGGCTGGAGTTACCCCACCAGTAAAGAACTAAGAGAAGGCCTTTTCTGGGCACGCTGTCACTGCAGAGGACGCTTGTATGCAGTTGAAATGTGCAAGTGTGCTTATAGGGGATATTTTTTCTACACTTCTTAGCTGTCTTGTGACAGAAGGCAAAATGTGTGTTTTTTCCAAACAATAACGTTAACAGCTTACATTTTGAGTTCTATTAATGTTACATTGTTACAGTTAATTACCAATAACTGGCATTTTTAAGCAGTAAAATATTTCACAAGTATTGAGTCTGACTAATTATTTTGTATTAAATTATCAAGCCAAGACAGAATTATCTAATCCCTACCAACCCACTTGAAAAATATTTATTCCTTCATATCCAGTCATGCTCAGTACTTTCCAAGAACCAAATTTTACGATAGAAAATGATATAATATTTCGGGTATGTTGCTCGTAAACAATAAATTTTTACTTTCTTTTTAAAACATCAGTTTATTTTTTAAAACTTTTTTTTACCTCATTCTGGCTTCACAGAGAAGACCATATGTAATACATCTGTTTATTTAGTCTGACTAGAGTCTATTAATTAGCACTATTGATTTGTGATACAGTATCCAGCAATTCTAGTTACACCAGCTAGTTTCAGTCCTGTCCAAATTTATAGTGTTCTTGCGATTAGGGTAAGCAAAGCATCTCCTGAGCTGAAGAGAATTGTTTGCACTGATGATACCAACATGCCATGTGCTACTGAGGAAAGCGAACAAGCAAAAGAAATCCCTGAATCCCTCTCAGCTTGATTTGGTAGAAGACTCCTTCTCAGGCCTTGGTTTGGCATACGACATTTAGTCACATAAGCAAGACAGGCCAGCCAGACTTCTCTGCAGTACCTGCCAGCCCCATGAAGTGCTGGATCGCTGCCACTGGTTCTCGCAAAAACTCAGATGTCCGTTTAGGTATTCAGGTGGAAATCCTGTCTAAATCTCTACACTTGAATCGCTGAAGCTCCGAAGTATGAGATCTGATTATAAACATATCATAATGTAGAGCTTCAAGTGTTATGAGCATGTTCAGGCCCTGAAAAGGAAAGAATGAGGTTTCATATACAGATTTCCAGGTCCCACAACAGTCTGGGCTGACTTGCACTGACACACATGGAGTGAATAATTTCTTCCAAAAGCTGTTCAATTTTACTTGAAAGACTCCAGCTCCAACTGAGGGGAGCCTAATGCTTACCCTGATAACCTGTTCCAGTTTTCTATCCTCTTAACTGACTAGACAGTGACATCTTACTTTGAGGTTTGAATTTTTATGATGATGACTTGATGTTGTAGTACACCGGATCTGGAACACTCTTACCTGAAATCCCCTCACTAGCAAACACCTTATCTACATATGGCTACTCTATAACGTGCTTCTCAACTTTCTCCACAATAAACTAAAAAAGCTGAGCTCTTTTAAACTCATGATATGACAGTTGTTTTCCAGCCCTAGTTTTGGGGGTTTTTTTTTGTTGGTTTTTTTTTTTTTCTTATTTGGAAAACTCTCTTCTGCATTCTCTACACCATGTTTTAAAGTGATTTTCTTAGTAGTTCTGTGAGTGCCCAGTAATGACACATGGGAAAGGATGAGGCTTTTTAGCTGGGAGGAGGGTGGGGAATTGTATAATGCTTCTTCAGCAGAGGTGGCTTCACTGATGTGCATCTCTGCTAACGGTTATCTTTTCCAGTCTGTCAGCAAGCTAGTCTTTTAATCCATGGAAACTATGCTGTACTAATTAGTCTCTAATTTCCTATGGATGTTCTTTTTACCCTTTTAAATCATATGAATAATGTCTGCAGTCTCCAGTTCCCTGGGATTTCCCCCTTTTGGAAAACTTGTAGAATATTAACTTCAGTGGTGAAGAACTCAGTTCTTTTCTCTTACATGCAAGTTACCTGAACCAATCTGTTTGAAAATGTTTGATTTTATCAGAGGTTCTCACATTCTCTCTTCTAAATTCTTTTTTTTTTTTTTAATTCCTGTAACATCTTATGACAGAAGCGTGCTCCCCATAAAAACTCCTAATGCTTTACTTTGCTGTGTTTTAATTATCATGTGGTGGAGAACGGAGAACATACAAGTTGCAGTCTTCTGGTGATTATGCAAAACTTAAGTTTAAGATGTCTTCCAAACATGGAGTCTGCAGAAATGCCAAAAGGGAAAAGTGGTTACCATGATTAGATAGGAACTTAACAAGTACAAACTTTCTCAATGCCAAACCTCTCTAAGTTTCATTTTGACAGATTTTAGAATCTCTTATTATCTTCTTTGTTCAGAAACTGCTAAATTCTGCAAACCTACCTGGAGGAAATACAGTCTATTCATCAAAACAGCTGTTTGCTGGCATGCCAGCAGTGCATGTGAAAGCATCTGCAGTGGCACAAAGCCTTTTTGTTCATACTGGAGCTTTTGCCTGGCAAACTCTCATACGAGTGTTTATCTTACAACACCTATTAAAGACCTCCTGTAACATAGACCAGTAGTAGTGCCCACGGATTATAATATAGGCCTCCATTTTGTGGAAAGAGAGGGCAAGTATGGCTCATGGTTTTGATCCCATTTTTCTGCACAGGAAACTGAAACTCAATGGAAAGCACCGAACTTTTCAGCTGTCTTTTCATGCTACTTATTTTACTGTGTTTTTGGTGAGAGTGCTGACAGGAAATGCATTTCATACTTTTCTTCATTAATGCTGTGGAAATGTGAAATTCAGTAGTAGCAGCCAGTGTACAGAACTTCATTAATGGGATACATTCATATTGCAATCCAGTAAACTTTTTTCTTTATTTCAGGTCCTAGTCTAGGCTTTCACTCACATGAGAAGATGTTTCTTTGTGAGATTTTTAGCCATATTTTATTTTCCTATGTTTATGTACTTTCTCTTCTGTTTCTTTATGGAAACTCACACCTGCAATAGGGGAAATTGATTGTGACCATAAGTGGGAAATAGTAACACAGGGTATGTAAGAAGTATTGTTAAATTTCCAAAATGAACAGACCAGAAACATACTACCCTTCCTGTAATTTCCTTTGCTTATTTTTAATTTAAGTTCTCTTAGCTGAATAAAGCTTTTGGTGCAGTAAACTGTTGTAGTTATCTCTGTCCCTTGCATCTCCGGTCAACTTGAGGGTGATGGTGAGCAGGCAGTGTGAGGTATAATGCAGTGGCTGGTGGGAGTGGTTGCTGCGAGTGTGCATTTGGCAAGATGACAGGTTGTAGGATGTCGTGGACACGCTCTCTTTTCAGGCTTTCTACTATTCCCACTGCTAGAGGGTCTCATGCTGGGCTAGGTGACTGCCAACCCATTTAAACTTCCCGAGCCTTTCCAAAAACCCCTTCCCAATGCCAACCATCCCCTCCTCTGTCCCCTTAATTTACCCTTATTAGATGTAAGCATTGACGCTGGGAGGGACAGGCTCCCTCAGGGCTAAACTGGCAGAAAATTGCTTGGGGTGTGTTGTCCGTGTTCTGGATCTTGGAGGCAGACTGAGTTATAATAGGATTTGGATTTGAAAATAAAAGAGTAGGACACATTAAGGTAGATTAATGTGTTTTAACTTGGTGTCTGATGTGCAAAATGATTAAAAGAGGTAATGATAATTCACTGTGATAGGTGGCACCACCATTTTGCTGGCATTATTTCTAGAGAATGGTTAGACCAGGAGACTTAGATCTGGTCTCAGGAAACCTGTTTGTTTCGGTCCATGGAGCAAAGGTATCAGGCAAGTCAAGATTCAGAAGTTAACTGAATCCTGTGCAGGTTGAGTATGACCTACCCCAAAACATGGAGATTTTATATAAGACATGGGAGCTTTGGCACAAACTCCCTGAGAGCCAGATCTAGAAGCATATATCCCTTCTCAGTATTATATTTGCTAACTTGCAGCCTGCTGCTTGTATTGATCTGGTTTCTTGTCATTTGTTCTGCTGCTCCTCCCAGGCACTTTTTGGAACTCCAAGTGAGTTTGAGGGTTGCATTATGAAGGGATATATTTCAAAAAGAAATCGATTATCATTTTGTTTGCACCAAGTACATTTTATTCAGGGGTTTTAAGGTATATATTACCCTTTTTGTGGTTTGTTCTAGTCTAAATTCTGCTCTCTATTTTAAGAGCAAATTCTGACTTTTTAATTAATTTGCGTATTTTAAGGCTTCCTGTTCTGTATTTTGTCATCTTGAGGCTGTTGGCATCTTTCTGAAATCTCTGAGTCTGTTTTGCTGCAGCAGTCACAGGCCTTTTAGTTGCTAGGCCTCTGTCAATTCAGATCAACATTCTTTTTAGTATACACTGCATTACCACAGATACCCACACCCATGCACTTTTTCTCTAAGTGTTGAGTGTTCAAACCCTTCTCTGGCAGATATATTCCAAGGAGTTAAAAGATAATGAATGCCAAAATCATAGCACAAGTCCGTTTGCACTTTTTTTTACAATTGCTAGAGAGCAACAGAATGTATCTTCAAACATGGTAGCAAGGCTGGATATGGTATTAACAGTGTCATTTAGTATCTGATTGTACAGGTGTAAGCTATAAAAATAAGATAATGAGGACTTTGTGTATTACAGTAGTATTTTATATAACGTTGACCAGTTTCTCTGGAGGAATATTTAAGCATTAAAATGGCAAATCAAAATTTATGGTTGTATAAATAGCTTACTGTGTGCCAATTCTAATTGTTGAGCGATGTACATTAATTATCCTGCTGTACTTTTATTTTGGACATTCAACCGATGCAATAATTACGCTTGTACTTGCTGTATATCTTTTGAAAGATAGTTTATAGCATTATCTAGAAAATGAGTTGGGAAGTCGTTAAAGACTTGAAAAAGTTTATGGCTGCTGTTGTAACACAGTGCTACTACTGTCAAAAGAGAACGAGAGAGAAAGAAGGCAGGGGAGAGGGAGGGAGAGAAAAGAGTGCATTAGGCAAGGTTAATATTTCATGCTTGACTGATAAATATGTATAAAATGCTCATTTATGTTTCTAAATGGAAACTTTTTCTAGCCTTGTATACCTCAAATGACTACCAGTCTCCTCAAGTGTATAGACAGTGGTCAGTAAAAATAGAAAAAAAAACTAAAACAAATTAATCGTTGTCTTAGAAAGTGTCACAATGCATTTAGAAAACCACTCCTGAGCAGTGGTTGTTGAATAGGTTAAGAGGGACAAAGATGCTTCTTTATCCATTTTGTGCTGAAAATTAAACCACAAACATTTAATACAAAGAATTAATTTCTTTGATAATGATACTCTTTTTCAGTGTCCTTCTTTCAGTGTTGCTTCAGGAATATTCTAAATATCAGATATTTTCCACCCATACTGTCTTTTTTCTGTCATAACCAATCACAATTTGTTCGCTATAGACCTGTATTCTCCAGACTGAAGTATAGTTTACTGAAGTCATGCCTTACTTGAATTTATTGCTTCATTGGAACTGTCTTTTCTGCTTTCATGTTGAATATTTAGAATCTGGACTTCTCATTATTCTTTTGACCGATGGTGTCATTGGCAGCAATTATTCCTGACTAACAAGCATTTATTGGTAAGAGAAATTTTGAAGGCAGGCTATGTGTTCCTGAACTTCAGTTTTAAGTCCTGAGAGTTTAAATTTATGACTTCTTAACTTTTTGATGAAGTTTACAATGTATGCTAAAAAAAATACAAAATTCTCTGACATAAAATATCTGCTTCAGACACCTAACGTATTTGTATTTGGTTTGACATATTGATGTGCGTCTGAGAATTTCTGGTTACTGTCCACAGCTGTCTCACTCTCTTTGCCTGAGATAGACCAGAGCATGGTGGGTGGGTTGGGTTTTGTTGGGGGTGGTGGTACAAAACGGTTCTGGGTCCAAGGGTCTCAGAATTTTTAAATTGCCATAAGATTATCTTGATGGGTACTTGGCTGAAAACAAGAGGAGGGAGCATGGTTTAAATAAATTAATAAAAAGTCCAAGCACAAGGACACTAATTTCACTTTCTTACTAAACACAATTAGAATAGACATGTCAGAAGTTCATTCTGAGAAGAAAATCCCATTCAGAATGTCATAATTAATCCTGTGCTGTTTCTGAAATAAAGGCGTTAGCGTACAATAGTTAGTTGTAAGTCACCACATCTGTAGTCTAGGTTGGTTTTGTTCAGAAATAGTCAGAAAATTGTTTGCCAGATTTTTTTTTTTTTTTTTTTTTAAATAAACCACTGGGATGGAGATATTAAGTGTTCTGAAAGCAGCAGAAGAAACTGGTTTCTTGACGGGTATAGTTTTCTTTCTAAAAGCCAGTTCAAATATTTTTTCAGAAGACAAACCAGGAATACAGTCCTTGTAGAAATGCTTGTTATAAGTTCGGGTTTTTAGTGTAGCAGTTCATTGTGGAAAGGCATTTAAAATTACACAGTGTTATGAGGTTTTAAAAAAGCAAAGCAATGAACTTGAAACTGATTTTTTTCATGTGCATGTGTAGATGTATAGCCAGGCTTATATATTTACTAGTGTGTGGGGGAGGTTAACCTAGTTCTTGATGACTTTCAGTAAAAGACTTCTCCATCTCTCTGGCTTTGGAGGATGAATTAGCTGATTTTAGTTGAGATGTTCCCAAATGTTATAACTTTTCTTCTTTTGTTGGACTTTTGCTGCAGGGTCTCTGTGACAAGCTTGAGTGTCTAATTATTGAAGCTCACTTTAATCTGTAGTTCAAATTAGAGAGTACCTCATCTGTCACTTGTGCAGGGTTAGAGCCAATGAGAGATCTTTCAGCCTTAGGAAGCCCAAGAATGTGGCTGAAGATCTTTTGTCTGAGGGGAAGTGTTTCTTAGTGTCTTTTTTGACATGGTTTTTACTTTGACTGGCAACTGAGGTGGAAATGTTCCCAGTACATGGGGAGAGTCTGTCCCAGGCAAGGAGGAGAAAGATGACTCACCTGTAACTCTTCTTGGACAGTAATGTCACCTGTAGTCACAAATAACCCTCCTGCCACTGCTAATGTGATTCCCTAAAATATTTCAACCAATGTCAGGTGTGAGAGGCTAAGGGACAGGTAGTATCCAATAACACCAGCATGTGCAGGCACCTAAGTGTGCTTTTTGGGTTTGGTAAGGGGAGAAAGCAGTTCCTTGATTTCAAATGAACATTGCGTATTCACACTCCTTTTGCCTTTCCTCTGTCTCTTTTTGGTGTCATAGGTTAGAAAGCCTGGGATTACTGAAATACATTAATGTTGGCTTCTTCACCTCTCTTCTGGCTTCAGCACCCCACCAGCCTCTGACTGGACTGGGTGGGAGAGGTGGGCAGCTGGTTTGCATGCACCTTTGTGGGAGATCCTGGCAGCAGGTTCTGGCAGTTCACAGGTGCCACAAGGTGACCGTGTAAAGGTTCATCTTGGGGAACTCTGTATTTCAGTGCATTCCAGGGTAGAAAAGGCCTTTATATTTCTTTTATGATTAAAAGCAATTTTTTTCTTTATGGCTGAGTTTAATTGTTTACAGTTGGTCATCAGAATCTTCTACAACACTCGAAACAGGCTTTTACCTGGAAATAATTTGGAGTATACTTTAAGTGCACTAGTTTTATTTTGGACTAGGCTAAGGATAAATATGCAGTTTCTTAGATACAAGATGTTGAAAAGCAGGAAGATGTTATAAAATTCAGCGTATATTTTGTATTCTGTTTACATTCAGAGATATCCCTAAAGTTTCAAGCATTTCCTCAGATTTACAGCTTAATAACATTGCTTTTTTATTATGCCAGTGAGCATTGCAATTGTTTTGTTTAAAGTAGAGGTATGCATCTGAAAAAGAAAGTTCCCTTTGCCAAAATTCCATACTTAAGTGAATGGTGAAATGGTGAAATACTGAGCAGCTGGTGCTAGGTCATGCAAGTCCAGATGAAACAAACTTCCTTCACATAATGTCCAGAACACGGTTCTTTATTTTCAGGGAGGACTGTAGAAAAGATGATGATGATACATGTTGAACACAAAGCATAGTTATTTGAAAAGTAAGAGAAAGTCTACAGAAGCAGACTTAATAAAATGAAACTTTATGCCCAGAGTCATCTAAGGGAGAATCAAATGTTTGGTGAAAGAGTGAAACTAGAAAGGAAGGTGGATATCTGTGTTAGATGTTTTAAATTCTAAAGTAATTTTGGGATCATTTAATTCAAGTCTTGTCAATACAGTTCAAATGTTTTCTATTTTATGTGCATCCAGATAGCTTTGGATTTTATTCAACAAGAAACAAGTGCACAAATATATTTTGAAGAAAATATGTAGGGTGAGAATATATTTTAAATATAATTATTTAATTATTTAAGTGCAGGGTTCTGTAATGGTATATCACAGACCTTGTCTTCTGTATAAACTCTTCAAAAAATGCTTTCAACAGATGGCTTGCAAAGAATGTATCATGTTGTAAATTTTCTGAACAAGCTTTTTTCCCTTTCTACTTTGGTAGTGCCATCAGGGGTAGTGGATTTCTGATGGAAAGCTGACCAGATCATTGATACAGAAAACAATGTAAAGTGCAGAGAGAGCAGTCTGTAGCTACACAGACCCAACTAGAATATTGGTTCGAGGTTTTTTTTATGGACTTGGTTGTGCTCGGGGTGCAAGCCCAGAGGTAAATGACAAAGTTCTAACATGCAATTCAGCAAATGAGTAATTTCTGATCTACAGATATGGAGGACAGATAATATAGCTCTGCCATGGTAAGGATAATTTTTCTCTAATGAAACTTGAACACTATATAATTACTGTTCAGTATAATAATAGTATGTAGTCTTCGCTTCCACAGTATCCAATAAGCCTTCTTCCTACATCCTAATTCCTCCAGTGCTTTAATAGAAATTGTGACTATTTTTATATATTCTTCAATTTTTCAACAGACCTTAGAGTGCTCCCCAGGGAAGTGGTCAAGGCCTCAAGCCTATCCGCATTCAAGAAGCATTTGGACAACGCTGTTAGATACATGATTTAACTTTGAGGTTGCCCTGTGTGGAGTCAGGAGTTGGACTCGATCCTCATTGGTCTTTCCCAGTTCAAGACATTCTATGATTCTGTGATTCTAGACACCTAAGCTATATACAGTATGTCTAAGATATATGCTGATTTATGCAAATTATTTATTTTAATAGAGAAGGACAAGGCAAGGAGTAGGAGTACAGCTATGGCTTTAGATAGGAAAGAAGGAACAAATTTATGAATCAAGCGAAGATGATGTTTTTGGCTTATAAAAACTATAAGAAACAAATGTCACTTTTAAACATTCATTAGTCACATCTAGACTCCAGAGAGAAGGCTTGTGGTGACGACATACAAAATTTTTAAAGGTGGCAAACCCAACCACACTCTTTTAAAACGCTATGTGCCACTTTTAAATCTGTCTGTTTTCTTGTTTAGTCTGAAAGCATTTGTGGGAATAATTAAGAGGAAGTTCTTTGCTTCAGTGGGCACCTGCAGTTTCAAACAATGCTTGAAATGTCATTTTAGCACCTTGAATAAAAGATCTGTTACATATTCTTCAGCGCAACTTCTGGATATTTGCACCAGATTTTAGAAAGCAATCAGCTGTAATGTGGAGTCGATTTGAAGCACTCGCCACCATTAGATGCTTATTTCTATATATAGTGAGTTGGACCATCTGATTCTTTCTAATTTTCCTTGTCTTTGATAGAAGCTATGTTCTGGTTCCAAGAATTCTGGCAAATAAGTGAAACAATATGGGAGCGTGTTCATTTTTGAACTTCTGGGTTTTTTCTTGTTTACTGAAGAAGCACATGACCTTTGAATTATATTCACAGTGGTGCTTTTTTCTGTTTTGGTATAGCATCTGGTTTGGTAAGGAAACATTTTCCTGTTCTTAGTGGCCAGACTGTGCTGGTAATCATACTGGATAGTAGCTTGTATTTATACTAATGTGAAAAGTTCTTCTCAATGTTGTTTGGATTTCAAATATTACACTTATTACCTTATTTTAAGGAAGCTGAGAATCATTCATTGTTTAATTTCTTGGAGGAGCATGTTGTCTTTATCCTCAATCTCTATATTTATAAATCTCTTCCAGTTTATTTGAAAACACAAATTCTCTGTGTAGGCAGTAGGTGTACTCTACTTCAGCTGTTTTCTTTAACCATCACTAATCGTTGTTTTCTAGTAAAATACTTAAATCTAGAAAGCATACGTTATACACAAGATCATTTTGAAATCGGGAAGATTTCTCACTGACCTGATGGGTTTAGACATGCATAAAGATTGAGAGATTGCTATTGAGAGCAGCCTGCCCAGATCAACAGTCACTTCTGATAGGTAAAAATTTAGCTGTTGGTTTTCCTGTGCATTTGCCAGTTTACAGGGCAGATGTTGGTATAAATTTTATGCAGTAGACCTCCTAATAACGGCTTATTACAATAAAAAGAATTATTTTTTAATTTATTTTATTTTAAAATAAATACAAAAAGTATATTCAAAATGAACTTACCAATACCTCAAAGTTCAAAATTGGTAGATTTGGTGTGTATCATGTGAAAACTGGCTATGCACAAGCCACACACCCCAAGCTCACGTATTTGTCATTTGGGTGCAGAATACATTGTGGATTACTTGGATATACAAGCTCTTCCGTGCTTTTAGTTGGGTGGTGTTTGGTGCATGTGGAATGGTCCTTTGTCCAGGAATGCCAGATACTCAGAAATCTGATAGATTGCTGCTTACACGTGTGAGATGGGAGATTACCCGTAAAGCTAAAGGGTAATGTTACCAGCACTGATCTCCTATCAGAACTGGTAGACTTGGCAGACCTGAAAGAGTGTTAAGATTGTAAACTCAAGTGTTCAGAGCTTAAGAATTGCCAGAGCTAGGACTGCATGAGCAACCTTAAGTTGATCTACCTTGTATGGATGATGCAGTTTTAACAGTATACCATGGAAAGGTTTTATTTATTAACAGAATCTTACTGCATTCTTTGTGTTTTGGCTTGTACTTATTGAACAAATAACTATTCAGAGTTTTGGGGGGGTTATCTTATTTGTGCTATGGATTCCAGGCTTTGTTTACCACACACCATCTAAACTCTGCAATACATACAGAACTCTAATGATCTTATTGTCAAACTTTTTAATGATGCTTTCGTTATAATGTCTGCATATATTGATGATATTACATTATCTTTATAGCAGTCCTGCGAGATTAATAATGGCATCTTCTTATTTTTAACTGACATGGGATGAAAAACAAAAGGAGATTAGGCCAGTATTATCAAAATCATGGACTAATACTGGATGCTTAGCTTGGAATGACTAGGATTTCTTTTCTCAGAGTACTTTTTGATGTTCAGAACAGTTGTTTTCAGATGCAGGAGGGGGGTGCTTAGCACTTCTAAGGATACAGACTCAGAAGTGTTAAGCTGACTATCTAGAATTTGAAGAATGTAACATGAGAAAACTTTGGTTTTGAAGATTTTCCCAGGATCATAAAATAAACTGTGTATCAGAGGCACAGTTTTAACTGCTGTTCACCTAAGGCTACCCAGGTTTTATTGTAGTGGTTCTGAAGATGAATCTGTAGTAAATATTTGTTTATAACTTATTCTTCATGCTCTTTCAGTTTTTAGCAGCTGTTCAGGGGAAAGAAGCAATTGCTGGAAAAATGAGATTTTTGACTTATCTCTCTGGTTACTTTGGTATCTGCATTGTTTAACAATTCTAGAATTATTATTATTTTTTTAAGATTTCTAATACATACAGGGGCTGATACCTTTGCCCCATGTAAATTCTAAGTTTATAATTTTGCTAATAACATGTACTTATGAATTTTTCATGTATGTGACTTCAGCCTTAAGTAAGAGAAACAGTGAATACAAAATTCCATAAAGGCCATCTCAAGAATCTTCAGCAAACTGATTTCTGAATTTCAGCACACTCTTCTATTACTGGGAACAAGTTATTAACCAACGTTGTACTCCAGTCATTTAAAAAAAGAAGAAAAACTGTACACTTTTCCCTTTGCTTGCTTTTGAGCTGTAGTTCTCTCTTTGTTCATGCTGCTTGTGCATCTCTCTTCTGAGGTCAGAATTTCTGTCTTCGGTT
Source organism: Harpia harpyja (assembly GCF_026419915.1). Classification (NCBI taxonomy): domain Eukaryota; kingdom Metazoa; phylum Chordata; class Aves; order Accipitriformes; family Accipitridae; genus Harpia; species Harpia harpyja. The sequence goes on along the minus strand of NC_068955.1, from coordinate 21,389,425 downwards.
CTGGTGACTTGCACTGCCATGGCCCTGGTCAGCTTGAAGGAACAAATACTGAAAGGACTTAGGGTTGAGGTGTATTTTAAATATTGCACATATTTAGTCTGCTCATTTGTGCAAGAGCTTGGAAACATGTAGTATTCCAAGTACATATGAACTATTTGGAGAACTGCAGCCTCTCTGAGTCCGAGAAGCAAGTGATTTTCTTTGTCCCTGAGACTTAGGAAGTCATGAAACCTGAACATATTTTTCACAGGGGTGGCAAAACTTATACCCCTGCTATGGTATGACCTCTTATAAAATTTCAGATGCCCACAATGAAGTTTATAGTGGTAATCAATAAATGGATGAAAAATATTGCTCTATAAATAGTCTTTTGTAGGAGTAAGTATTGAATAATTTTGCAAGTAGGTGTAAGTAGAATGTCTATGTTTGATTAGATAAATTTAGTGTAGAAATAAGTGGAGAAATTAAAAATGTAGATACATAAGAATTTTAGCTTCAAATTCCAACCTGTTATCCAAATGAAACCTGCATAATATGTCAATTTATTCCTGTTGTTGCCTGTTAAACCCTGCAAAGATGATCTTGAATATTGAATTTGAAGGAACACATCTTCAGTTCGTAGAGTTGTAGCTCCCTTGATGTCTGTAGAGCTAGATTTACATCAGTCTGACCAACTCCAAAACCTATTGGTTTTTCCCCATTTTCTCCAAATTTTGCAACCCTGCATATGTTCACTTTAAATGAAATGAGCTTCTTGCTTCAGATAACATTGTTATATTTTTTAAAACAATTGATATTACTGCTTAACTATATGTCTCTTTTTTGTTTGTTTGTTTCATTAGTTTTGCCAGCCTGGAGGATGGCAGCTTTCGAAAGAGAGAAAACAGCCAACGTTCTTTGTGGTGGTTTTGACTGATATAGACTCAGAGAGGCACTACTGTTCCTGCTTAACTTTCTATGAAGCAGAGATTAACCTGCAGGTACAAACTTTACAATAAGTAACAAAAATGCAGAAAAAGGTGCCTAGAAACAATAGATTAATTTTATCGAGGACAACTTTAGAAAATATTTTGCTGTTCCTGGTAAGGATGTATTGTTCTGTCACGCAGAAATGCATGTTTTGCATAAAGGTAAGCTCGATGTACTTGTTTGTGTTTTTCAAAACGGATAAAAACCAACAAAAAAACCCTAGCCAAAAACCTTTCATAGAATTTTTTTTCTCCACCACGTTTTTTTTAATGGGACAGCCAATACGGTGTTCCTTTCATTTACTTCCATATTTGACATAGCATGAATGATTCTCAGCTTTGTTCTAGGAAAAAGGTTTATTAAATTCTGCTCCCTCTGCTGGCCAACTTTATCAGGCCAGCACAGGACAAATGTGTACAAGTGTGCTATAATGTATATACATATTTCTGTAAGTGCATTTATTGGCAAGATTTGTGTGGGTGTAAATGGCAAGATTTTAAAACTGATAGAATAATTCTTCTGGTTTTTAGGTAGGTCAGATTTTGGGTGTCAGCTACTTGGCAGTGTTTGTTTTTAAACATGTATTTAATTATTTTTGGGCAACCTCAGTCTTTCAAAAATAGACATTTTGTTTCCCATTTGATGTAAGGTACTTCACAGAATCTCTGCTATGACATAATACTTGGAATCTTTAGAAGCTAGAACCTAGGGGAAACCTAATCCAATCTCTAATTGCCGACTGTCATTGTTAGGTTTTGAAATATTTTCTTTCCCACATGAAAATTAAAAAGTAAGTAAAACCTTGGCATTAAGTATATTAAAATTAGTTAAGATTAAATGGATGGCTAAGTAAAGTATTTTTTTTGCTCTTTTAGTAAAGAACTGTAACATTATTGATTATTTTAAGAAAATGGTTTAATAATCCAAGTGTACTCTGTTTATTTAATACTGGAGTTGAAATGTTACCCTATTTGTAGAATAATTAAAAGATGCAGCATAGTAATAATAATTTTGTGCTTTTTCTAGGGACAATTGGAAGCCAGAGAACAATAGTTGTTCTTATTTCATTAATGCCACAGTTTAGCTGGGTATTTTTGTAGATTATGAATAGTAGTTAAAAGCAGAAATGTAACCAAAAATCAGATGTATTTTAGCCTTAGATTTTAGTGTAGATCAACTGACATTGTCCTATTAAAAGTTTTGTCATTATTTAATGTCTGTCATCTTTCCTTTATTTTATAAATAAAAAGTGAAATATTCTATAGTAATTCTTTCCCAGCTGATAAAAATTTGCAATGGCTGACTCTTCCTCCACTCTATGTATTTCATAACATATACTAAATTTAGCAAACTTGTTATTTATCCTGTGGTTTCTAGCAGCTGCTTTTGATTCACTATCCACATCTTTCAAGTAATGCTCATCACAAAACATGCAGTATTAACTAAAAGGTTTTTTTCTTACATTGCCTAAGTATTAATACAAAAAAACAAAATTTAAAAAAAAAAATTGAGTACAGCAGGATGTTGGTTCTCATAATGCCATTCCTGGATCTGTTGTAAAGAATGCATATTTTTCAGATGAATTTGCTGTGGTGAAATTTATTCTATGACTGCATTGTTTATAGCCAAACTTCCTGTTTCTTTCTAAAACCCAAAGAGAATAATTGAACGTGCCCTGTTACATGGTCATTAGACAAGAATTCAGCACATGTACAATCTGTAATGAAACATAAGCTTATGAAGCATTGGGCTATGAAAGTAATATTGATTTAACCATTCAGATGCATGCCTCATTAAACAAACAGTCCATGAAACATAGTGTCCAGGACTTGAAATGAAATCTGGACAGTACTTTTCACAGTTAAATACAGTTCAATTTTTTTTAACTGAATGATATAACTCACTAAGACAAAAGTAAGATTAAATTTCCCCCCCCAAAAGAGTTACTTTTTTCCCAGTAGCCTTCACCAGGTAAACCTTGATGATATATGAGATTGGCCGGAATTCAGTTAGAGCAGATTAGATGTTTGGTTTGGCAGAACAGTCTTCACAAAAATCTGGAATCAACCACTTGGAAGTTTCTGTGGTTAATTAAAGTGCAAAGTGAAAACAAACTAATTTCTCAGCTTGTGAATGCTAGAAGAGAACTATTGAACCTTTTTTGAGCCTCGTGCATAGTAATACAAGAACCTTTTTGACAGAATTGATCAAGCTGGGTCTGAGAAAGCTACTTCTGTCATTCTAGTTCCCTTCATTCCTGCTTCAGCTGTTTGTTACAGGATAATTTGTAAATAAATGCTACCTGCAAAGTAAGGAGATTGTACTCACGTGGTATGTCTAGGCAGTACCCATGATAACCTAGGGTGCAAGACTAATAACAGCAACTGTAAAAGCTGTATAGTCTGCAGGGAGAAAGTATTCTCCCTGGTATCTCTGAAAGCCCTAGATTCAGTTTAATCTCTTGGCACTTGCATGTCATAACAAATTTTTCAGAGAAAAGCACAGGCTCTAGTAATCAGCTGATGGCCTATTTTCAACTTCCTACCCCTGGATAGAAAGTAAAATACTGTTTTATTTGTTGGCATCTATGAATCATACTTTGCATTGTTGCAGTACTGTCGTTCTGAACTGACCCAGAATTTGTTATACGCATGGATTCTGGTCAGTTTGATTGGTGATCAGCTCTCATAAAGTTGTGATAATATATCAAAAAGATTGATGTTACATTTAGTTTGATTAAGACTCCATATCTGTACTCACAAGGAAGGCGAACGCATGATATTCCATTAAATATGGGAATAGAACTCACTTGGTGCAATGAATGCAGGTGATACAGCTTTGCCATGTAACCCTTCATGAATTGTTCTGTTTTACGATGCTAGTCTCACTTAATTGTCCCAGTAACATTTGTTAAAGCTGTATAAGGAGATATGTTCCTCATCTGAGATTGAAATGAAGCATTTGAAAGTTTCACCTTAACAGGACTCTAAAGTTTGAAACGTGACTAAACTAGTAGAGGCAGTCTAATAATAAATTAACAGTGGTAAATCTGGTGTCATTTAAAGACTTCCTTAGTATGTTTCATAGCAGTCCAATGTGCAAGATTTCTCCCTCACGTCAAATTCCTACTAATAGAAAGTGTAAAGAAATCTGAGATACTGCAGTGGTTTCTCCTTCCAGCTTTTTATGTCTCCAGCACATGCTTGGTCTGATCCATGTTTCTGTCTGGCTTAAGGTGCCGTTTAGATGCTCTAGTGAATGGAGCTGGATGCCATACTGACTTCTACAGGAATTAGGAGGAGAATAAGTCAAAACATCCCTATTTCCTCTTCCCTCACAGTGCCTTGAAGGGTTTGGGGTTTTTTTTGTGGGTGTTTTTTCCCATTACTGTATTTTGATTGTTGCTGCAGACTTCAAATCTCATTGATTTGAAATCTCATTGATTTGAAGAAAAACTTTCCCTATAAACCAAAAAAATAGTCTACTTAGCTTATTTTTCTGGTGACTGAAGCCAGAAGCTGTTGAACAGCCAAAAGGGTATTCAGAAGAATCATAACTTACATCTACAGGATTCACCCATAAAACTCAGTTACTCTGTGTGTAACTTTATTAGCCATCAAAAAAATGCATACACACACACATATATGTATAGTTCTGTGTGGTGTATGCACTGTTTGCTAAAATGAGTTTCTTATTTCTAACAGCAATTTCTGGATGTTACCACTTAGCATACAAAGACTTGATTTAATACTTTTGACTCAGCAGATGCTTCTACTGACTTCAGCTGTGCTTCTTACCAATTATGCAGTTAGAATTTATACTAACAATGCTTGGAAGAGCACCATTTTTTTAAAAAAATGTTGACTCACATCGTTTGGGAACTTAATGGTCAAATTGTGTGTTGCTTTGCACTTTGAAAGAAGTTCATCCTCTCTCCCCAACCCCACCATCAACAAATTAGAGAATGATTTATGCCAGTAACTGAGCCTGTACAACTGCATTTCTTGCATTACAGAAAATCTGCTCAATGAGATCAGCACAAAACCCCAAACATTTGTTTATAACAATCTTACTACAAGATTGTATCATTCTTCTGTGTTTTCTTAAGCATGTGTACGTTAAAACATTGCAGTCACAAAGTTGGTATGATTAAATATATCACTCTGGAAAATGCACATAAGTAATAATTCACAAGTTTCCCATTTCCTGCCATTCACATTCTCTTCCTTTCTTTGCCTCCCTGCAAAAAGAGGAAAAAGAAATTGTAAAAATCCCAAACCATAAAATGGCAGATTCACAACATTCACAAATATTTCCTGAGTCAAGGGGAGAACTGCCAACAAAATGACTTCGTGCTTCATAAAGTTTTAATTTCTATGCTTGGACTGAAGAGTTGGTGACCCTACTGTATTAAAGCATATGCTGCTTGATGAGTCACTGACATTTGGGTTTTAGCAGAGGATGAGAACACTCCGTTCAGTTGTACCCTTTTTGATGTGCGAAATCTGATCCCCCTTTGGATATTATATTAGGATGTTATTCTTAAGGTGAAGTTTAATAACTTTTTGTGAATATCCAAAATGTTACATTTGTTCTGAAAGTGACCTCTTACAGTCAACACCCTGAAACACATCTTTGTGGGGAACCACCCCCCCAATTTTAAAAATAATGTCTAGTATATTACATCATAAGCTTTCTAAATCTGCTGGAAAATGGATGCTATGATAGCACACAGAGATTTAAGTAATGCCTTATTTCCTTTCTGTTCTTGTGTAAAGAGAAAGTTGCCACTAATTGCCGCTATTCTGTATGCTAAGAAATAGACTTGTATTTTTAATGTCCTTTTATACCTTTAACATCCTCTCTAGACCAGAATTTAAAGTTAAGGTGAGAACAGTTGTACAGAGGAAATCATATTTCCATCTTCCTAATAATGCTGGCAGTAATTTTTCCTGTCCTGTTTATCTTCTGGCTCCTGAATTTGCACACACATCCCCAATATGAACTCATGCTGTTGCAGGGTGCAGAAGCTTGTTTTGGGTAAAGGTCTCCTTTTCCTCTTTACTCTTATGCTATGTCTACACAGTGGCCCCAAATCTCAGCTCACAGGATAGGGGATACTATCTTTTTTAGGCAGAGACTTTTCCTTGTCAGTAGAGATCAGATCATTTATCTGACTTTCAGACAGTAGTAATGCTAGTTCAGCAATTCATTGAAAATCTTTTCAATGCATTTCCCCATATGCAATTTAAAGGAATTACTTGACTGTGTTTTAATTAAACAAAAATCTGTGTGTGTAAAATTTTGCCTTGGTGTACTTCCACATGTACTGTTCTATATTATATAAAAACCGTTATGACTGAGATAAAATAGGGTATGAATTACCAGCTTGCTTAAGGTAATTTGATTTTTGCTATTTATTCTGCTTACGTTTCTTAGGTCTCTGCAGTCTCCTCACCTTAGATTAGGTGTGTAAGCTTGAAAGGGTGGAATCCATGGATCAAGTTTGCTGCCTTTGGGAAATTCAGAAAGATTTAGTAAACTCTAAGCTCTGAAATTCCTATTTGCATATGCATAGTTCTTGCTAAAGACTTGTTACAGTAGTTCTTTAACATTTCTCAGTGCTAAGATTAACATGTTGAAAGCAGTTACTTAATGGTATTGAATATTGCCCCATGGAATTTCAGCATTTATAGGGCAACTGCAATGGTATTACCTTGAACTTCCCAGATCTTTCTGGGTGTGCATAGCCTAATGGCCTACTCCAGAAATATGCTTTGGCCTACGGCTGTGTAAGCTGGACTGAAAGGTAGAAAGCATGGGTATGAGGATACTTCTGTTCCAAAGTTCTTTCAGTGTGTTTAGATGATGCATATAAGCACCTTCTGGTGTTTTCAAAGTGAGGTACATTAAACAGTAAACATCTAATAGATGCTGGTGGTGTAAATTTTGTGTAATGCTGGAAGGTGCAGTGCAAACTACTTATTATTGCATATGAGTACTCTGAAGTGTCAGTAATATTTAGGGAGTGAATGAGCTGACCTGTTACAGAGGCTTGAGGTTACTCTATTTGGTAAGTTTACGATCTTTGCATAACTTTCTATCTTTGGTCCTTTTCTTTTTCAGTTGATAGAATCCCTACTGTGCATTACTACAGTTTATTATCCTGTTTTGTAATTATTAAATCAAGATAATTATTTTTATGCTGGTATAATTATTCCAGTGTAAGTTTAGCTGCAGTGGTATAATTCTGTGTGCGTAGACAAGCCATGAAATAGATCTATTCACCTGTGGTTTTAGTTTGGTACAGCAGATTGTAGGGAGGATACAGATTTGTCTTCTGGAGGCAGTCAGCTAAGTTTATTTTAACTTTTGTTCATGTGTTAGAATTTATTGGATACATGCGTTCGTGTAATCTGAAAAGTAAATAAAATGAATTGATGCTGAATGATTTTTGGCCTTTGATTGTTAATAAACCAGCTGCAAATCAGACCAGCAGAGACTAAGTCACATGGAAAGGGATCTGTCCCAAATGAGCAATTTGCACAAGATTACTAAAGCAAATTTCAAATATTTTTTCTTAAAATAAGAAATCATGCATGGTCTCTAAATCATATTTGCTGGGCAGTTAGTAGAAAAACAACGGGCTTGCTGAACTTGGCACGATTTCAGTGCAAGATTTTGTGTAGGGAAAACTGTTTTTGACAATTATAATGAAGCACTAGAGTGAAAGTTTTGTAGTGAGAGATGTTTGTTCTCTCTCTAGGACTGGATGAATTGATAAAAGTACAATTCTGATTTCACTTTCTGTTCACATTTTATTTCCTTTGAGTTTCAAGTAATGCCTGCCAGCTTCCACTTTCAGAATGGTAAAGCTACATCTAATGCTTTGTGTTTTCTAATTTTTCTACTAGTACCTCAGTTTAAATTGATTTTCCTCAGTCTGATGTGAAGATAAACTTAGTTTTTTCTCTGCTCAGCATTAATCAAAACTAAATGCACTGGCTTCAGTAGCATATGCCCCCGGAGTGGAGATATACAGTCAGCATGCCTGGATTGCCCTTATGGCTGAAAATGAGTGGCATCTCTAACAAAGGCAATTCACAGAGCTGCCTGCCACAGAGGTGGTTCAAAGACCCAGGAGGACATAGTGGTACAACTGGGGGGAATCAGAGCCAATGTAAGTGAAGACTGCATGGACAGCTGATAGTCTTGGGGAGTTGGATAACAGTTCAGTGTTGCTTTATCTAGGAGCCTTCAGTGTTGGGAGATTTGATAAATGTCAGATTTGGGCATACTTATTCAAGTATTAAGATGGACACATCCAAGTTCTGAAGATGGGGGTGACGAGACAGGAGAGGAAGGATAGTTACGGTTCATGTGCACTATAATTTAGCTGCGTGTCGATGGAGCAAATGCTAATGTGTTCTCAAGCTGCGTAAGTCCCTTAACATCAGCTACATTCAGTAGTAGCGAGAATTTTTTATGACAATATTGGTAGGTCATTTTCATCTTTAAAAATTGACTTCAGTTCCTAATGAAGATTTTGGCTAGATTGTTATTTTTAAGTTAAATGTCAATATTTAGAAGCAGAGCTGACATCTTAAAATAATATGATTGTTGTGGTAAAATTAGGTTTATAAAAGTTCAAGAGGAAGCCTTAAAATTTGAGGGCTAGATCAGAGCAATGAATATATCTGTTGAATAAAAAAAGATAAGGTTAATATGGGTGAAGTTGGCTGCTGTCATTTGTTTTCTTGGCTGCCACATCTGTTGCCTTTAAGTGAGTTGCAGTTTTTCACTGAAGTAGCACAAAATCAGTCACCTTTTGCTATTAAAAGTTTTAACATAATTTCTTAAGCTGAAATTGAGGCTTACCTGAAAATCTCTGTTTGTCTGCTGATTTTCCACATGCAACATTTAAACACATCCAGTGTCATCCAAATGTGACTGACAGTAGAGATCTTGTACTTGCAGTGGCTTTTATGAAAGTGGGTGGGTGGGAAGCAGAAAGATACTTTTTGTAGTCCACTGCCACATGAGGGAAAACCTGGAGTGTGCGATCAACCCTTATCAGATATCAGGTAATCCACAAATGTTTTTAACTTAAACATAAATCTACAGGAAATTAAATTAATTCATAGCTACAAAGAGCTATTTGCTTGTTATGTGGATGCTGTAATTATTTTTCTTCTATATTCCACGCACCTGAGGCCAAGCCTGAAACCATGAATGAAATTACGTCAGTTTATGTTCTGGATAAGTGTGGGGTTTTGTGTCCTTAAAGTTTGTTCAGTCAGAGAGAGAAGAAAGAAGGGAATCAACAATAAGTCTGTAGTCACTTAATTGAATTTTTTTTCCTGTATTTAATAAACTGTCTGACTTAGGATTAACCCTGCATTAGTACTTTTTGTGTGTATGATTTAAGTATCAAAAGAGAATTAATGTGTTCTTGAAACTGTTATCTACCAGTGAACACTGAATATAGTAATATACTGGAAAAGTTATACTGTTGTACAATCGAAATAATATTGTGAAGCTATACCATTAAATAAGATACATTCAGATACATTACATTAAATGCTTAGAAGAACGTAAGAGTGATCATTTGGGGTCAGAAGGAAAAGACATCTTGCATAGTATTTTGTCTCTGTGGATGGTTAGGAGTGAATGTCTAGGAAACAGCAGAGGTACATAGTATGTCCATGAGTGGTCCCTCTTCTACCTCTACAGTCCAAGAACCAACTGAGCCAAATATGCCTGGGGCATGTTTAGTAACCTCTGTGAATTTTATTAATTTGTCTGGTCTTATGACCCTGTACGCGTTTTTATTGCTACCATTCTGTAGCAGACAAGTTTCCTAAGTTAAATAACCGTTCCATGAAGAGCTACCGCCATTTGTTTGTTTTGAACATATTTCACTTAGCATGCTGATTATGGTGGTGGTTGGTTTTGTTGTTCTTTCTTAAGGCTAACTGTGAATGACCAGTTTACTTTGGGTTTGGCGTTTTGGGATTTGGTCTGACTTTCAGGTGCCTAGTTTTTTATGTGAGATTATTGGTGTCACCAGTAAGAAGTATGTAAAGACTAAAACTAAGCACTAAGAATAGGACCTGATGCAAAGGAGTTTCTCACGGTTTTGCTATCACTCTGATTGGCTGAGCTTTTGTCATGTTTCATGCAGTGTTACTACTTCTGTTTTGGCAAACCAGGACACAAAATAGCTGCAGTGAAATTCCTTTCTTACATCCTTTGATGCTAAGCATGGAAACTAAACACTTAGACTATTCTTGGCCTTACAAGATGTCATCTGAAACTCATAATTTTTAACTCTGAATATGTGTTTGTGATCTAAAGCAAACACGCATTGGGCAGAAAATGTCATAGGACTACTTCATATTCACCTTTGTACCTGCTTAAGTTTTGCTAAGTAGTGCATACTGAAGAAGCAGGAGACTGCGATGAAGTTTTTAAATGGTATCAATCATATGTTGTTAAGCTAAGCCTGTGCGCTCTGTATTGTATGCTTTCATAGATTCACAGTGTTCATTACAGTCCCTTTAACATCTCCTTAAATAGACTGGCATGGGTACTGAACTGGGAGAGCTACATGACTGCTCATCGCTTGCTCCATTAGAATGTGTAAATCATTTTTCCGCAGTACCCTGTGTATAGCGTATGAAGAAAATATTTTTAAGAATAGTTTAAGAAAGTTTTTGCTCTTGATCAACACCAATTTAGAGGAAACAATGCCATATTTTATTACTAAAATTATTCTTTGATTAATACTTGAAATTTTCTAATACCAGCTTTCAAACTCTTATCTCATTACCATGTACTTGATAAAATGCTGCAAACTGTGCCCAGTTGTTCTTACACTTTTTTATAAAAGTAGAGGGGGTTTTAAAGCAAAAGGACACGAATTTAAAGCAAAGCAATGCCTTATTTAATAATAGATGTATAAAACCCACAAGTATTCAATTTTAACTGCATCTGTTAAAACTGTATTAAATCTCTTTCTAGACTGTTGATCAGGGACATCATGCCTGATCTGTTGGTAGGTAACTCCAGTTGTCAGTTACTTTCCTCATTAAAAAATGCTTGAATAATTAGTCTGAATTTTTCTAGTTTGGGCTTAATGCCATAAACATCCCTTGGCTAAACCGAGGAACAAATTGTTCTCAGAAAACAAGCAAACAAACAAATAGCAGAGAAATGATGAACAGTGCTGATCACAGTTAATTTTTCTAAACTATTGGTTATCAGTCAGGAGATGAATGCTGATTTTGTTTGTTTGTTTGTTTGGTCATTTTATTATTTTGTGAGAATTTTTTTTTTCAAATGCTTGCACAAATGCATTTATTAATCCAGCTACTTTTATTGACCAAGCTCATAAACTACAAAGTGAGGCTGTTAGTTCAGTTAGTTGGTTATTGTACATTCCAGTTTACCCCATCACTTTAGGGCACAAATATGTTAAATGCATGCTTCTCATGATACAAGAAGAAAGGCAAACAGTTGAAATATATGTGGTTGTGCTCTCTCTAGTTCTGTATTCTCATTTATTGTAAGAACCTATGAAACTCATTACTATGTTATGTCAGCAGTCATATGTATTTTTTTTTTAGTGTAGATGTGGGTGTGTACATTCATTAAAAAACATGAAAGAAATGGAGTTTAAGAATACATTGGTCTGCTTTAAATGTACAGTACACACAATTTTTTTGGCCAGTCTCTTAAGAGGCCACTTTACAGCTATAGCAAAAAAGTTGAGCAAAATGAAATCATATGTCTGTCAAAAGAAGTGTCACCATTTTCTGTGTTTATTATATATTATTTTTGCAGGAAAAGGGGAAAAAAAAAAAGTAAACAAATGACCCTGCTGTAAATCAGATAAGATTTTTCTGTTTAAACGTATGATATATCCTCAACCATATTCTACTTACACAATAAATAAATGCTTGTTTAATTGTATTTTAAAATTTTAAGAATATAATTCTGTATCTAGTTTTAAAATTGATTATCTTGATTTTTTTCTTACAATTTTTGATCTCATGGGACATAAGTGTTAACATTCATTACTGTGATGTTTTATCTATGTTTTTGTGACAGTTTGGAATATGATGATTTAAAATTAGTTTAAGAAATATCTAAATTTAACAGTTTGGCAATGCTGTTTCTCCAAGAGATGCTGTGGGGGCTAGAAGAAAAAAGGCAATCTTTAAAACAACGGATTCCTATATACCTTCTGTGTTTCAGATGCCCAGACTGTCAACAATCATATATACGTGAACAAGGAACCCTCACAATAAAGATTTCTGCAAAGACAGTTTTTGTTAGCTGGGTGATTTTGTGAATAAGTTGTTCTGTAATGAACATATTAGTAATTGTTGTATTATCTGGTAGATTTTGTGGAAATACTGCTCTATGGACTTAAGTCAGCCGTAGTTGACAGATCTCTGCACTATATTCCCCTTATAACTTTAGAAACCAAGTCAAGATGCGGAAGAAAAGAGGATTCTGGGTTTGGCAGGTGTGGAACAGGACCCTGATGAGCTTCAGTCAAGCACAAGTATAATTACAGGGGACCAAATATCTTAAGCATGGTGAAATCATGTATGATCACAGGTCATCACACAGTTCCTTACATTAATACAATTAAATCAGTCTCTGTTACCTATTCCTTAGCCTACTGAAGAGTCTTTTTCAGAACTTTATTAATCTGATGTTAAAAAAAAGTTTCATTCATTTCCAATCAAAAGGCAGGAATCTCTTTCAATATTTAATTGAAATTAAGGAAATTCTTAATCTGTTCTACTGTAGTATGAAGGGCTAGCCAACAGTCTAGATAAGAGATATCGGGGAAGTGCCATAGCAGTGTACCAGATACCGTTATCATCATCTTCCAACCAATATAAGTGCAAAAGGAAAACTATAATAATCAACTAGATTAAAAAAAAATTAAAATGAAATAGCAGTATTATCTTTCTTCTTATTTAACCAATTTAAATTCATCTTTCAGTTTATGTATCCTTAGCAAGGTTTTCTTTAACACCCAATTATTCTTAATTTAGTTGTAAACTGATGGCTATATTTATAAAATAAAAAGGTATTGAGACAAAAAACCACAACCAACTCTTTTATTTCATTAGTTTTGATTAGAGAATATCTTTTCCTTAGACGAGAAGGGGGATAAAGAAAGACGAAATGTTCATGCGTCTGAGCAAAAGTGTAAATAGAAAGAATTTACAGAATGCTTATGCTGTTAATACTTAGCTTGAAAAGTAGGTTAAAAGTCATGTGTTTGAAATGATTATCTACTTAGTCTACTGACTCCTAATAATGTGCCTGCGTGCCTGTCAGAACATTTAGCCATGGAAGAAATACGACTAGTCACATTACATCTTTCCATAAATCTTTTATGACATAAGAGACAGTGTTTTTATAGTGTAAATGATTTATCAATTCAATATTGTGCTGCTATTGTGCCCTTAAAGTTTTAAACTAAATCTAATTATGAATTAATTTCAGACTTGATCTGAAGTTGAGTAGATTTTGTGAAAATGGCCTTTTATAGAAACTTCCTCCCTGTCTGTGCACCCTGTTTTCATTATCTTAGTACCATGTGAATATAGAGAAGCTTCCATATTCCCTTGCCTTTAGAAATGTGAAATATGTTTTAATTTTATTGTTCCTAATGTTGTCAGGGTCCACAATTTGTCAGATAGCCAGAATCTGTTGCCTTTATGCCTAGAATTCATAACTGCTCTTTAGAACAGTTGATACAATAAACTTTTGTTGATTATATGTTTAGTGGTGTATAACCACTAAACTATAATTTAAAAATTCTTGTTGCATTTTTGGGGGCAGGGGGAGAGAACTGTAATTAATGTAAAAGCTTTCCCTGTCAACAATATAACGGATGGAAATAAATGAACAGGTGTGGGACACGTGACTGTTGAGTTATTGTGTTTCTCTTATTAATTTGTGAATCAATTTTAATGTAGAAATGAGATGCAAACTAGACTAAGCATGTACACTGCATATGTATTGGTTGCCGTTTAGGTAAGAATAAATGTACAAAGCCAAGTTTATGCCCATATGTATATATATGGCTGTGCCAATTGTTTTTACTTTTGTATGAAAATATTATACATACCTTTTAATGAAAATAACTTAGGTAATACAAACCTAAGTACTCTCTTTTTAAACCATTTTTACTTGAATGCTGTCCTAGTTTCGGCTGGGCTAGAGTTAATTTTCTTCTTACAGTGCAGTGTGTTTTAGATTTATAGTGTGCGAATAATGTTGATAACACACTGATGTTTTAGTTGTTGCTAAGTAGCGCTTCTCCTAAGTTAAGGATTTTTCAGTTTCCCATGCTCTGCCAGCAAGCAGGTGTACAAGAAGCTGGGAGGGAGCATAGCCGGGACAGCTGACCCGAACTAGCCAAAGGGATATCCCATACCGTAGAACGTCACGCTCAGTATGTAAACTGGCGGGAGTTGGCCGGGAGGGGCAGATCACTGCTTGGGCATTGGTCAGCAGGTGGTGAGCAATTGCATTGTGCATCACGTGGTTTTTTTCTTTTTTTTTTTAACAATTCTTCTATTATATTCCTTTTAATTATATATTTAATTATTATTGTTAGTGTTACATTTTATTTTACTTTAGTTATTAACTTGTTCTTATCTCAACCCATGAGTTTTACCATTTTTTCCGATTCTCCTCCCCATCCCACTGGGAGGCGGGGAGTAAGTGAGTGGCTGCGTAGTGCTTAGTTGCTGGCTGGGCTTAAACCATGACAAATGCTGAATAGTTTTTTAGACAGGAGGCTGTCTCCAGGTCAGGAAGTTCCTGAGCTGCAGATTGCTGGAGACAGGGAGAATGCACTGGAGGAATGGCAACACTAAGCTTGCCCTCTGTTCAGGGGACACTCAGTACTAAGATAGGGTACTAAGCTATAGATGAACCTTTTTTCTGACTCAGGATAGTGATGCTCATATGTGTTTTGGGTTTGTTTTTTTTTTTTTGATACCTTGCTTAGACAAGGGATGGTATAACATGTGTTAATACCACTTAACTTTTATGTCCTGAAGAATCACAGTAGCAGTTTTACAGGAATCCCAGAATCTCATGTAGTTTGTGTATAAAAAAGTAACAAAATATTTTATAGTGTTTGTGTCTCCTCTGGTATACATATAAAAAATTACATGCCCTTTTCTGTCTATATAGTAATGAAAATAGAGCACCAAGGTGCATGTGCACATACATGTACCTACGTATCTCATTCTTGGGGGGGGGGCGGTGAGAAGCGCTTTAGCGTAGGTTGACACAGAACTTGAGTGTGGTTGAGCAGCTTCCAAGAGACACATGCCTGTGTTCAGGACACCAGCCTGAAAGGCCAGCTCTGACTTTATGGGTGGAAGGGCAATGGGCAAGGGCTCTAACTTAGATAACTTCACCTGGGGTCAGGTTAGAAATTAGCTCTTTATCACCGTACAGCTGTCACTGCAGCTCTAGCTGATACCCAGCTACTGGACCTTTTCAGAGTAACCTTTTCAGTTTGGTGATAGAACTGAGGAGAGCATTTATATAATAAAACACAGGTCTTGGTGTGGAGGCAAAAACGATTAAGTGGCTCACAGATGATGATGATTGGTGCCTGATAGCTGATGTCTTCAGCTGCTACCATTTGGCTCTGACCAAGGCACACATGACTGTGGAGACAGAACTGGACAGGATAGGACTGTTGTTATGTATTTTGTATCGGTAGAATTTAGGTTAATCATTTAGGTTAGTTAAAACAAGTGCTTTTGAAGGAACCTGTTTAGTTTCCAACTAGAAGAACAATTATGCTGTAGGGTGGTGGTGATCTCCAAACTTTTTTGATTGTGTACCTCTATCAATAAAACTCTTACATGCAGCTTGTTGTAACTAAACATTTTTCATAATTAAAAGCATTTATTAAGTCAGCTTTTTAAGTACTTCTACTATCATTGCTTTAACTGCTTTTGTTTGGATACATGCGTTTGCTTAAAGAAACCATACATTTTGAATTGAGGTTGTGAAATAAAGCTCATGAACTAGCAGCATTCCTGGCATGTAAGAGCATTTCTATCAGGTTTCTTCCATTTAATAGAAAAGTGATGTTGGATTTTTTTTTTTTTTAAATAAACTGAAAAGATGACTAGTAATATTACAGAAATAGAAGGCAGATATTTCATGCTGTCATGTGGAAATGGAAGTAATTTTTCTCATATTCCTAATTAAGATAATATAGTGATTTTTGCTTAGAAGAATGCTCGGTCAGAGGAACAAATAAAATACTTAGAAATTTCGTGGGTGGTGTGAGGGTGGAGAGAATTACATGGAAAAATTGGAAAGCACGGACATTCTGTGATTTGAAACCTTAGTCAGTTAAGGAATTTGTCAAAGAACGTGTGGAATTTTAGAAATGAAAGTATTTAGTGACATCTTTAGTTTTAGCCATGAATAATAATAAAATATTTGTGATTGAATAGTAAGCACTGGCAAGGAGGTTGTAGCAACTTGCACAATATTGTGAACAACTGCAGGTTTATCTACATTGTGCTTTTTTTTTTAATCAGAAACTTAGTGGTTCATAAGTTGGAGGGATTTTTTTGAGAAATCTGGACTAGTTTTCTTGTGAAGAAATTCCTTTAGATTCCAAATTCACTGGGTCAGGCTGGAGAGGCCTTTATAGATAACTTTAGCTGTAACGTTAGTAGAAATTCTGTAAGAAATTGAATTATACAAATATGAGTAGGACAACTAAACATTCTTTTGTGAAATATATTATTTCTGTATTTGGAGTATGGTTGATTGTAAATAATCTAACACTTTGATGTGAAAGAATCCTGTTCTGTAATCCACTTCACTATCTA
The DNA here is from genome assembly GCF_026419915.1 of Harpia harpyja. Classification (NCBI taxonomy): domain Eukaryota; kingdom Metazoa; phylum Chordata; class Aves; order Accipitriformes; family Accipitridae; genus Harpia; species Harpia harpyja. The sequence goes on along the minus strand of NC_068955.1, from coordinate 21,372,548 downwards.
AAATGTGAAGTGGGGAGCATTTAATGTGAAACTTTGTCCTGTTAAACTGTTGTCTCGGAGAACTTTATTTTAGGTACATTGGTGCATTACTTCCCAGGTGAGTTTTAACAAGTTGAACTACATCTAGAAGCTTTTAGGGAGTTCAGGCAACCATTGGAATGTGCTCCTGTTAGTTGACTTCATTACCAGTTCCAAATAATGCATTAATTTTCTTTTCTAAAGCTCTGAGTAATGTTAACTTTTTGTAAAAATGCTAACATTTTAGTTTGAGGTTTCTTTCTGCCTATTAATTGAAATGTTTCTGTTTTCAAGGGAACAAAAGAAATTGAAGGTGAAGAGGAGTCTGGTTTAATTCCGCCTGCAGAAGTATTTGCTCCTAAAAGTCTGGTGTTGGTGTCCAGACTAGATTATCCAGAAATTTTCAGGGTAAAGAACTTGCAGTTGCCATTTATAATGTATGTCAGCAGACAAATCTGTTTTTAATGAGTAGCAGTGACAGTACTTTTGTTTTTAAACATCTCAGGATTGATTTGGGAATTTAAAAGCAAAAGTAGGCTTAGATTGAACTAGAAAAAATTCAATGTCTATGACAGTAAATAGCCCCTATAGGTTAAAGCAGCCTTTTTTACCCTCCAAGCAGTTTTAAAGCTACATAGAAGATGAAATGGAGATTTTCCTGGGCTCAGTTTACTGTATAATGAAGGGAATTATTAGGACAAAACCAGACTTGCTTAGGTAAAAACAAGACATTAACAATATTTGATTGAATATATAATGGTAAATTAATAGTGAAATCCTAGTTTTCCTCCATATGTAAGGCAAAATCTCAGAGCCTCTTCCAGATCAAATTAAGATGCATGACAGAGATTTAGGATCTTGGATTACTTTCAGCTGATGAAATATGACTGATCTGAGATAAATGAAAAGCTTAAATTTTTATTAAGCTAATAAATATTAACAGAAGCAAATATAGTTCAGTTTACAGATCAAAGGAGGAAATCATTCAACAGTTAAGTTGTTATTAGACATTAAGAATGACTGTATTGAGTGAGATTAAAAGTCCACATAGCCCAGTATTTTGTCTCTGATAGTGGCCTGTAGCAAATGCAAAGCAAAGTGTGTAAGAATGGGGCAGGCTGTAGAAATGATTCCACTAAATACTTTCCTAATTCAGTGTGAATTATAGTTAAATGACATCCTGAACCAGAGGTGTCAGTTGTGTGGGTTTTTTCATATAATCTGTCCAGTTTCTTAACACAGATTTTACAACAACCCGTGGCAAGGAGTTTCACAGCTTAACTATGTGTTATATGAAAAGTTACTGTTGGAATTATTTCTAAGAAGAGAATTCCTAAAATATTTGCTGATTTATCAAAATTACAGCAGTTAAAAGGCACCAAAAGGATGCTATGGAATAAAGTTATTTATTTTCTTTTTTGCAAAGGCTTCTTAGAATGTAATGTTGAATCATCTTACATTATTAGTAAAAATGATAAAGCTAAATCTGCGATTTCTCAATCAAAACTGGATCCATTAAAAAAAATTGAAATGCTGAGGTGTTAATATAATGTTAATTTTAAAATATATTTATATTGAAATAATCAATTAAAGAATATAAGTTAAATAACGTATGGAATTGTTGATCCTTGATGCTAGTCTTAAAATGAGCCTCAAAAGCTCATTGATTCATCAGTGTTCTACTCTGGAAACCAGTCAGGTTTAGGTCCGTAGAATTCAAAGCACAGATGAAGCTATGTTGATTTTATAATTTTTAGAAGTAACTTGTAGTAAAGCGCTTTTTGTATAATGAACAAAGCACAAACATTGCATTTCTTTTAAAAAGAATATATCTGCACCTGCCAGCACATACATCCCTTCTAAATAGCCAAGCTAATTTTTTTAAATGAATGATTGCTTCTGTAGCAAATTACTTTGTCTTCAGATGAAAAGTACTTCACTACATTAATAACTATTAAGACACACTTATTTTTAAAAAATTATATATGTAGATCTCTAAGTAATTTGACATCTGCCTTCCCTGTATAGCAGTCTAATATATTTTGTCTACCTTTCTAGGCTTGCCTTGGCCTGATCTATACCGTGTATGTGGACAGCCTGAATGTGTCACTGGAGACTCTCATTGCAAATCTGTGTTCATGCCTTGTCCCTGCTTCTGGAGGGTCTCAGGTAAATGGAAAAAAAGGGTATTTTTCCAGTTAATTTAATTTATGAAGAAAACAAAAAATAAATTCTTGAAATATTTTTGAAGAAAAAAAGATCATAGTTCAGCTGAGTGCTTTCCCTGTGGCCTGTCTTCTAAAGACAGCAAAAATTCCATTCCAGGATAAGGTCAAAGGGTTAATTTTGTCACTGAGTTGGCTCTTTACAAGGCACAGTAACAAATCAAGCAGTTTGTATAAGTTTAGTTTTTAATAATAATGTGTGTTCAGGATTATTTCTGCTTGCTACAATTTTTTTTTTTAAAAGGCTTTTTTTCTTTACCATTATTTAACATGTCCTTCACTTTAGTTCATTTACCCATGCCTTTTCCTTGATGCAGTTCAGGATTCCACTGGTTTTTTCTTTGGTAACTCTTTTAAATTTGTATTTTCATAAAATTAAAAAACCAAATGCTAAAAATGTAACTTAAACATGTTTTTTTCAGAGGTAATTAAATATTCCAGGTAACCCATGCATTCAAAAATAAGGAAAAAGTTTTCCAGCCAATACACTTCTGCTTTTTCCCTATGCTTTCTGTGAGCAGAAAGTCAGGTTTGTTTGTTGATTTACTTTCAATAAATTATTCCTATACATTTGTGGGTTTTTGACAAGCCAGTTGGGTCTTACTTGCTTGGCCTTCACTTTATGCTGTGACACTACTGGGAAACTGTAGTCTTTATCATGAAACATACCCAGAAACTAAGTATGCAAATGGCACTATTTTAAAGTCAATTTCATACACATTTTCTCACACTTCCCACCCAACCTATGGATCATCAATCTTCTTGAAATCCTACAAATTGCTAATTCTTTTCTGTTTTTCCCATAGCCCTGGCTGCCTTGGAATTTCTCTTAGTGCCATAAGTGGCAAAATGTCCTCTCAGCTTCGTCTAGATCTACCTTATTGCTCTCCAGGCAACCATGTCTCTGTGTTTTTGCATCCCAAGCCTTTTGGTTTTGAAGGGGAGTAATTATATGGTATCTCCTCATCAGAAAGCCTCTTTTCCTGTGGTATTTGAACCGCATATTACAGGTTTTGGTGATCCACTTGAACTTCTGGCTTCTCTTCTTTCTTCTTTTTTTTTTTTCCTTTTCTTTCCCCCCACCCCCACCCCATCCATAAATATGGCTTTCCCTAGTGGCAATTTCCTCTGCTAGAAGAGAGAGGAAAAGTCATGCTCCTCTGGCTATTCTCCTTTCTGCTTTCTCTCTTCAAATAAAATGTTCTTTCTGTTCGAACTTAAATTTGCTAGGGTCAGACTATCATTTTTAATCAGAAATTAAGTTTTTCTCTTTTCTTTCTTAAGCTTCATGCTTCCAGGTCTAAATCGGAGTTATATCTCTTAGAATGGGAACACTCATCTGATGTTTATCTCCAGAATTCCTTGAGGGGCCTCCCAGGTTATTCATGTGTCCACTGTTGAAGTAATCAACTGTGAAATTAGTTATTGACCTGCATCCAGGTCTGCCGCTAAAGTGCTGGGCAAGAGCATCTTCGCTACAGCTCAGGGACTTGCTTGGTTTTACTGTGGAGCATATTGGTTTCAAATGTCTGCTATGCAGCAACTAGAGCTTGCTACCTTCATATATTCAACAGCTTTGTTGCTATGCAGAGTGGAGTTGTACCACATTTACTGCTTATACAGAAATGTCCCCCTGCCCCATGGTAGTTAGTGGTTAGAGGTAACTGGTTGAAATCACCTGCTGCTTGAATGTCATGTGGATTTACTCGGAGGAAAGCAAGAATATTTTGCAGTTACAATGGGTTTTGGGATGTGATACACAAGTGCATTTCTTTCACTCTCATTTCCTGCCTCTCAGGGAAGGGATGTTCTTGTGCTGGAAAGGTAACTGAAGTTTTAATTCTACTTTAATATGCAGAGCAGGAACATAGGAGTAGCAGAAGGGTCCTCTTCAATACCCATGTATCGCAAGTATGTTCATACTTAAAACATGCATGCAGACAGTAGATATCAAAGAAATTCAGTTAGAAAATAATATCTATTTTTCTGATTTGAATGGGTTTTAAACTTTTTTTTTCTGAAAGGTTTTTAAATGTATTATTAAAAATGTAATATTGAATGCCTTCAAAGCAATAATTAACTAATTCAGTGGAAAGGCAAGGAAGGCACTATCATGCTATCCATTCAAGGAGACATACCGTTGTCCTCAAATTATATTTCAGATCGCTATTGGTCAATTCAATTATTCTTACTGACTTTAAACTTCTGTATACAAAATAAATAATTTTTGCAGGATGAATCACTTCTCTGTATGACAACAGCTTGTTTA